>NW_026067966.1:9088438-9089058 GCF_014885135.2 Alexandromys fortis | reverse complement strand
ACACACACACACACACACACACACACACACACACACACACACACACACAAAGACTTAGTTCTCCTGCATCGCTTTCTCTACTTGATTATAGTTCAGATCAACTATACCCAAAAGGTTTTTTAAATTTCAGTGTTAATACTGTTTTAATCATTGTTATAGAAAGTTAGTGTTTGAAACTTGGAGAAAAGATCAAATGGTCACTTTCTGCAGCTTCTTATACATCTTACTTAAAGATTTTCCTGGGGGGGGGAATCTAATTGGAATGAGAAAAAAATAGAAATAGAAAATTTAGCAGATGTGGGTCATTAATACTCGGTGGGAAGTGTCTATCTTGAAGAAGGGATTCAAAGACATTCCTTGGTCTTTACTCCAAATTTCTTCCTTTTGTGGTGGTCCAAACCAAAACCCACAGCTCTGTCCCCAGCTCTTCTCCCTTCAGTCCAGCAGTCAGCCCACCAGCACGTGGTCCCGTTTACCCTCTCTAAGCACACTGCTTCCTCCCCTTCTCACTCCTCCACACCGGACCCTCCGGACTCAGTGCCAACATCTCTTGTATGAGCAATACAAAGACTCCTAATGCATCTCCCCGACCCTCACCCCTGCACGTGCTCTCCGTGGCC
>NW_026067966.1:9074400-9088403 GCF_014885135.2 Alexandromys fortis | reverse complement strand
GCACACTGCTTCCTCCCCTTCTCACTCCTCCACACCGGACCCTCCGGACTCAGTGCCAACATCTCTTGTATGAGCAATACAAAGACTCCTAATGCACCTCCCCGGCCCTCACCCCTGCACGTGCTCTCCGTGGCCTCCCCGGCCCTCACCCCTGCATATGCTCTCATGCCCCCCCCTGGCCCTCACCCCTGCATGTACTCTCCATGGCCCCCCTGGCCCTCACCCCTGCACGTGCTCTCCGTGGCCCCCCCGGCCCTCACCCCTGCACGTGCTCTCTCTCCACGGCAGCCAGATGTGAAGCGTCAATCAGGTCATGCACACCTCCCCCCTGCTGAAAGTCTGAGCACCTTTCACCTAGAGTAGGTACTTGATGTAGGCCCAGCGAACCTGTCTCTTCCTCCTTCTCTGTTCCGGGCCCGGGATCTCCATGATAGTTCTTGCTCTCCCGATGTTTCCTGTGCATACATGGGCCTTGCATAAGGACTTCCCTGGGTTTTTGTTGTTTAATTTTTGCACCCACCACCAAGTGTTTTTGGTCACCCACAGCATGCAACTGTGCCCAAATGCACTATTGCAGGAGGACCCCCCCCCCCTCAACCGCATCCAAAATGGCATCTTGAGCCTCCTGTCTTTCCTATTCTCTGATGGTTTTTATCCCGAGCTACAATTATATCATGCCGTTTTAATGCACGTGTCTTCTGTCTCTGCCACTGAAAGGCAGACACCGCTGGGAAGAATGTGGTCCTTCTTGTTACCTACTGGGAGGGTAGTTATTGACAGAGAAGTCACCCAAAACACATCTGCAGAATGAATGAATGGTTTCATCTCTATCCTTTCCTCTCTGAGGACGAGTTTGGGGCTGAGGGCGCCACATGAAAGCCACTGCCTGGAGGAACAGTAAGTCTTCAAGCAGCCTGTACTGAAGGGACACGCTGCATGTCTGTCATGAATCAATGTGGATGTTCCAGTGGTACCCGTGGATATTTGGGTTGTCCTTTCTGTGGCCACCTAAACAGCACTGTATGAAAAGCTGTACCGCGGTCCCGCAATCGCTTAATGCAAGTGTTTACTGCCCCCTGCAGGTGGTTATCTTGTCGAAGCCAGAGACTCACCTATACTCTGCAAGTGATTGGCATATAGACCATCGGTAAAACTACTACTGAATTGAATGAAGAAGAAAAGGGATTGTTGAAAGGGCCTGGCCTTGCTAGATGCTGGGATAGGCTGCTCACTCCTGTACGTAGGGCATTCCCATTCTTGGGTAGGGTGACTCAGTATTGAAAGCTTGTCAGTTTCCCTAACTCAACATTTAAACCCCAGTTCTAACAAAAAACAACCCTCCAATGGAAGCTGGTGCTGAAATCTGCATGGGACAGCCAGTGTCCCCAACACCCAGGAAAGCGTTAGAAAGTGTGGCTGTGAGACACGACTCCCTGCCAGAGGTTGAAACACACCATGAGCCTTCCTGATTGAGATGGAGTGTCTCTCGGCATGACCAACAAGAAGACCAAGGGAGTAGGAAAAATCCCATAAGCAGAAATACACATGGATGGGAAAACCTACATGAAAAAGTGGCAGCTCGGACCAGAGGGCAAAGCTGAACATCATAATCAATACAGGGTGGAGATGGGAGAGTCAGGAGTTCAAAGTCACGCTCCCAGATAGTGAAGTCCAGGGAAGCCTGGACTGCCTGAGACCCTGTCAAAACAAACAAACAAGCAAACAAAAAATTAGTGCTGTTCAAGTTATATGATTGGAAATAAGAAAGAATTAATCCATGCCTCATACTAAAGTTCACATAGACATAGGTCAACAGCAAACAGTGGACAATGCAAATAGGAAAAAAAAAAAACCCACAGGCTCCATTTTCCCAGACTCTAAAGGTGATAACGGAAAGGACCGGGATATTTGACTATATACAGGTAAAAAATTGGCATGACTAAAACGTTACCATAAGCAAGCTTCAAAAATGAGCAGCAAATATATTTGTAAGATACACCACAGACTATGGTATCATATGCTTTTAATCCCAGCACTCAAGAGGCAGTGGTAGGCAGATCTCTGAAAGTTCAAGGCCAGCCTGGTCTAGTGAGTGAGTTCTAGGATAGTTAGGGCTGTGTAGGGAGACTGTTGCCTTGAAAAATCAAAATAAAATGAAATAAAATAAAAAGATGATATTCCTAATATCTAAAGAACTTTTAATATTATAGGGGTAAAAAAAACACAAAACCTAATAGAAAATGGAAAACTACATTAATAGACACTTCTGGTAAGAAATGGAGAAGGGAGTTTTAGTTTATTTGTCAAATAGGTGCTCAGTCACCTGGGTCACGCTCACTAGCAAAGAGGAGAAAATACTATATGAGAGTTTAATAGAAGTTAGAAGTACAGGCAATGAAATACAGAACGGCACAGTGCCCAGAGCTGGGAAGAACCAGTAGCCCTTGTCTCCTGTTTTAGTTAGGGTTTCTATTGCTGTGAAGAGACACCATGACCACAGCAACTCTTGTAAAGGAAAACATTTAATTGGGTGGCTTACAGTTTCTGAGGTTTAGCCCATTATCATCATGGCAAGAAGCTTGGTGGCATGCAGACAGACTTGGGTCTGAGAAGGAGCTGAGAGTTCTACATCTTGATCTGCAGGCAACAGAAGGAGACTGTGAGCCACACTGGCTGTAGCTTGAGCAAAGCCTTCCCCCATAGTGACACACTTCCTCCATCCAGCAAGGCCACAACTTCTAATAGGGCCACTCCCTCTGGAGTCTACTGGGACTCCAAACCACTACACCACCCAAAGAACACAGGGTAGGCAAGTGGAGAGGGCAGAGTCATGAAGTCACACCACATGAAGAGCTTTGAGAATAAACCTTACCTCACTAACCTTCTGCCAGGATCACCCAGTGACTGTACTAAACTGCTTATCAATAAAATCCATACCTGATACCTGGGATGTAGATCAGGAGTATGAGAGAAACATCATCTGGGGGACAAGAGGGTGCTACCCAGAACATTGATTATTTCAAGCACAGAGTCCAAATGACCTCAAGCTATCACAGTATAGAAGATGAGGCTGAGGCTATCCCTCTTTTTTTTTTTTTTGCAGAGTGAGGTTGGATATTTATTTAGTGGGTTATGGAGGAGGAAGGGACAAGGGGAAAAAAGGAAAGAGAGAGAAGAAAGAAGAAAGAGGAGAGAGAGAGAGAGGGAGAGAGAGACAGAGAGAGATTGGGGAGAGAGAGAGAGACAGAGAGAGAGAGAGAGAGAGAGAGAGAGAGAGAGACAGAGAGAGAGACAGAGAGAGAGAGAGAGAGAGAGACAGAGAGAGAGAGAGAGAGAGAGAGAGAGAGAGAGAGAGAGAGAAGCTGCCTCTTCGAGAGGGAGACGGAAAAAGGAGAGGCTATCCCTCTTTTAAGAACAGACCTTGCCGGATGTGGTGGTACACATCTTTTATCCCAGTGCTCAAGAGGCAGAGGCAAGTGGATCTCTGAGTTCATGGTCAGCCTGGTCTATAGAGTGAGTGAATTTCAGGATTCCCAAAGCTACACAGAGAAACATTGTCTCGAAAAACAAAACAAAAAAAGAAAGAAAGAAAGAAAGAAAGAAAGAAAGAAAGAAAGAAAGAAAGAAAGAAAGAAAGAATAACAGGCCTGGACAGAAAAGTTAAATGCCAGCTAAACCATTCTCATTACTAGGGTTTACTATAATACCATAACCATAGTAATAGAACAATGGCAGAGCAAAGACACCCAGACACTCTTTCAAACTAACCCCACAGGGACAGAACCTAAACCATCTTTCTTTGTGTCCGGTTGTTTAGGCTGAGGAGGTCCTGAACTGTGTAAGAGCTCGTCAATTCCAGTAGAATCCAGCAGTCACATGAGCTCTTGTGCGGCCATTTCTCTCTACTCTTGACTGGATGTCACATGGCTACCTGTTTCAAGTTCCTGCTACCTGGAATTGCAAGCTTTACTATTCTTTTCTTCCCTAACTTGTTTGTTCTGTTCTTAGAAAGACGTTCCCTGGGCTACCCTGCAACTTGCTAGTAAACCAGGATGGTCTTGAACTCATAGAGATCTTCCTGCCTCTGCCTGGTTTTAACAGCGTGTGCCACTGAGACTGGCTTCTAAATTGCTTTTTGTCAAGGTATTTTCCCATATCGGTGGAAATGGAGCACACAGTAAGAGTCCCCACCTCACCTGGATGCAGGTAGTCGCAGGCACTGTACTAATGTTTGCTAATTCCAGAGACATTGACCTTCAAGGATTCTTGACCAAAAAGTTAGGATTTCAAAGAGACTCCCAAAATCTCTTAAGTTATACAGTGGTGGGTTATGTGTGTGTGCTTTGTTTAGTTGTTTTTTGTTTTGTTTTGTTTTGTTTGTTTGTTTTGTCTGGCTGTCTGTTTTACCTTCCTTCTATGTTAAGCTGGAGAGTTTTTTTTTGTCAGCTTGATGCAAGCTGGAGTCATCTGGGAAGAGATGCCAGGCAAAGAACCGTCTCCCTCTGAAGGCCTGTGGGGCAAGTGCATGGGGCCATTTTCCTGGTGGATGATTGATGATGAAAGTCCCTGTCTGCCCCAGGCTGTGCTAAGGCTGGGCTGGTGGTCCTGGGTCCTTTAAGAAAGCAAACTGAACAAGGGGATCAAGCCAGTAAGCAGCACCCTCTGTGGCCTCTGCTTCAGCCCCTGCCTTCAGGGTCCTGTCCTGACTTCCCTTGGAGACACACTGCAAGTGTAAGATGAAATAAACACTTTCTTCCCCTAAACTGCTTTAGATCAAGTATTAGATCACAGCAACAGAAAGCAAATTAATTCAACTAATTCAAATGCTTTTAACTGACAACTTCCCATTGAGGTAAATAGTTTCCCTTCCTTCCTTCCTTCCTTCCTTCCTTCCTTCCTTCCTTCCTTCCTTCCTTCTTTCTTTCTTTCTTTCTGTCTCTCTTTCTTTTCTTTCTTTTTTTTGGGGGGAACAACAAACGTCTTTTATTAGGCACAGGATTTTAAATGATCTCTTCAGTTTCTCCATACATAGGCAAAACTATGTGTGCCATTTAATGAACTGGAACTTACCAACCGACTCACTACCTAAAGAAGGGAAAATTAGCCCCAAACTGCTTGGCCAGGAGGCCATTTCATCTGCCGACCCCCGAGAACATGGGGATGAATTTGGTAGACAGACTGTCTCGCTTCATTCACCAGCTTCTGATGGCCCTGGTGTCGGCCCAGATCTGCAGCACATTAGAAGACGTTGTCATCACCTTCTGCTACAGAAATCTGGGTCATAGCCTTCATGGGTATCACCAGGAAATGCGTTAGAGGAAGTGCAAGACACCGGTGGTCCTCAAAGATGATCCTGGCAGGGATTTCTTTGTGGGTGATCTTGCCGAAGACCATGTCACTGCCAGGCTGGGTCACTTGAGCCTTGGCGATCTGTCAGCCCTTGAGCTGCTCACTGTCCTTCCGGTGCCGTGGCCACGGTGATCACGAGTTCTTTCTTCTGTGATAAAAATATGCTAAGTATTTCCAAGGTATTCTGAAAACAAAAGCCCAAATTAATCAAAAACCCAAACCCAAGGTAAAACAGTGGTGATAAATGCATGAGCTTTGGGCTTATTATTGGCATATATAGGTCAAAATTACCCTGCATTTCAATGATGTATAAAAATGGCCTTTATGTGACCTAGGCACTTGGTAACAGATAATGTAAAAATGAAGAAACAACGCAAAACAATTGCCAAGTAAAATGAAATGATAATAAGACAGGTGTGTAAAATGTAAAGGCTTTGGTTTGAAACAGGGTCTCCTGCAGCCCAGGCTGGCCTCAGACTCTGTAGCCGAAGATGGTCCTGAACTCCTTGGTTCTCCTGACTCCAACCCCACATGCTGCGATTGGAGGTACATGCCACTACTTAGCAGCTGTCTTATTTTAGATTTTCTTATTTATGAGTGTGTGTGTGTGCGTGTGTGTGCGTGTGCGTGTGCATGCTTATATGGGAGACTAGAAGAGGGTGTCACAACCTGTGGGGCACATGGGTGCTAGGAACTGAACTCTGGTCTCTGGAAGAACCCCAAGCACTTCTTAACCCCTGAGCAGACTCTATATCCCTAAAGTTTATCTTTCTAAAAACAAAATTTAAAGGGACATTTTCAATCCCCATTCACTGCAGCACTGTTCAAGAAATAGCCAAGAAAGAGAAGCAACCTTGGGTCTACCAAGTCATGGATGGCTTTGTAAAAGTGTGGTACAAATAATCAATGGGAAGCTCTGGAGGCATAAAAGAGATTGAAATTTTGTCAGAGGGTACAAGACAGACAGACAGAGATCCCTGGGTTGAGTAAGCCCGAAAGACAAGTACTCACCTACTGTGGAATCTAAAAATGTCTATCTCTTGGAAATTGAAAGTAAGGAGGTGGTTGTCAAAGTCTAGGAGACGGGGAGAGGTGTGAAACAGTTGCCCAGATGGAGCGGTTACCAGAGCAGCAAGCATCCCTGCTGAGCTAGTGCACACCAGGCTGACCAGTGAACAACAATCTCCTCTGTGCCTCAGGGAGCTGGAAGAAAGATTCAGAAGGTTTCCATAAAGTACTGGAAAATGTTTGAGGGACGCAGAAGTTTAAGCATTTCATGATATACGCACACAGAAACATCGCGGCAACCCATTAATAGGTACATTGCTGCATTCAAATAAGTTACTGCCTTTAAATTTCTATTTTTTTTAATTTATGTGGGCATACGTGGGTGTGTGCATGCCACGTAGATCAGAGGGCAACTTGCTGGACTCAGTTTCCCTCTTTTCTTTGCAGGACTGAACTTAGGTCTTCAGGCTTAGCAGTAGGTGCCTTATTCACCTACCCATCTTTCTGGCTCATGGTGGTTTTGTTTTGTTTTGTTTTAAATGTACCAGCTAACAATAAATTTAATTTGAAAAAAAAAAAGAAAAATTTTTTTGAGACTTCCAAATCAAGATTGACATGGCAAGGGACAGTATTTCCATCCTTTTCATTTAACTAAAAGGAAAAGCTGGCCAAAAACAATTTAAAGTACTTCAGGCAGGTGTCTGCCATCTGCTTATCTGCTTGTCTTGATCTTTGCTTCGTGATAAACACTGCTGACCCTCTCACTGCCTGGTGATGCTCTCTGAGTTGTTAGGAGCTGTGTGGAGCACCATGAAGCTTAGTGTGCGGTACCATGGCCCACTGAACACTCATGAAGATGATTTCTCTCCCCCCTGACTTTGGCTTTTAGTTTATTTCCCCTTCTTTTAAACCTATTCTTCTCAAAGCAAATTCTTCTTACAATTTTGTTTACACCAAGAGCGCTTACACTTCAAGTGCTAATCAAATCTGTCTTAGGCCCTCTAGTGTCTTTCCTAATTTTATATTTTTCTCGCCACTGGTATCATAGCTCCAGTGTTTATAAAATAATTATACTGTGATATTTTTCCATTTATCTCGGCATGCATCTCCTAAGTGTTTTGCAATTGAAAATGACTAGTGGTTTCTTTTTTTTTCCTCCCAATTTTTATTGTAAAAGACAGTTTCTCTCTGGAGAAAAGTAAGAAAATGTCATCATTTCTACTATTTTTCTTCTTCTACAAATTGCCAGGATATTTGTTGTCGACTATACTGACGGTGTCCACTGTATCTCCTGAGCTCATTTGCCGTCTTCTCTCTCAGGTTGAACCATGTGCAGGATTTGCTTCATCTCTTACTTGTTTTTGATCCTTAAGGGCTTGAACACTTTTGCTATGTAACATGAGGGCCGGCTTATTTGTTGGGTTTTCTGTCCTGCCCGGTACCCCACAGCCTGCAAGCCCCAAAGAAAATCACACAGAGATCTCTATAAGTTATAAAGCTGATTAGGTCAAGTTACTTATTAGCTCTTGTAGCTTATATTAACCCATTATTCTGATCTATGTTAGCCATGTGGCTCAGTAACTTTTTCAGTGGGGCACATCACATCCTACTGCTTTGGTGGTCTGGGCAGGAGTGGGATGAATCAACTTCCTCTTTCCCAGAATTCTCCTGTTCTCATTACATCATTTCTACTTCCTGTCTGGTTTTCCCACCTATACTTCCTTCCTGGCCAATCAGCATTTATTTAAAACGATTGACAGAATACAGACAATTCTCCCACACCATTGCTATAGTAGGTGAAGTGGTGCACTGGCCTGGAACAGTCCGAGGTTCTCTATTACTGTTGTTTTCCACAACTACGTGTAGCTACTGACGGACTTCCATTCTACATGAAAACTGTTCAACTTCATTGCTTGTAGGAAGAATTATAAGGCTTTCCCTTGGGTTTTAACTGATTTTAGCCCCCTCCCCAAAGGTTCAGAAAAATATCAGCTTCTAGAGAAGTTACAGAAAAGCATTCCACACAGAGATGCCACACTAGTAGACGCACTGAACCCACCAACCAGATCCCAGACCTGTGTCAGCATGAATGGTCAAGGTACATAAAACGGTATTGAAGAAAAGGGTGGTGTGCCTGGGGGTGGGGGTGGTACATTTCATCAGTGTTGACGTTTGGTGGCAGCAGCTAATAATGACTCAACTGAGTTACAAGTTTATTTCTCTATCACATCAAAAACATCTTGAGGATGGTAGTATCCACACTGTCTGCCACCACACAGGGTTATAGTGATACTTCCCAGGGGCCCATTTCCCTTCTTCCCATTCTTGTTGCCCTGTCAGGGTCCCAGGTCCTCCAGTAGCTTCAGTTGCATTCTGAGGTGGGAGAAAATAAAGCAGAAGGAATGTTGTCCATGTCCTTCCAAAGCTTCTAGCAAACTCTAATGGATGTTTCTGTTTGCATCAGACGCACAACCATATCCAGCTGCTGGTGAGACGAGAATGTGAGAAGTCAATCCTAGGCCACAGTGTCCATCCAGTCACTGAGGCCTCCTGAGAGTGAGCGACTTAAGTGTCTTTCCCCAAGCAGTGACAAAAATACCTGGATGACAACCAGACTGTTTCAGGCAGGTAAACAGCAAATGGGGAAAGTGTAGTGATTTCATAAACAACAATTTCAAAAAGGGCTGGGGATATAGTTTAACGGTAGAACAATTGCCCTACATATGTGAGACCCTTGGTATATCACCCCCCCCTCTCCGATTCACTCACTCACTATCATACACCAAGAAAACTGGATCCTGAGATGTAATTCCTTTCTCTAGAGCAGAAGAGCATAGGAGAAGGACAATCATGACCACAGAGTCCTCTGTGCATCCTCATCACCATGAAGTTTCTTTTGCTTTCTTTCTCTTCTTTTACTAAGACTTTTAATTGCACTAATTTATTTTTAACCATTTTTATTAATTATTTTTGTCTGCATGTATGTATCTGTGTTCATGTGTATGAGTATCCATGGAAGCCAGAAGAAGGTATTAGGTCTCCTGTAACTGGAGTTATAGGTGGTTGTGAGTCACTATACAGGGTGTTGGGAACCCAACCCAGGTTCTCTGGGAGAGCAGCAGCCGCTTTGGACCACAGTTCCATCTGTTTGGCCCTGGTAATTAGCTTTAAACCAGATAATCTCATGCCTTAAATGTTTCTAAAATACTTAGATTATAGTATATAATAAGCAGGCTAGAAATACACTAGAAGACCTAATTTTGATTTCATTCCTTGTGATGTAATATATTGCATCAGATTAAAATAGATTTGATGCTGTCTGTCTGCCTGTAGACAACATACAAATTACATTTATTCATTATCTGATTGAATGAGGAACAGACACAGTACTATCATATCCACAGTGGAATGTTTTCTGTAGGGAGTGTTGGCCTCAGTAGATGTGAGGATTGATGTGTCTACATGTAAAAGAAAACTGCCCATTCTTTTCCCAGCCACCCAGACCTGAATAATCATACATAAACTATATTAATTACAACACTATTTGGCCAATAGCTCAGGCTTCTTATTAACTAGCTCTTACATCTTAAATTAACCCATTTCTACTAATCTATGTATTGATACAAGGCAGTGACCTACTGGTAAGATTCCAGCGTGTCCTTCTTCTTCAGCAGCTACTTGGCATCTGCCTCCTTCAGCAGCTACATGGCATCTCCTTGACTTCTCTTACTCTCTCTCTCTATATCTCTGTTTAGATTCCCCACCTGACTTTACTCTGCTAAGCCATTGGCTGAAACAGTTTTATTCATTAACCAATAAGAACAACACATATACAGAAGGACAGCCCACATCATGTACGTGCACATGAGCACGCGAGCGCGCGTGTGTGTGTGCGCGCGCGTGCATGTAGGTACTAATAGATAGGAAGAAATCATAGTCTGTCTACTTTCAATGTCACTGTGAGTGTCAAGAAAAGGGCTTTCATTGGCTGAGGGCATGTGCGTGGTACAGTTTTTGCCCAGGATGTACGAAGTCTTAAGTTCAGTCCCTAGCAGGATCTAAAACTGGAGTAGGGACACATGCCAGTAATTCTAGCATTCGGAAGATGAGGCAGGAGGATCAGAACTTCAAGATCATCCTTGTCCAGACAATGAGTTCCAGACCAGTCTGTGATCCATGAGTGTATGTCTGAAAAAAGACAAAAGGGGGTGGGAGAATTTGCTTAGACAGATCCCTTTAATCATACCTTATTAACTTATCTTTTTTTAAATTGTAAGGTCAAGTATTTGGTAGGACTGGTTATTATATTGTTGGCTAAGGCGGCATTTTCGTTCATGAAATAGCCCTTGAATTAGTAACTTTTGCTCCTCCAAAACTCCTTTGAAGGAATCACAGCAAATCATTGCCCTCTAGTGGACCAGTTGAGCTTAACATCGAAAATCTACCTGGCCGCTTGCTGGCTCTCTTGTGGGTGTTTCTTTGTACTCTGCTTCTTCTTGTCTTCTCTTCTTGCAGTCTCTTACACTGAGTTGTGTGGCTGTTTGACTGACACCTGCCTCCTTCCCCACTCCGTGCGGTGACTGCACAAGGCAAGGGCTCTCTGTTCTCTAGTTGCCTGATACCATTCTTCAATAAATACCGGTAGCAGTAAACAAAAGGAAGACCGGGCCTGGTGTTCCCTTGATTGACTGCAGTGAGAAGAGAAAATGCAAGTTAAAGCATGCCTACAATGTTTTAAATAAATTTATGCTACTTAATTTTAAAACTCCTTTTAAAAAGTATAGCATGTATACAGAAAAGTACACACATTTTAGAGTGTGTAGTGCTCAATGGGCCTTCAAAAATAACCACACCAAGAAATAGAACATTCTAGAATCCCAGAATCCTATTTATGCCCTTCTGGTCTCTATCCTACTCTAGAATGACCACAGTGGTTACTTGAATAGTGTAGATTCTTTCATTTTCTTTGGATTCTATAAATACAGACTCAAAGAGAACACACCATTTTGCTTATGACCTTTTGGTTCAATATTACATTTGTGATTTTCATTCATGTGACTGTATATTAAATTTTGAAAGCTGAGTCCAAAAGCGCCAAACTAAACTTCTTGTCAAAACTGAAAAAGAATTTTAAAGTATTCTAAGGGTAGACTTGAAGCTACACTGAGTGTAACTCCCCACTTGCTTGATGATTCAATTAAGAATCCACCAAGACAAGCTGAGGTTTTTAGGCAGTACCTCAGAGTCACTAAGCTCCATTGTAGGAGACTGCTTGTTCATTTCCCAGCTACGCAGACTCCAGAAATAATCACACAGAAACTATATTATTTGCAATACTGTTTGGCTAATAGCTTAAGCATATTTCTGGCTAACTCTTACATCTTAATGTAACCCATATCCACTATTCTGTGCATCACCACAAGGTCGTGGCCTACCAGCAAAGTTTCAGTGTGTCTGTCTCCGGTGGAGGCTCCATGGCTTCTCCCTTACTCCACCTCCTTTCTCCCAGCATTCAGTTTAGTTTTCCCCTCCTAACTCTGTTCCCCTTCAGCTTTTCTATAGGCCCAAAGCAATTCCTTTATTAACCAATGATATTCATAGCATACCGAAAGTAATCCCACATGACAGCTTCTCTCTGTGTCTGATTCCATCCCAACCTGCCTGGCAGTTTCTTTCCTAGTCCACACACTTGGCATTCTGGTCTAGTATCCTCTCCTTGGGTCCTCTTGCTATGTTGCTGTTATTTCTCCTATTTTTTACTTCATGGCCCCTTCTTCCTCATGCTGTATGCACATGTGTACATGTGTGTGCAAGTGTATGTGTACATGTGTGCATGCATACGTGCATGTGTGTGCATGTGTGTGTTCTCATTGTGCATATTATTCCTGCCATTTCTTAAGCTGGAATAGGGAATGGGAAGGTGAATGTGTTGAAATATGAAAGAAAAAAATAAAAACTGATATAAATGGTGGAGGGAATGTAACCTGGGAATTATTTTGTGACCTGTTCCTTTGTTTTAATTAATACAGTTTCTTTGTGGTTATTTCAGGGCTAAGGTAGCTGGATGGCTGGGATGAACAAGCGGGCCCCTCCTTGCAACAATTGATGCCAACATGAGGGGCTAAATCCACTTAAAAACCCGAGAGACCTTAAAAACAAAAGAGGTTTTCCTGACTCAGCCATAGCAAAAGAAAAAAATCTGCACAGTTTTAAAATGCCAGCTTTCTGGGCTGTGCTGCTAGTGTGACCGACCTCTGGCTCTTGCGGGAGACAGAGCATTTGGATGGGGTTTGTGAGTAAAGTGCTGTGGCTTGCTTGTTGGCAACATGGACTCCCTGTGTGCCTGAAAGTGGGGTAGTGCCTGTGGCTCTGAGGCAGAAGCACTCCACCATGCAGGTGAGCAGGAACTACTGTATTTATCATAATACTAGCACAGCTTAAGTTTTAGACTAGGCAGGCAAACAGGTGGTATCATATTACCCCTTGTAATGGCGCAGTTTAAGTTTTTAAGAAGTGCTTAGCATTTTAAGAAGTGTTCTTGGTCAATAAAGAATTACAGATTCACAAAAGGACAGATTCAGACATAAAAGAACTCTAAATGGGTCACAGTGTTGGATAAATGTGTGTAGGCTTTGGAGAGGAATGCCATGGAGCCGCCAGAGACAGACATGCTAAATCTTTCCCGGTAAGCCATTGCCACATGGCAATATACAAATTAATCAAAATGGGCTAAATCAAGACATGAAAGTTAGCCAATAAGAGACCAGAACTAATGGGACAAGCAGTGATTTAATTAATACAATTTCTGTGTGGTTATTTCTGGGCTAAGCTAGCCAGGTGGCTGGGATGAACAAGCAGGCCTCTCCTTGATTAAAGGGAGTTAAAAAAAAAAAAAGTAAGCCGCGTAAAAATGGAAAATTCACAGAGTGTCTGGATTCTGTATATTATTGTGTTTTCTTTGAAATTTTTGACTGTGAAGGAGCTAGCTATAAAGAGACATTTCATTGTATGGGCTGCTAAGGTAAACCAGCATGTATATTATAAAGGTATCTTGACTTCAGAATTTGGGTCTAGGAACATGCTGCTTGGGAAAAGAGGTTCTTTTTTTTGTTTTCACAGAAGATGAAAACCTGTGGATTGCCTCCAGGTAAACATGGTTTCATGGACCAAGACCTCCTGAAAGGTTTCCATAAACACCCTCAAAAAATTTCTTTGCCCAACTGCTGACTGAGATAAACCTAGCCCACAGGATACACCATAAAAGACCTGATTAACAGTGCCCCCAGTCAGTAAAAAGCAGTATGGACAGAACTGTGCCCATAATCTCAGATATTGTCTATAAATGTTTATTTACATTTAAAGGGGAATATGATGTAGATATGAATAATTTGCATTGGTATGGATCTTGTTTTATTGATAAAACTTTAAGGTCAATTTTGTTATATGTATATATTTTTCTGATCTTGACTAAGGTATTATGTTTGTGTAGCACATTTAAAAATGTAATGTGTAATTTAAAAATATAAGTTAATAAGCTGGGCCGTGGTGGCGCATGCCTTTAATCCCAGCACTCGGGAGGCAGAAGCAGGCGGATTTCTGTGAGTTCAGGGCCAGCCTGGTCTACAAGAGCTAGTTCCAGGACAGGA
>NW_026067966.1:9066650-9074281 GCF_014885135.2 Alexandromys fortis | reverse complement strand
ATAATTAAGAAATATATGTTAATAGATAATCATCTATAATAGTTAAGCTTGTAGTCATGTTTGTAAGATTTTCTAGATGTGCATCGATATATTTCTTCCTATCTTTCAAAGACTACAGAATAGGGCATTTAAAATGTTTAAGAATTTAGGAATTTTCATGACAATGAGACACATCTGCTCCTGGCAGCACCAAGCTACTTCAAGAGGAAGATGGGCATCAAAGAGGCTCCTTAGCCATTTGGGCAAGAAACTGCTTTTGCCTGGACTGCTTCACTGGACATGCAGGACCCACAGAGAAATGACTGCTGGACTTGCCTAAAGGTGAGATGATGCTTCGGGGTTCTTGCTTCATGAAAGGGTCTTCTAGACATTCTGCAGGATACAGAAAAATAATGACTGTCAAACTGCCAATATAGGTGGAACTGTCTTTAAAATTTCCTACTTCATGGAAAAGTCTGCTGGATACTATGGGCCTGTAGGCTGAAGATGGATGCCCCAATGGTACAGAAGAACTTTGGATGACTGTCCAGGAAGCAAGATGTCTCTGTCAATTCTAGAGTTTTGGAAGTTGCTTACAATGCAGTTCCTGTTTACTTAGGTAATATTATATCCTTCTGGAGTCTTTGATGGAGTTGAAGAATGGATTTATAGTTATAGCTATAGTTTTCCTTAGTTATGATAAAAGATAAAGTAGATATAAACATTATAAGTGTAATTCTTCCTTGATAACTGTTTTGTTATATGTAATTTTACTATGTTAAAGTTCTTCCTATTCGTTTAAACAGAAAAGGGGAAATGGTGTAGGAGGCCCTTCTTTCTATGTGTTGCTTCTATTGATTAATGAATAAAGAAACTGCCTTGGCCTGATAGGGGCAGAACTTAGGGAGGTGGAGAAGACAGAATTGAATTCTGGGAGTAAGAAAGCAGAATTAGAGAGAAGCCATAAATTCACCACTGGAGAGGGACATGCTGGATCTTTGCTGGTAGGCCATGACTTTGTGGTGATACACAGATTAATGGAGATGGGCTAAATTAATATGTAAGAGTTAGCCAATAAGAAGTTAGAGATAACGGTCCAAGCCATGTTTTAATTAATACAGTTTCTATGTGGTTATTTCGGGACTAAGCTAGCCGGGTGGCCTGAACAGACAAACGGGCCCTCTCCTGAAACATTTCTCATGGCAAATTTGAATTATACAGAAACACATCTAAAGTGTCTTGATGTTGACACGTGCAACAGTTTTGTTAACTCAACACATCCTAGAATTCTTGGGACGAGTGTCTTAAGGAGGGACTGTGTATGCTCACTTAGCTCTGCGCATGTCTCTGGGGGGCTGTCTTAAATTAATTGTCTCGGGGAGACCCCGTCCAGCTTGAGTGGCAGGGGTTTCAGAACTACAGAGTAGTGGAGAGATGCAGCTGAAAACAAGCAAGCAATCCAGCAGCGTGCATTTATTGACTTCTCTCTGCTCTCGACTGTGGATGTGACGCCCCCTGCCCCGTCACTGTGACTTCCCAGTTATGATGGGTGGTAACTTGTGTAACTGTGAGCTGGAATAAGCCCCCTTATGCCTAAAGCTTATGCCAAGCTATATACATGGAATTAGACTAGTATAGACGTGCAAAACATTGAAAACAATGTTGAAAATAAGCACGGGTGTTCAAAACTGCAGTAGCAGAGGCGATGAGCTACAAAGGCTGGAATCCACGCCCTTTGCTGTGACATCCCAACACAGAACAGGGAGAGGCTCACTTCCCTTGTAGAAGTGGTTGTGTCGGCATAAATGGAGGAATAAGCTTATAGTTGGAATTACAACAGAGTTCTTCCTTGGCTCTTTACTGTTTCTGTGCCTTGGAGAGGTATCCACCATTTGACTTTCATCTGCTAAGATGTATTTATTCTGCAGAACTGTGTCATGGAGGAGAACATCATTCCTCTTTTACTCTTCCTGAGTTCACAGTCCAGGGGGCCTAGTTGTTAGCTAGGAGACATTGTAACACAGACGAAGGGACACAACTGTACATTTCCCAGGACACTGGAGCCTTTGTGAAAAAATAAAGATCCAATGTAACAGGTGAACTAGTAGGTTTGATAAGGAGTGGATAGAATATGGTGGAGCAAAGCATGACCTCGCGGCAATAAACTGGAGAGTTTAGCGAGGCTTGTTTATGCTGACTCTCCTCTGTGACCTTCGCTCTGGAGATAAGAATGCTCCTGTCCTTAGAGAGAGACGATGAGGGTTCTGTAACCCATTTAGGGGAAGGTCAGAAAATCTTTGCAAGGAAGAAGGATGGCCAGAGGTTAGGGGGCATCTCTGCTTCTGCTATTTCTTCAAACTTTTCCTGCAGCTCCAAATATTCCATGAATTCAGATCTTCTGTGGAGGGTTACTTTAGTACATGCCACAGCCTTCTGTGGTGGCCAAGTGTGTGGAGGGACAGGGGTCTCACCTGGGGACAGGCAGGAAGCAAGGAGAGAACAGAAAGAAACCCAAAACTATACGCAGCTTGCCCCCACCCACCAGAGACTTACTTCCTCAGGGTGCACCCACCTTCTATAGTACCCAAATAGTATCACCAACTGGTGGCCAGCTTTCTCAGAGTGAGCCACTTGGGGACCACTTCATACCTAAACCATATCAAACCTCCATTCTCTGTTTTCAGGAAGAAGGACTAATTAATGCTGGCTAATTTTTTCTTAGTATGATGGAATTGAGTAAGTTCCTTAAAAATCAAACTGGTTGTTTGTAGTGTGTTGGAACTAAGGAAAAGTTCAATTCTGATTTGCAAAGAAGAGGATACCACATTGTCTAGACAATAAGACAACACACAATATACAAGACGCTGCAGTAGATATACCGACAGTAAAAGGAGCCTACACGCTTTGAGTACTTAGCGTCTCTGAGGTCTGCACTATATGGTAAACACACATAACAACTGTGCCAGCCGTCTTCTGTAAAGAGTCCCAGAGAAGTTATCTAACTTGCTTTCAACCTGCTGACTGATTTTTGAGAAATTAATAATTACCAAACTATATGTTGTTGATTTTCATTTATTTTTATTTAATAATTTTTAAAATTTGTTTTAATGTGTGTGGGTATTTTGCCTGCATGTACTGTCTGTGTACCACATGTGTGTCTGATGCCTGTGGGAAGAGGGCACTAGAACCCCTGGGATTAGTTATGGATGCCTGGGAGCCTCTATGTGGGTGCTAGGAATCGAACCCGGGTCTCTAGAAGATCAACCAATCTTTCAACCACCGAGCCATCTCTTTAGCCCCTGGTATGGATTTTAAATGTCTCTTTCATTTCTAATGGTTTAAAAGCATTTAGGAAAGAGCACACGTGAGAGTGGACGTGGACCATTGGCATCTGAAGGCAGCTTTAGTACTCACACAGGTGAGAAGCGTGGCCGCCGTGAGCCGCGTTTGAGCATGGGAGGCAGGGGGTAGAGCCAGCTGCATCTTTTAGCCTACTAAGTGCCACTGGCGGTGGCCCAGTTCTTGACAAAGGGTCTCCAGCTCCCTGGATCCCCAGCCTTGGCCCTTCCTCCTCTTTGCAGTTTGTTGTCTTTAAGGAGATACGGGCCCGAGTGTACCGAGCTTGCTAGAAGCCTTCCAGGGGTCCCCGCTGTCTGCACATTCGTGGTTCTCTGCTCTGACCTACCTTGCTAGTCTCTGCTCTTGGCCCCCATTCACCCCTTCATGCTGACTGCCGCATTGCCCACTAAGCACCACGAACGGTCTCACGTTGCCATGGTGCCAGCATGTCCCTCTGCTCTACTGTTAGCTTCTCATGCATATTTTATAACTCACCTCAAATGTTATCACACAGGGAAGTAGAAAAATCTCCCTCTGTAGTTCTTACCTCGCCAGAGTGAACCTACATATTTCCTCTCCTGTGTCCCCACAACCCTCACATGGATGGCATTTGACCTCAGGTATGAATCAGACGCCTATGCTGGATCTAAGGAAAGGCCTCACCTTATTCCTCTTGCTGCCCAGAACCTAAAACCACAAAGGGCAGGAGTAACGGCACAGCCCAGTCAGAACTGTCAAAGATGCCTTCCCATAACTGCACCTCAAGCTGCAGCCCCAGGGCCACATTATCCGGAACCTGCACACGTGCACAGCACATGTGATGGATTTGTCCCGCGGTTCCTATCCATCACACCGGGGTAGTCCGATGGGCTCCCGATTCAAGGCATCATTGTTACCGTCTCCATAATACCCATATACTGTACTTCATTTAAATGTGATAGATAAGTGTTTAACTTGATCTTACTCTGTGCACAAGTGTCCTCACCCCCAACAGGTCTCAACTGTCAATTCTCTCGATTTATCCTCACTTCCCAGGTATACTAATTGCCAGTAACGGTGCTGACCTCCACAGGGTGGATTGTGTTAACTGTGACGATGTTCATCCCTAGGTAGCAAAGCTGCAGCGTTTACAAGACAGCCACTCACTTTTCTCAAGTAAACTCTGATTTGCCCCAGAAATTTCTGGACACTTCAGACATCTTCAGACTACTCCCTGTAAGAAGCAGAGCGAGCATGAATTTTCCAGGTGTGCCGCATTCACCCATAGCCAGCTGGTCTTAAGTGCAGTGAACTGGGTTACTTGTTTCCCACGGGAGGAAACTGCAGCCCTGATGCTTGCCTATAATGTGAGATTTCTAGCGCCACCTAGTGGCTTACCTGTGCTTCCTACATTGGTGGTGCCTTTGAACTTGTTCCTGATGTTCTCAGCAATTCTGACTTGTGGGGAGGCTTTGGGTCTTTTTTGTTTGTTTGTTTGTTTGTTTTTGTTTTTGGAGACAGGGTTTCTCTGTGGTTTTGGAGCCTGTCCTGGAACTTTGTAGACCAGGCTGGTCTCGAACTCACAGAGATCCGCCTGCCTCTGCCTCCCGAGTGCTGGGATTAAAGGCGTGCGCCACCACCAGGCTGAGGCTTTGGGTCTTGAATCTCTTAAAGTCATGCATGCTGTCGTGTCAAGAGACCAGCTTCGACAAAAATACCACTTGCCAGGGTAGGGGCATGGGAATCAGAAATGTTAGTAAAGAATATACAGATGTGAGTAAAAATAATAAAACAGAAACATATTAGGAAGGAGTTTCAGTGAGTACTGAAATCCCTGCATTTAATTTTCCATACACTTTTATACCCCCAATATGTTGGAGGAGGCCACTTGTTTGTTCCTGGCCGCTTAGCCCCGAAATAATCACACAGAAGCTGTATTATTTAAATCATTGCTTGGCCCATTAGCTCTTGCTTCTTATTGGCTAACTCTTACATATTAATTTAACCCATTTCTATTAATCTTTGTATCGCCATGTGGCTGTGACTTACCGGCTAAAGTTCCCTCTGTCTCCTGCGGGGCTACAAGGCTTCTCTCTGACTCTGCCTCCTTTCTCTCAGCATTCAGTTTAGTTTTCCCCTCCTCGCTCTGCTTCCCTACAGCTGTGCTATGGGCCCACAGCTGTTCCTTTATTTACCAATGGTATTCCCAGCATACAGAGGGGAATCCCATATCACCAATACAAAAGGGGGAAGAAGGCAACAAAAGGCTTCTTTAACATGATACAAAGGAAACGTGAACAGTTATTTGCTTCAATACTTTGAGCCATCAAGCCATTAATCTATTCATTAGCATTCTGTTATTTGGGCAGTGAACCCACCCTAGACCAAATATCCTGAAGGCAGCCATTCCCAAGGTCAAACCTTCTGTTTCTAAGAAGGAGCAGAAGTAAGCTTCCCTATCCTGATCATCTGTCAGGGTGGAGTGGA
Organism: Alexandromys fortis; assembly: GCF_014885135.2. NCBI lineage: Eukaryota > Metazoa > Chordata > Mammalia > Rodentia > Cricetidae > Alexandromys > Alexandromys fortis. The sequence continues at coordinate 9,068,497 of NW_026067966.1, read as the reverse complement.
TCTACCTGTATGTGCCATCTTAATGTCAAAAGAGTCAAGTAACCACCCCCTAGGTCAGGATGTGTTGCCCTGGTTGTTGTCAACAATTTTGAGCAACCTCAAACTATCTGACCTTCAGACAAGGTGGAAATAGGCTCATATTTTTGTACAACAGAGAAATACAAAAAGCAACTTAACCCCCCTGACTTCAACTTACACAAGTTCACCTAACTGAGAACGTTCCCCACTAACATGTTATATTAACTTTGTAGTAAATCTAAAGTCCAACAAAGCAAGCTTCTCTTATATTTTTGTAAACTTTTTGTTAATCATTTATGTTTTACAAATTTTTGATGAAAATTGTGTCTAATTAAAGATAAGACTGCTATAATATAAAAGGTATTGTATAATGTATGGGAGGCAGAGGCAGGCAGATCTCAGTGAGTTTGAAGTCAACCTGGTCTACCGAGTTAGTTCCAGGAAAGCCAGAGTTGTTACTCAGAGAAACCTTGTCTTAAAAAAGAATTTTTTTTTTCATTTTATAAACCAATTCCAGCCCTTTCCTTCTCCTGCCACCCACCTCCCACCAATTCCACCCCCATCCACTCCTCAGAGGGGGTAGAGTCTCTTGGGGGAGTCAACAAAGTCTGGCATACCAGGTTGAGGCAGGGCTAAGCACCTACTCCCTGTGTCAAGGCTGAGTAAAATATCCCACCATAGGGAATGGGCTCCAAAAAGTCAGTTCATGTTCCAAGGTTAATTCCTGGTCCCACTGCCATGAGGCCCCTCAACAGATTAAACCACATAACTGTTATCCACATTCAGAGGGCCTAGATCAGTCCCATGTGGGTTCTGCAGCTGTCAGTCTAGAGTCTGTAAGTTCCCACTAGCTCTGGTCAGTTGTCTCTGTGGTTTTCCCGATCATGATATCGACACCCTCACCCCCCAAAATACTTCATCCAACAAAAAGCAGGAAGCAGTTTGGAGAGAACTACACCCATATTCCCAAGTATTGTCTATAAATGTTTGTTTATATTTAAAGGGGATATACTGTAGAGATTTGCGTTGGTTTATTGATACAAATTTAAGGTCAATTTTGTTAAACTGCATATATGTATATTTCTGCTCTTGATTAAGGTATTGTGTTTGCAGCTCATTTAAAAATATAATGTATAATTTAAAAATATAGGTTAATAGATAATCATGTATAAGAGTCAAGCTTGTAGTCATGTTAGTTAGATTTTCTAATGTACAGAGATACATTTCAAATGGGTAGGCATTCTTCAAACCTTTCAAAGACTACAGAATATGACATTTAAAATGTTTAATAACTTAGGACTTTTCATGACAATGAGACACATTGTCAGCATTCAATTGCTGCCCTGGCAGCAGCAATCTACTTCAAGAGGATGAAAGGTACTAAAGAGGTTCCTTATGGAGTTGGCTAGCCACTTGGGCAAGAAACCTCTTGCCTGGACTGCTTGATGTTATGCTGTGTGAACTGGAAATATAGGACTCACACAGAAATGACTGTTGAACTTGCCTAAAGATGAGACGGTCCTTTGGGGTTCCTGCTTCATGAAAGAATAGAAAGAGTCTGTCAGACATTCTGCAGGTCACAGAAGAAAGCAACCAACAAACTGCCAATATAGGCAGAACTGTCTTTGAAATTTCCTGCTTCATGGAAAAGTCTGCCGGATACCATGGGCCTGTAGGCTGAAGATGGATGCTCCAAAGTTACAGAAAAACTTTGGATAACTGTCCAGGCAGCAAGATGTCTCTGTCAGTTCTTTTCTTTTCTTTTCTTTTCTTTTCTTTTCTTTTCTTTTCTTTTCTTTTCTTTTCTTTCCTTTCCTTTCCTTTCCTTT
>NW_026067966.1:9048322-9066295 GCF_014885135.2 Alexandromys fortis | reverse complement strand
TTTTTATTTAAACAGAAAAGGGGAGGTGATGTGGGATTCCCCTCTGTATGCTGTAAATATCATTGATTAATAAAGAAACTGGCTTGGCCTGATAGGGTAGAACAGAGTTAGGTGGGGAAAACTAAACTGAATACTGGGAAAAGGAAGGTGGATTCATAGAGAAGACATGGAGCTGCTGCCAGAGACAGACATGCTGTAACCTTGCCAGTAGGCCATAAGCCTTGTGGTAAAATATAAAATAATGGAGATAAGTTAATTCTAGATGTAAGAGCTAGCTAGCAATATGCTTAAGTAATTGGCCAAGCAGTGATTTAATTAATACACTTTCTGTGTAGTTATTTTGGGAGTCTGGACAGCTGGGAAATGAACAAGCGGCTTCTTACAACATAACCCCATAATGACTCCCTCTAGCAAGGTATCCTTTTCATTGCTCCCCCTCTCTCTCTTTCCCCCAATTTGACCCTCTCGAACCCTCATGTTCCCATCTCCCATCCCTTCCCTTCTGTCTCCTTCCAGTTTATGCAGGAGATCTTAACTATTTCCTTTTCTAGGGCCTTCCATGTGTGTCCCTCTTAGGGTCCTCCTTACTACCTAGCTTCTCTGGAGTTGTGGATTGTAGCCTGGTTATCCTTTGCTTTATATCTAATATCCACTTATAAGTGAGTACATACTGTGTTTGTCTTTCTAGGTATGGGTTACTTCAACCAGAATGATTTTTTTCTAGTTACATCCCCTTGCCTGCAAATTTCAAGATGTCTTTTTTTTTTTTTTTTTTTTTTACCTCTGAGTAATACTCCATTGTGTAAATGTATCACATTTTCTTTATTCATTCTTTGGTTGAACAGCACATAAGTTGTTTCCAGGTTCTGGCTATTACAAATAATGCTGCTATGAGCATAGTTGAGCAAATGTCCTTGTGGTATGATTATGCATCCTTAGGGTATATGACCAAGAGTGGTATTGCTGGGTCTTGAGGTAGATTGATTCCCAATTTTCTTTTTTTTTAAAATATTTATTTATTTACTTATTATGTATACAATATTCTGTTTGTGTGTATGCCTGCAGGCCAGAAGAGGGCACCAGATCTCATTACAGATGGTTGTGAGCCACCATGTGGTTGCTGGGAATTGAACTCAGGACCTTTGGAAGAGCAGTCAGTGCTCTTAACCACTGAGCCATCTCTCCAGCCCTGATTCCCAATTTTCTGAGAAATCACCATAGTGATTTCCAAAGTGGCTGTACAAGTTTGTACTCTAACCAGCAATGAGGAGTATTCTCTTTACTCCAGATCCTTTCTGGCATAAGCTGTCATCAGTGTTTTTGATTTTGGCCATTTCTGACAGTGTAAGATGGTATCTCAGAGTCATTTTGATTTGCATTTCCCTGATAACTAATGATGTTGAGCAGTTCCTTGAATGTCTTTTGGCCATTTGAGCTTCTTCTGTTGAGAATTCTCTGTTTAGATCTGTGCCCCATTTTTTAAATCGGATTATTTGGTATTCTGATGTCTAGTTTCTTGAGTTTATTATATATTTTGGAGGTGAGCCTCTGTCATATGTGGGGTTGTTGAAGATCTTTTCCCATTATGTAGGCTGCCATTTGTCTTATTGACCATGTCCTTTGTCTTACAGAAGTTTCTCAGTCCCAGGAGGTCCCATTTAATAACTGTTGCTCTCAGTGATATACTGAGATATATTTAGGTGTTATATTTAGGAAGTGGTCTCCTGTGCCCATGCATTCAAGGCTACTTCCCTCTTTCTCTTCTATCAGCTTCAGTGTAACTGGATTTATGTTGAGATTTTTGATCCACTTCAGCTTGGGTTTTGTGCAGGGCAATAGATATGGATCTATTTGCATTCTTTTACATGCCAACATTCAGTTACGCCAGCACCATTTGTTGAAGAAGCTGTCTTTTCCCCTTTGTTCTATTTTAACTTCTTTGTCAAAAATCAGGTGTTCAAAGATCTCCTAAGTAAATTAGGAGCACGGGGACCATGGGAGAGGGTAGGAGGGGAGAAGAAGGGAGAAGAGCAGAGAAAAATATATAGCTCAATAAAAACAATTAAAAAAATCAAGTGTTCATAGGTGTGTGAATTAATATCAGGAGCTTCAGTTTGATTCCATTGATCCACATGTCCATCTATGCCAATATCAAGTTGTTTTTATTACTATACTTCTATAGTAGAGCTTGAAGTCAGAGATGGTAATGTTTCTGAAAGTTTCTTTATTGTACAGGACTGTTTTTAGCTATCCTGAGTTTTTGCTTTTCAATATGAAGTAGAGTATTGTCCTTTTGAGGTCTGTAAAGAATTGTGTTGGGATTTTGATGGGGGATTGCATCAAATCTGTAGATTGCTTTTGGTAAAAATACTATTTTTACTATGCTGATCCTACCTATCCAAGAGCATGGGAGATCTTTCCATTTTCTGATATCTTCTTCAATTTCTTTCTTCAACCCAAAGTTCTTGTCTTACAAGCCTTTCCCTTGTTTGGTTAGAGTTACCCCAAGATATTTTATGTTATTTGTGGCTATTGTAAATGATGATGTTTCTCTGGTTTCTTTCTCACCCCATTTATCATTTGTATATAGGAGGGCTACTGATTTTTTTTTTTAGTTAATCTTGAATCCTGCCACATTACTGAAGTAGTTTATCAGCTGTAGGAGTTCCCTGGTAGAATTTTTTGGATAACTACCTTATCATCTGCAAACAGTGAAAGTTTGACTTCTTCCTTTCCATTTTGTATTTCCTTGGTCTTCTTTTGTTGTCTTATTGCTCTAGCTAGAGCCTCATGTACTATATTGAATAGCTATGAAGAGAGTGGACAGCTTTGTCTTGTTCCTGATTTTAGTGGAATTGGTTTGAGTTTCTTTCCTTTTGATTTGATGTTAATTAAATTGACTGTTGGCTTGCTGTATATTGCCTTTTATTATGTTTAGGAATGTTCCTTTTATCCCTGATCTCTCTAAGACCTTTATTGTGAAAAGGTGTTGGATTTTGTCAAAGGCTTTTTTCAGTATTTATTGAGATGATCATATTTTTTTCTTTCAGTTTATTTATTACATTGACAGATTTTCATATGTTAAACCATCTCTGCATCTCTGAGATGAAGCCTACTTGATCATAGTGGCTAATTTTTTTGATGAGTTCTTGGATCTGGTTTGCAAGTATTTTATTGAGTATTTTTGTGTCAATGTTCATAATGATACTGGTCTGTAATTCTCTTTCTTAGCTGCATCTTTGTGTGATTTGGGTATCAGGGTAACTGTTGTATTCTAATAAGAGTTTGGCAATGTTCTTTCTGTTTCTATTGTGTGGAACAATTTGAGGAATGTTTGTATTAGATCTTCTTTGAAATTCTGGTAGAATTCTGCACTAAAACCATCTGACTGATCTTTTTTTTTGGTTGGGAGACTTTTGATGACTGTTTCTATTTCCTTAAGGGTTATAACTCTATTTAAATTGTTTATTTAGTCTTGATTTAGTTTTGGGTATGTGGTACCTATCCAGAAAATTGTCCATTTCTTTTAGATTTTGCAGTTTTGTGAAGTACAGGTTTTCAAAGTATGACCTATCGATGCTCTGGATTTCCTCAATGTCTGTTGTTATGTTTCCTTTTTCATTTCTGATTTTGTTAATTTGGATATTCTCTCTGCCTTTTGGTTTATTTGAATAAGGGTTTGTCTATCTTGTTGGTTTTCATAAAGAACCTACTCTTCATTTCATTGATTCTTTGTATTGTTTTGTTGATTTATTGATTTCAGTCCTCAATTTAATTATTTCCTGTTGTCTACACCTCCTGGGTAATTTTGCTTCTTTTTGTTCTAGAGCTTTCAGGTGTGCTTTTAAGTCACTAGTGTGAGATTTCTTTGGGTTTTTTATATAGGCACTTAGTTGCTTTCATAGTGTCCCATAAGTTTGAGTATGTTGTGCTTTCATTTTCATTGAATTCTAGGAAACCTTTAATTTCTTTCTTTATTTTTCCTTTGACCCAGTGATGATTCAGTTGAACATTGTTCAATTTCCATGGGTTTGTAGACTTTCTGCAATTAGTGTTGTTGTTGAATTCTAATTTTAAGCCATGGTGATCTGATAAGATACAGGGGGTTATTCCAATTTTTTGTATCTGTTATGGTTTGTTCTGTTACTGAGTATGTGGTCAGTTTTTGAGAAGGTTCCATGAGGTGCTGAAAAGAATGTGTATTCTTTTGTTTGGGTGGAATGTTCTCTAGATGTCTATTAAGTCCATTTGAGTCATAACATCTGTCAGTTCCCTTATTTTTGATAAGTTTCTGTCTCAGACCTGTCCAGTGGTGAGAGTAGGGTGTTGAAGTAGTGTGTGGTGTTTAATGTGTGATTTAAGCTTTGGTAATGTTTCTTTTACAAATGTGGGTGCCCTTGTATTTGGGGCATAGATATTCAGAATTGAGATTTCCTCTTGATGGATTTTTTTCTGTGACTAATATGAAATGTCTTCTATCTCTTTTGATTGATTTTAGTTTGAAGTATATTTTGTTAGATATTAAAATAGCTACATCAGCTTGTATTTGTAATCTATTTGATTAGAAAATGTTTCCCCAACCTTTTACTCTGAGATAACATCTGTCTTTGAGGTTGAGGTGTGTTTCTTGTATGTAGCAGGATTTTGTACCCATTCTGTTAGCCTGTTTCTTTTTAGAGGCAAATTGAGTCCATTGCTATTAAGAGACATTAATGACCAGTAATTGTTGTTTCCTGTTATTTTTGGTTTTGGTGGTGGTGGTGGTGGCAGTATTTGTGTGTTTTCCTTCTTTGGAGTTTGCTGGTGTGAGGTTATTTATTGCCTGTGGGTGCAGTTAGCTTCCTTGGGTTGGAGTTTTTTTTCTACTACTTTCTGTGGGACTGGATTTGTAGATAGGTATTGTTTAAATCTGGATTTTTCACAGAATATCTTGTTTTCTCTATCTACGGTTATTGAAAACTTTGCTGGGTATAGTAGTCTGGGTTTGCATCCATGGTCTCTTAGTATTTTCAGAATGTCTGTCTGGGATCTTCTAGCTTTCAAAGTTTCCATTGAGAAGTTGGGTGTAATTCTGATATATCTGCCTTTATATGTTACTTAGTCTTTTCCTTTGTAGCTATTAATAATCTTTCTTTATTCTGTATGTTTAGTGTTTTGATTATTATATGGTGAGGGAACCTTTTTGTTTGTTTGTTTTTGGTTTTTGGTCCAGTCTATTTGTTGTTCTGTAAGCTTCTTATACCTTCATAGGCATAGTCTTCTTAAGGTTGGAAAAGTTTTCTTCTATAATTTTGTTGAATATTTTTTTGTGCCTTTGAACTGGAATTCTTCTCCTTGTATACCTATTATTCATAGGCTTGGTCTTTCATGTTGTCCCACATTTCCTGGATGTTTTGTGTTAAGAATTTGTTGGATTTAACATTTTCTTTGGCCAACGAATCTGTTTCCTCTATCGTATCTTCAACACCTGAGATTCTCTCTTCCATCTCTTGCATTCTGTTTGTTATGATTGTATCTGTAGTTCCTGTTCATTAACCCAGATTTTCCATTTCCAGAATTCCCTTGCTTTATGCCTCTATTTCAATTTTCAAGTCTTAAACTGTTTCCTTCACTTGTTTGATGTTTTTTTTTTCTTGACTTTTTTGGCTTTCTTTAAGGGATGTGTTTTTTCCAATTTTTTGTCTTTTCCTCCATTTCTTTAAGGGGAGTTTTCATTTCCTCTTTCAGGGCCTCTATCATCTTCATAAAGTTATTTTTAAGGTTGTTTTCTTCTGCGTCATCTGTGTTGGAATGTTCAGGTCTTGCTGTTGTAGAACCACTAGTTTCTGGTGCTGCCATATTGGTCTTAATGTTGTTTCATGTACTCTTACACTGCCATCGACCAATCTCTTTCTCCAATTGGTGCAGGTGGGGCCTGTGGTTCCAGGGATTGCTGATGCATGGGGGTGAGTTATGGTTGGCGGGAAAGGATGCTGCTGCCTGGTCACTGGGATTGCGGTAGGTGGGGGGACATGGATATGCCCCCAGGGACTAGAGCCTAGAGAACATGGTTGTCCAGCAGGGAGCTCAGACACTCACCTCTTCCTCCAGATGCAGATGGGGCCTGCCTAGTCTTATTGTATCTTGTTCTGCTGTGTTTGGTTGATATCCCTCCCTCTTTTCTGAAGGGATACAAAGGGGAGTTCAATTCCCAGCACACGGATGCAAGGAGAGCACCCAGCCCTGACCAGCTGTTCTCCCACGTACACTGTTGTGTGCATGTCCCCACAATTACATACATCATTCACAACAATGGTAATCAATAACAATTTTTGAAAAGATGATACACATCAAATCCAAGTTTCTTTCTAAAACGAAAGAAACTGGGCACAGAACAAGTGTTCAGCAGTTTTCCACCCATCTGTTAATTTGGTTTTCAGTCTTTTAGTCAGTGCCCAGCAGGGTTGATGCTATTCCCTTTACTTACAGAAAGACATTAGGTTGAACTCTCAACTCTGGCTCTTAAGAGTAAAGTTCTCTAATACCCATATACGTCAAACAGAAGAGAGTTCAGTTCCCCTCACCTCAATTCCATGCACCCAACTACTAGTCCTTCCAAGCTGGTTATCCACACCCTTCCCTGTCAAGACTCTAATTCTAGTTTATGTGAACTCAGATCTCAGTGAGTCAGACAGAAAGAAATCATAGAAATAAAACACAGTGGTTCTTAACACATTTCTCAGAGACCAAAGCTCTGTTGTCTTCAAAGTACCACAAACTGCCATGCCCCATGCCTCCTGATGCAGCTGAGTGTGGGTTGGTTGACACACAACACTGACCAGAGGTGATGTCCTGCAGCATCCTTGGCGTCTCCCACATTGCTACTTTCAGGTTGATGTCATCACAAAGGCTTCCATGTTAATATTCATCTGAATATGGATAATTAGGGTGGACAGAAGTGCTGAAATGATAAAGAAATTGTATAGTGCAGGATCAGACTGTATGAAAAATGACTTCTTCTGACAGCTATAACAATAGAAGATTTTTATTACTGGCTATAAAGTCTGTCTTTCTGTCACAAAATGACTGCATAGTAAAGATTTGTCAGTCATAAACTAAAATTAGGACTGTTAGTCATAACTAAATTATTTCACTTTCATATCCCTGCCTGGAGGTAAGGGAACTTAGACATTCAATGCACAAACATGTTCTTTACATCAGCTACGTCATCAGCCTACTAAAGCCATATCTCATCCTTCACATCCCAGACTTTCAGTGCACACAGAATCTGATATGACTTATGTACAGCATTTCTACAGCTATTGATCCAAATATAAAAATATGTGTATACACACACATGCATATATACTCCCACATTCAAGAAGCTCATTGCATAGTTTGTGGGTTTCTAAACTTGAAAAACAACACAAATATAAAATAGTAATTTTATAAAATTATTTATTTTAAATTATGAAGTAAAAATAATAAAAACAATTTATTTTAAATTACTAACTTGAGTTTTGGGCTCTTCTAAATAGGTTATAGTAAAATCCACAACGCCAATCCACTATACAGTTGTCAAATATAATGGTTTGCATGTTGGTATAAGGTCAGCAATATTGACTAACCTGCAGACTGTGAAATAATAAGTACAAAAGTTCATTTTTGGCAATCTAACCTTGACTACATACCCCTGTTAATGTAACAAGCCTCTGTGGAGAATGTGGGACCAGAGTTCCCCAAGGCTCCTGTCTCATGCTGACCTCACTGCCCAGCGTTGAGACAGCTCTCAACAAACATATTATGTCCATCACCAGAAAACAAACTGAGCGATGTATTTACTTACACGTCAGCAGTAACATGTTGGTAATTTTGTTCAGGCTTTCTGTTACCACCGTGTCCTCTGCCAGCAACTGGAACTCAAAAACGTGTCATATAAGTAGATTTTAGTATGATCATCTATTTACCAATCTGAAAAACACAAGCCAACCAGACTGAAAGGTGTGGGGATAACAGCTTCAAAAAACTTTAACATATAGCAACAAAAGGGCTCAAATTATTAATGAAATGTTCCTCAGTCTTTTGACTAAGATAAAATTAAACTATTTATGAATATGCAATGAAATTTAAGTGCAAATATATTCCTATACATAATATATTTAAAGTTCATAAAACTACAGGCAAAATTAGGCCTCAAAATAGGCTGGGTAAGAACTCAAACTGTCATATGCAAAGATCATTGTTTAAATTTGTAATACTTTAAGTATCAAAATGATTTTCACTAATTACTAACCTATCAAAATGAGTGAATTATTAAATACACATTCTGCCGCAGTGCAAAGATTTGGATCTTCCAAGAGATACGGGCATTCTCATCTATACTGAAAAGAAAGGAGAATTGACTGCTTGAGGTCAAGGTTTCATGTGTTGGGAAGCAGACATAACACATGGATGTGCTCACTCTAGACCCAGGGCTCTTAAATATGGCCCCTCAACCAGTGTCATCTGGAATAGATTTAGAACTGGAGATGCCCCCTCCTCCTTGAGCCTGTTCAGTTAATTCCAGAAAACCCAGGACTGCGAGACTGAAATGACTTTATATGTGTCTTAGGCATGGTGTAGTTACAGTCTTGTTACCGTTGGGCTCCCAGAGCACCACAGGCGGCCACAATGTCTTTTGACTTGCAGTAATCCAGGAGCTTGCTCCAGTTGAGATGAGTTCTGCCTGTAGGCAGACAAGATGGAAAGATATCAATTACAGATACCTCCTGTGGCTATGAGAAAGGAAGCGCTCCTGAGTTTCAAACATGTGTACGATGTGAAACCTGAACAGAAAATCTCAACTTCAAGTAATGACCCTCTTTGAAAAAGTAGAGTCATCCGTGAGGTGAACTAACCCTGGACCACTGAACACAGGCACGCTGAGGAATGATGAACAACAGATACCACCTGGGGCGGAAGCTCACTGAGCCTCGGATTTTGAATTGCACCATGAAGCAAGAATTTGGTTGAAGACTCCCAAGGGCAGATATGAAGGACACAATAGTAAATTTTTAGGAATTCTTCTGGTGACATTTGGGTCTTTTGGGGCATCAAAGCAATGAGGGATAGGCAAGGGGGTAAAGGGGTTTTCCATCAGACTCAGTGCCCTGAGTTCCATTTCCAGAACCCACATGAAGTGGAAAGAGAAAGACAACCCCACAAATTGTCCTCTGACAGCCACACAGGCAAATCTATAGGCCATGTTCTTGACTGATGTGGGATGTCCCAGACCACTGTGGAAGCCACTGCAGGTGGTGGTCCTGGAGTGTATAAGGTAGCAATGGACTATAAGCTGGAAGATGATTTCCTCCCCAAGTTTCTTCTGGTCACGGTCTTTACCACAGCAATCGAAAGCAGCTAAGACAAGGCACCACCAGCAATGCTCCTCAAACTGTTCTGTGAAACAGAAAGGGAAGAGGCATTACAAAATTCACCCCACAAAGTTAGAATTGATCTCACACAGAGGAAGCTGGAGAGAAAGGCAGGTCCCATGGAGATGGAGCTGTGAGCTGCCATGTTAGTGCTGGGGACTGACCGAGGGTCCTCTGGAAGAGGAGTCAGAGCTCCTATCCTCTGAGCCATCTCTCCAGCCCCCCATGGCTCTTTCATTTTTGCAGACTTTTGCCGTTCTTCACAGTGAGGGCTGATTTCCCGCATTGTTTCTATCCCAAATTCTTGCATCAGGGGATCTTTTCCATGATGACTGTCCTAAGCCCAACTAGGATTGGAATATAAAATATAAATAAATATAAATAAAATTAAAAAAATAAAAAGAGTTGCCTAGAGTGGTGTGGTGGTGACACACGTGTTTAATTCCAGCACTCAGGAGGCAGAGGCAGGTGGATCTCTGAGTTCAAGTTCAACCTGATCTACAGAGTGAGTTCCAGGACAACCAGGGCTACACAGAAAACTTTGTCTTAAAAAAACAAGAACCAACACCTCCCCTGCCTACCCCTCCGTCAAAGACAATTGCCTAGAATAATTTGCTTGCTGACTGGCAAACAGCAGAGTGTCTTTCTGTATTCCATGTGCTCTGTACCTATAAATACACACAAACTAAATTGCTTCATGTGTAAGACACTATTAATGGAGCTTTAGACTTTCTGATATATACTTGACTTTGCTATTTGGGGCAGAGTCTCTTTGTGCACCCCAAGTTGACTGAAAACTCAAGGTAATCCTCCTGCCTCCCCAGTACTGAGATTACAGATCTTTATCGCATGCCTGGTGATTTTTTTTTTAGTCCACAAGTACAAAACACAATAGTTAGCATAATCAAAAGATGGCCATGTGGAGCATCAACGGTCTGCACTGATCATCGGTGGGCACCACACACAACAAAAAGATAGCCGTGTGGAGCGTCAGTGGTCTGCATTGATCATTGGTGGGCACCACACAGCACTCAGTGCATTCTTTGCATCTCACAGAACCCCTTTGCAGGAGCTCTGGTCATTGCTCTGGCTGGGCAGAGGAAACACTGACCCTTGTCCTGATGGTAAAGAAAGAATCCAAGTTTGATTCCCTGAAGTAGTTTTCTTGTTCGTGAAGCTGTTAAGAATACACGAGTATAGCCAGGCTTGGTGGTGCAAGTCTTCAACCCCAGCATTCAGAAGGCAGAGGTAGGTGGATCTCTTTGAATTTGCGGCCAGCCAGGGCTATGTAGAGAGACTTCATCTATAAACAAACAAACAAAAATACATGAGTAACATTTCCATAAAAATCCATCAGTCACGCTCACTGGGAGTTGTACTGCAGTAAATGAAGTCTTAAAGGCTGTGGTGTCACAACGACAGTTGCTTCCGTGATTGCTTTCACCCTCCACCCCTACCTGGTGCTGAGGATGGAAACTAGGGCCTTACTATGTCAGCCTTTAATGCTTTTTGTCATAGTTGTTCCTAGGAGACAGAGTTTCACCAAGTTGCTCAGGCTTCTAACTCTCTTTGTGGGCCAGGCAAATCTTGACTTTGTGATTATATACCTCAGCTACCAGGCAGGGATGGGAGCCTGGCTGCTGCTCTTTAAATGAAAATTTATGAACAAACGGAGTGAAAAGGAGTAGGGGATAAAACCAATAACACCTACAGCCAATATCAAAGAACTGTGAGGAACGAAGCCACCATGAAGTCAACGGGAAGGTCAATGGAAGGAAGGCCAAGAAGTGAGGGGGAAACTCCTATAAGGTGCGGAGTAATGGGGTGTCTGGAAAGTCTGAAGGGGAGACCTAGCTAAGGAAGAAACTGACTGACGTTCATGGGGAGAGAGCATGACAAAGTAGAGTAGCGGGCAGGTGGCATGAGAAGGCCACAAGGAGGCCTGGCCGGACGGCTCCGTTGATGGAGTCACCAGCTGCCACGGTGGCAACTTGAGTTATGATCCTTGGTCAACTTCTACGAGCTGTCTGTCCTCCACCACCACACAAGAACTGCGGCATACCTGTGCCTGTCCCCCCAAACATAAATACATAAATGTAGGTTAAAAAGCAGTGAAGGTAAGTGGAAGAGGGTAGACTTCAAAGCTAGATTCTGGTTGTTCCATGAAGGGCTCTGGCATCCGGGTCCTGTGGCACACAATTCCATATCTAGGGTTTTCTGGAATACATGCGAAAGCCCAAAGGCGTGAAGATCTGGGCTGAGCTTCAGAGCTGTATCAAAGGCGTGGAGCATGGTAGAGGAGGACACTGTGCCCTGGGGGCTCTTGGGTCCGTTTGAGATTTCCCGATGTGCAGGATACTCATTTCCATGTTTCTGTGTAGACACTGAGCAAGGGATAGAAAAACAGAGAAGTCAGTCAAGATGGAGAATATCGCCTGCGGTGCTAAGAATAGGGAGACTCGAAGAGCAGTTGCAAGAAACTGCAGGAAAGTCAGAGGTTGGCTTGGCAGTAAGACGAGGAACTATTTGGAGGACATGGGATCTCTTTCCTGGTGAACTTGAAGTTCATACGTCAGATGGATATCTGTCAGATGGAAGAGTTTCACGGAGCACAATGCAAATTCTGGCTTCTCCACTAAAGAGACCTTCCCTTGTAGTTTCTGGACTTCTCATGAAACACCATGTTCAACATTTCTCTTAAAACACAATTTATATTTATTTAATAAAATTAAATTGTGGTTTCTCTGCACGCAGACACTGCTTTTACAGTATATTCAAAGAGTGCAAAATAAAGCTCAGCCTTCCTGAGTCTGAAACAGGCTTTCGACAACTGCCTTTCTTCTAGTGAGCACTAGATGGCGGACTTCTCTAGACTAAAGGCTTCCTCAGTGGAGGAAGACAAGGCAAAAGCTTGAAAAAGTTGGCATTTAAGGAATTTTCATCCTTTTGATCTCCGCACGTCAGAGAAGGCTTCCAGATTTCCATTTTAAAGAAGGAAGACAGGAGGAAGGGAAGGATGAAGGGATAGAGGAAGGAAAGAAGGGAGAGAGAGAGAGAGAGAGAGAGAGAGAGAGAGAGAGAGAGAGAGAGAGAGTTAGGTTTTGGAGTCCTGGAACTCGCTCTGTAGACCAGGCTGGCCTTGAACTCACAGAGATCCCCCCAACCTCTGTCTCCCAAGTGCTGAGATTAAAGGTGTGTGCCATCACCACCCGGCAATAATGTCTTCTTGATTCTTGAGTAATTCCACTGTAATCAATCAAGAGTTTAGTTTGGTTCTATCCGTGGTCATTTGTCACTGGTCTTTTCCTGGCTCCTCCCAAAGCTATCTGCTGTACCTCAGCCAGGACTTGCCCCAGGAAGGGCTCCTCTAGGTGTTCTGCTTGAGCCTGGTGGCTAGGACTGTGGGAGTCGGCGAAGAGGGGGGTGTAGTGTCCATCTGCACTCTAATGGCTAGGACTGGGTGAGTAGAGAAAGGGGGGTGTAGTGCCCATCTTCACCGTGGTACCAACTCTCTTTCTCTACGCAAGCTTTATCCCCATTCAGAGGAATTGCCTTGCACAGGTGAAGCCTTTCATTTGATCTCAGGAACTGCTAAGAAAAAAAAAATGGGATCCATGGGTGACTAAATAGGTTAAATAGTGCACGCCGCTTACTTCTTCTTTACCTCATGTTCTCTTTAAGTTTTAAAGTTCCCTTTAATTGTTTTGCTTTGTTTTTTGTATTTTTCAAGACAGGGTTTCTCTATGTAACAGTCCTGGCTGTCCTGAAACTTGCTCTGTAGACCAGGCTGGCCTCGAACTCACAGAGATCCCTCTGCCTCTGCCTCCCAAGTGCCTTCGCGCACTTCCTTTTAATTTTTTTTAAAAAAAGATTTATTTTATTTTGAATTCTCTTTGCAAGTGTGTGTGTTTGTGTGTGTGTGTGTGTGAGAAAGAGAGAAAGAGACAGACAGAGAGACAGACAGAGACAGAGAGAGAGAAGGAGCCTGTTCTATTTATGGTCATTTTCTAGTAAAGAACACAGTATTTAAAATGGAGATGTGACTCTTTTTGGATATGATTCTGAGCTACAAAAACCACTTGGACTTGTAGCTCTTTAATTTTGTGTGCAAAAGAATTAGCTACCAGGGACAGAAGTCAGGTTCTAAAAATTTTAGTAAGGTATTCCGAGAGATTGCCATATAGCCGACCTTCAAGTCATCATCAGTACTTTGACAAGCACTGACTTTGGTTCAAATACTCAAAACAAGAAGTGTTTCATTGTAGCTTTAGGTTACAAATTCTCATGGACAGCAGCAGTTACTTTGAGCCTGGCTCTACTATAAAAGAATCGCCACAAACAGACCACAAAATGCATATTTGATCTCCATCTGCCCAGGACTATTGCCCCTTTCTTCTCAAACTAGGAAACTGAGTCACAGAAGTGCCATGTGGTGTAACCCACCACTTGAATCTAGTGAGTGTGCAGGACCCAGGTGTTAGCCAGGGTCATGGCATTTTGGGAACCCTCCTCCATTCCGGATGAGCTACCACCATTTCTCTAACTACAGTGGTTTGATTTGTAGAAACATTGTCACTTTCTTCTCTACACTCTTGACTACCCTGCCCCGTGAACTTCCAGTAATGGCCAGGTGGGAAAGATGGGTATGGCTCTCGGATGTCCTTGAGCTGGCTGCTCACTGGTTGCTTTAGTTTTAACCAACAGTGCCCCCCCCCAAAAAACCACTTTTCAAGCCCCTCTCCCTGACCCTAAAACCCCCAGCTAGTAAACAGAAGGAGGTAGGACCTGACACTTACAGGGACACCCCCACTTCCGGTTTCCCGGGAAGATCTGTGCTGTCTTAAGCTACGTGTGTCTTCATCTGCCTTCGCTTTCCCACCCACCAAATGTATGGGACCATCCACATCGTTTCTGGCTATAGTTCTGCTGTCCCCTCCCCTGAGGGTGAAAGAAACAGAGGACTCCATTATTGCATGAAGCACACAGGAAATATTTTATTAACTTCCAGATGGAGAAAATGGTAGAGTGAAAATATTTCAGTAGAAATCCATGATTCTCCGCAGAGAGCCCACCCTGGCATTCACGGCGCCCCAGTCGTGGTAGCGCCTGTACTCCCCGGGCCTCAGCAGGTACTGCCGCCCCCGGTAGTTGGGCATCTCGTAGAGGACCCAGTAGCCTTCCAGCACGTGGAAGGAGTGGAAGTCACTGAAGTGGAAGCGGTCCTGGAGGTGGGAGCAGTCGTCGGTGATCTCCACCATCTGACCTCTGTAGTCCTCGCGCTCGTAGATCCTGATCCTGTGAGAGCTGGACTGTGCACGCAGAGTAGACAAGGGGACGTTAGAAAACCTGACCTGAGCTTGGCAGTCAGCACATGCTGCCGGGTGGATGGGCCCCTTCCTTTTAAATACCAGAGGCGACTGAACTGGAAGAAAGGCCACCGTGCGTAGTTCAGGAGGACGTACACAGTGAAACTCAGGAGGTCACCACCACCCACCGTTCCTTGGACATAAACCGCTCTCTGGCATTGTCAAAACACTGCTTCTCCTCAGCGCCATTTTTAAGCAACTATTTTTCTGTCCCCCTCCCCAGATTCATGGTGGTCTGAGGCTCTTTTTGGAAAGTATAAACATAATTTGATATTACAATGAAAAACCAAATGTAACCTTAGCAGAAGCCACCGTCTTGAATCTCAGTAGCCTCTTCCACATAAAGAGGATGGAGAATTCAGGACTAAAGACCAACCAAGGTATCTTTTTTGTTGCCCCAGGTCCTGGCACCCATAGGCTGTAGAGGAAGGCTTTCTTAAAGATTGAGGAGGGAGGGAGGGTAGGAGGGAGGAAGGATAAAGCCGGAGCTGTGACTAATATCCAAAGGAGGGTTCACCGGCACAGAGGTGGCATGTTCCCCATATTAGACAATAGATGGGATCCAAACTTGGATAGCAGCAGGGTGTCCCCAAAGCTTTGAAATCCCATTTCCCCATCTCTTGGCAGGCATTATGTAACTCAGCGCTTCCTGTCAGCTCAACCCTGTTTGACCAGACTTGATAAGTTCATGAAGTCGGAAACCGGGGGTGAACGGCCTCAGTTCACCAGGCAGCCTGCTGGCATTCACTCCCAGGGCCCAGAGGCTCAGAACCAAACGGTCCTCTGCTTAGTCCCAGCACTGGCGAGTTTGATTTCAGTCAAATAAATGAAAATGGCCGGTGGAGAACTTTACTTCAGACGTGTTTTCAAGGGAACAAAGTAACTCAGAGCCAGCCGACTGTAGGGGGTGGTGGTGGGGAGCTGGGAAGGGACTCACGTGGGGGATGAGGCGGCAGGAGCGGACGGAGTCACTGAGGCCCATCCACTGCTGGTAGTCAGGGTAGTCCCCGCGCCTCAGGAAGTACTGGCAGCCTGCGAAGTTGGGCTGCTCATAGAGCATCCAGCAGCCACTGTCCACGCGCACAGAGTTGCAGCGGCTGAAGTAGGGCTGCAGGTTGGAGTGGTCGCTGCTGCACTCATAGTGGCGGCCCTGGAAGCCGCGGTCCTCATAGAAGGTGATCTGGAAGGCAATGCAAGGCTCAGAGGTCTGTTGTGTGTGGACCCGAGGGCTGGTCCCTCCCCAGGCCCTGAGTGCCCTGGGCTCACCTTCCCCATGGCTGGTGTTGGTGGTTCGGATGGGATGGCGCTGTTGATGTGTAGGGCTGGGAGCAGGGTCTATATAGCAGGAGGTCTGCTGTGTTGGCAGGAACAACACAAAAGGAGCACGCGGTGGGACTGGCGCTTTCTCTCTCTCCTTTCTATATAATGACTGTGGGGGAGGCACGGGTTATTGTACGTTTTCTCTTAGTCTGTCCAGAGCTTTCGAATGGATGACGAATCATTGACCTGGTTTAAAGGGTCACTTGTTGCCGCTCTGTGCTTTAGATGAAGCGGATTTGGGGAACTGAAACGGAGCAAAGGTGCTTAACTGATTAACCTTTGTAACGGAATATTTTAGCTACCTTTTACAAATTCAGACAATGTGTATTCGAATAACAAGGCAGGATAGTTACCCGGCCTGCTAACATTTCAAGGGAAAGAGTGGAAGATCGCTTGAATGAACCTTCACAGGTGGGTGGGGGTCGAATGGGGTTCTGCTGTGTCCTGAAGAACTTTCTTACCGCAGAGGATGGTGGTGCACTCTGAAGGCGGAAGCAGGATTTCTGCGAGTTCAAAGCCAGTCTGGTCTACAAAGTGAGTTCCAGGACAGCCAGGGGTTACACAAAGAAACCTTCTATTCAAAAACAAAACCAACCAAACAAACAAAAAGCTCTGTATTGATCAGCTGGGAACCAGAGAACTAACGAT
Source organism: Alexandromys fortis (assembly GCF_014885135.2). Taxonomy (NCBI): domain Eukaryota; kingdom Metazoa; phylum Chordata; class Mammalia; order Rodentia; family Cricetidae; genus Alexandromys; species Alexandromys fortis. Next base: position 9,049,569 of record NW_026067966.1, on the reverse strand, counting down.
GCCCAAAGAAACATTGTTTAGACACCTCGGTCCTGAACCCTGAGTGTGAGTGCAATCAGTCCCATCGTTATTACACTGGTAAGTTTCTATTAATGTTTCGCTGGGAACACAACCCAGTTCGTTCCGGCTGCGGGCGTTCGTTCCAGCTGCGGGTAAATGCAAGGGATTTGTGAGGAGAGCATTTGGAGCCACACAATCTCGCAGACTGCCTTCATCGCGCTGGAGCAAACCCTGTACCCTGTAGCGAACACACTGGTTAGCGGGGCTAAGCTCTGCTCCTGTCCCCAAGACTCCCAGCACCAACAGGTACCTTACTCTCTTTAAAGCAAGGCTTCTTAACCTTGGCACAATGCTGACATTTGGGGCTGAAACATGCTGCCTTAAGCAATGCAAGATGCTTCTTAGCATCCTGTCCCCACCTGCAGGCGTCAGCTGGCCCATTCATCGAACTGTGACAGCCAGGATTGCTCTTCCAGCTGTCCTGGGCAACCAAATCTCCTTCCCCCTTGGCCTTGAGAACCATCACTTTTGAGGAAGCTGCTCTGGCCTCAAACACTCCTTCTCATTCCGAAGTAGGGCTCTTAGTGCCTGGGTCCCATACTAGAAATTGTTTTCCTTGAACAAAATTAACTGGATTGATTCATGTAGGGCCCATGGGTCTACCCCTCCTCTCGGGGTTCATTTTGAGGACACTTTCTGGCTAAACATCCTGCTTGGTCCTGTACTCCCTCTGCCCCCCTGGTGGTTAGCTATAGGGCCATTGTTTACTCCATCTTGGAACTATAGTCTTGTACCAAAACAAGGTACCTCTGATGTACTTTATTTATTTATTTATAATTTTTAAAAGATTTATTTATTTTATGTGTATGAACATTTTGCTTGCGTGCATACCACATGCACCCCCAGTGCTTGCAGTAGTCAGAAAATGGGGTTTGTGTCACCCAAAACTGGAGTCACGGATGGTTGTGAGTCACTGCATGTACTGGGGCTTGAGTCTTCTGGAAGAGCAGCCAGGGTTCATGACTGTTCTATTTCTCCAGCCCCTGCTGCGTGTGTATATACATGTATGGACATTTGTTCTTAGTTAGTTTGTTTGATTTTTGAGACAGGGTTTCTCTGCATAGCCCTGGCTGTCCTAAAACTCACTCTGTAGACTAGGCTGACCTCAAACTCACAGAGATCCAACTGTCTCTGCCTCCGAGTGCTGGGATTAAAGGTATGCTCCACCCCCACCTGGCTGATATATA
>NW_026067966.1:9046125-9048245 GCF_014885135.2 Alexandromys fortis | reverse complement strand
GAAAGTTCAGTACTTATTCTTTTGATCTAATATGAACATCTCTAGAATCTGTCTGAAGGACATAGTTAAAAGTATATAAAAAGACAGAGACAGTTATCTAAAAATTAGATATAAAGAAATGTCCAGAACTGGGTGGTAGTGGCACACACCTTTAATCCCAGCAGAGGCAGGAGGATCTTTGTGAGTTCAAGGCCAAATTGGTGGATAGAGTGAGTTTCAGGACTTACAGAGAAACCCTGTCTCAAAAAAAATAAAAAATAAAGAAGTCCAGAATAGTATGTGAATTAAATAAATTATGAAACATCTGTTTGATGAGTTGCTCAGTGACAATCAAAATCATCTCAAAAACCTGAGAATTTATATAAGGATATAGAAAATATTCATCATAGCTAAGGGGGAGAAAGTAAGTATGTCAAATATAAAACTACAAAACCTGTTCTGAAGATAAAGGTAGAGAAGTTATAAACATGTAGAAGGAAATCTTGTGCTTATGGATCAGAATCTTTAGTTTCATTTAGATGTCACAACTACCCACAGAGCACGGAAAACAGTCCACAGAGTCAAGGCAACTCTATCAAAAGCCCAGCAACCGTTTATCCAGAAATAGAAAACTGCACCCTAAGTTTCGCCTGACATCTCAAAGGACCCAAACAGCCAAAACAAACTTGGAAAAGAATAAATTTGGAAGGCTTCTAATTCCTGATTCTAAAATTTATTACAAATCGATGGTAATAAAAACTGTGGTAGCTGGGCGTTGGTGGTACATGCCTTTAATCCCAGCACTTGGGAGGCAGAGGCTGGCAGATCTCTGTGAATTTGGGGCCAGCCTGATCTATGAAGCAAGTTCCAGGACAGGCTCCAAAGCTACACAGAGAAATCCTGTCTCAGAAAACCAACAAACAAACCACACACACACACACACACACACACACACACACACACACAAATTAGTGTGTGCCGGGCTGGAGAGATGGCTCAGTGGTTAAGAGCACTGGCTGCTCTTTCAGAAATCCTGAGTTCAATTCCAGCAACCACATGGTGGCTCACAACCATCTGTAATGAGATCTGGCGCCCTCTTCTGGCATATGGGCATACATGGAGGCAGAATGTTGTATACATAAGAAATAAATAAATAAATCTTTAAAAAAAATTAGTGTGTCCCCGTGTAAACCCAGATGTGTAGATCAATGGAATAGTTGGGAATCCTGGGGGGGGGGAAGGCCTTGTATGTGTTTTTAAAAGGACGTTCACAAGAATGTTACGGTCACTCAGCAGAGAAAATACATCAAACTAAATTGAAGAAGCCACAAAAGGCAAAAAAAAAAAATATGCTCCAATGCCGTTTATTAAGATACCTAAGATGGTTTGATACAGAGAGTAGAAACAGAATGAAGGATGCTTTAGGGTGTGGGGAATGGGGAGTTGATTTTTTTTTTTTTTTTTGACAGCTTGTAGGAACTTTATTTTCCTTCCACCTTTTTCCCCTTTGCTCAGGTGTCTGCAGAGGTCCTCAGGACCACTCAGTGGTGGCTCTAACCCACTCGGTGGCCTGCGCTGTGGGAGCTGCTGACCAATCCTCAGTGGCTGGCTGGGTACTCCAGTCTTCAGTAGGCAACTGCTGGGCACCGAGGGCACCTGCACACCCTCAGACCAGTCAGCCACCTCTGGCTGAGCAGCAGTGAACTCAGGAGCTGGTGCAGTCCATTCGCCCTGAAACTCCTCCTTGGTCACGGCCTTCTCAGCAGCAGCCTGCTCTTCCTTCTCAATCTCCTCTGGGTCTCTGTAGAAGTAAAGATCAGGCATAACCTCCCATGGGTGCTCACGGGAGAGAATAATGCCATGCATGCGGAGTACTTCCTGGGCCAGCATCCACCACATCAGGCCCACTGAGTGAGTTCTCTTGTTGTTGCACGGGATGGCGATGCCCACGTAGCGCAGAGGTGAGTCTGTGTTACACAGGGCAATGGTGGGCGGGTTCACATAAGACGCCTCTGTGAGGGGCTGGTGGTCAGCCCTGGCATCGGTCACCACTAGAAGCCGTGGCTCCCTGAAGGCTGCCTGGTCTGGTTAGTGAAGGTCCCTGGGGTGAAACGGTCAGCAATTGGAGTGGCTCCAGTGGC
>NW_026067966.1:9005858-9045631 GCF_014885135.2 Alexandromys fortis | reverse complement strand
TCAAATATTACACATAAGTAAAATAAAACAAATATTTGAAAAAATAAATGAAAGCATACCTGTTAGAACGATTAGTATCTTTTGATATTGTTTTATCTTTTTAGATTAAAATACAACAACTTAGGGGCTAGAAAGTTCTCAGTGATTTAAAGCACTTGCTACTTATCCACAGCATCCAAGTCTGGCTCCTAACACATACGCTGGGCAGCTCACAGCCGCCTGGAGCTCCAGCTCTAGGAGATATGATGGCATCTTCTGGCTTCACTGGGCTCATGCACGCTCATGGCGCACTTACATACATATAAATTAAAATAGGTAACAAACATTGGTGGAGGAGAAAATGGGACTTTTACACACTGGTGGGGTGAGCTTTTAGAGAATACATTAAAAAACAAAAACAAAAACAGATCTCCCAAATGATCCTGCTAGGACTAGGGACCTACATACCCAAAGTAAATTAAACCAGGATGTGCTCAGATCTTGACGAGGATGACGGGGATGCTATCATCTGTCTGAACCTGGAGGATGCTGTGGTAGGTGGAATAAGAGGGCAGAAATCCAGGAATGTTGCATGGTTCTATTTACCCGAGGAATCCCAGAACCAATCTCAACAGAGTAAGGGAGTCCAGCTACGGTTCCTATGTGATGCAGACTAGGAGTGGCCAGGATATGGGGTGAGAGCGTGGACAGGAGTCGGTGAGTACGTGATTACAGTGTCTCCATAAGCAAGTGGGAGACATAGGAGAGATGGGTTCAGAATGTACTGTATGCTTGAAATTTGCTGTCCGAATAGAATTTTTAGTGTAGTTGTCATAAATAATTGATAAATGAAGGTAGCCCCTATGTTAAATAGCTTGATTTAGCCATTCATTACACCATAAATATGTATTTCAAAACATTGTCTTTTCATCAGATTTATTTATTTACCTGAAGAAGGGTAGCTCAGGATAGCCTGGAACGCATAATCCTCCTATTTGGCCTCCTAAGTGCTAGGATTATGGGCAAGAACTACCATGCAAAACTCCCTTATTTGCCAATGAAATAAACAAATAACTCAAATGCTTGCTGAAGGAAGAGACGAGGTCCCTGTATATCTCCGCCTCAGCTCTCAAGTCGGGGCAGCATTTGCTGTGCTTGGGGAGAGCCAAATGAGATAATGCAAGCTGAAAGCACTTAGCAGAGTACCTCAAAAACCCTAATTACATTAAATACAGTCCTTTTTCCAGCTACTAATTATCTCATTTAATCCCCATGTTAGCTGACGAGAAGTGCCGTTTTACTGTTGAGAAGCATGTGGCCCTTACAGGGAGAGCTAGGAGTACAGTAGTATGATAGAGTACCACTGAGTCTGCAGGTTACAGGGGAGGCATGTGGGGTTCAGGCACCACACGGTTCCAGTGTTTTCCAGCTAAGGAGAGTTAGCTATAGAAGAATCACCCTAGAGAGCGAATGAACAATACAGAGGATGATCAAACAAATGTTCTATGAATATTTTCTTATTAGGAATAAAATACACAATCACTAGATATGGCGTTAGGTTCGCTCGCATCAATTATCCTGCATACCTCTGCCATCTTGTCAGCAGGACTGTTTCTACAGTTCTTCCTCCAGGGCAGCTGGAGGAATAACACATGGTGTATTCATTTTAAACAGGTACATGGTAGACCTTTGCACACGTGAATACATGACGGCGTGGTGTGGGTTTCCTTCCTGTCATGCTTCCTCTGGAAAAGGGATCAGCAACTTCCTTTCCCACAAAGGACCAGATAATTAATACCTGTACCTTTACACGCAGAAGTTCTCTGTCCCCCTGTCCCACCATTACAGATGACGAGCGTGAAAGCAATAGCAGATCACCAAAAAGAGACAGCTGTGTTTCAGTAAATCTTTATTTACAAGAACAAAGTGCGGGCCCTAAGGGACAACAGGCTAAGGAATGTCTGCCCCTGGTTAAGATGGTTGAATGACTGTACCCCTAGGTGTGCCATGGACTGAGTGGACAAGCACCCCTATGGCAATAATAGGATTGGTTCACCATGTTTCCACGTGAAGCCAAAGAAAAAAAAAAAAAATATTCAAAATGTGGATGAAGAGGCAGGCTGGGAAATTGTGCTAAGGAGCTGGGCTGATTAACTGGAATTGGTATGATACAAGTTAATGACTAACTGTTGGCTTTTATATTTACAAAACTGACAGCCGGGCTCAGCTCCATCCCACCGGCAGGCAGCAGAAGACAAGCCACCTTTGATAGCCCTTGCTCAAAAACAGTCTGGGGCTGTCACACGTCTGCCTCTCATTTATTCACCAATTCATTCATTCACTCGTTTACACGCTGAGTGTTCAACACTAACAGCCAAGGGGTTGCCAGAGCCTCTGCATAGCCCAGGAGGAGTTTTGACAGCTAATATAAAGTCATTTCTGCCAGCAGGACACTGAGTCTATTGGACAGGACAGATGTCTCTTTACCCAGTCATCCGTTCCTGTGCTTTGTTGACAACTAGGTATCATGGCCACTGACGTGCCAAGATTAGAGTGTGATGCAGAGCTGACAGAGGCAAAGGAACCGGGTCCCAGGCTTCTGGGACCTTAGACTGTAATCTTGGGGACACACACAGAAACAAATAAATTATGACACAGCTTGGTATGTACTGTTGCAGAAATACACACCAAAATACCGCGAGGCCTGGAAGAGCCAAGTGCCCGCTCTCCCCGGGGAGCTGGTGAGCGAACATGCAGGCTGTCTGCGGACAAGGGTTTTCTACCCATTGTCGATTTGTTCTTTATCTTTTTTTTTTTTTTGACAGTTTGTAGGAACTTTATTTTCCTTCCACCTTTTTTCCCTTTGCTCAGGTGTCTGCAGAGGAGCTCAGGACCACTCAGTGGTGGCTCCAACCCACTCGGTGGCCTGCGCTGTGGGAGCTGCTGACCAATCCTCAGTGGTTGGCTGGGCACTCCAGTCTTCAGTAGGGAACTGCTGGATGGGCACCGAGGGCACCTGCACCCCCTCAGACCAGTCAGCCACCTCTGGCTGAGCAGCAGTGAACTCAGGAGCTGGTGCAGTCCATTCGCCCTGAAACTCCTCCTTGGTCACGGCCTTCTCAGCAGCAGCCTGTTCTTCCTTCTCAATCTCCTCTGGGTCTCTGTAGAAGTAAAGATCAGGCATAACCTCCCATGGGTGCTCACGGGAGAGAATAATGCCATGCATGCGGAGTACTTCCTGGGCCAGCATCCACCACATCAGGCCCACTGAGTGAGTTCCCTTGTTGTTGCACGGGATGGCGATGCCCACGTAGCGCAGAGGTGAGTCTGTGTTACACAGGGCAATGGTGGGCGGGTTCACATAAGACGCCTCTGTGAGGGGCTGGTGGTCAGCCCTGGCATCGGTCACCACTAGAAGCCGTGGCTCCCTGAAGGCTGCCTGGTCTGGTTAGTGAAGGTCCCTGGGGTGAAACGGTCAGCAATTGGAGTGGCTCCAGTGGCGGCAGCAAACCTCAGCACTGATCGCTGCCCGGTGTTCCTGGAGGAGATGACGCTGACATCGGCAGGGTTCTCGATGGCAACAATAGCCCGAGCTGCAAGCAGAAGCTTCTCCCTGGTTCTCTTCAGACTGATGATGTGGATGCCGTCGCTTTTCCTTTTGTAAATGTACTGCTCCATGTGAAAGTCGAGGTTGGTGCCACCTAAGTGGGTTCCCGCAGCGAGGACATCCTCCTCCTTCATCTGCAGGACGTCAAGGGCTCCGATTGTGTAAGTTTCTCTTTAAGTTACATCGGGAATCAAGAACAGCAACTATGGACCCGTCCCGGGGCAGCGCTGACAGCAGGGAGTTGATGTTTAATGAGGGCAGAATTGCAGTCTGGAATGATGAAAACTTCCAGAGGTACACAGTGGTGGTATCAAACAGTATGATGGCTGGGATACACTTAAAATCATATAAATGAAAATATCAACCATGCTTACACAGCACTTACTTCCAGGAGAAGTTGAATTAAGAGTAGCTCATTATTTTTAAATTTTTCTTTACATATCAACATTTTGGGTCATGGAAATATTTTACTTCAAAATCAAACAGCAACAGATGCTTCCTTTGAAAATTACTGCTACTGGGGGCTGGAGAGACGGCTCCAGGGGTAACAGTACTTGTTGCACAACTCTGAGGACTTAAATTCAGATGCCAGAATCTATAGAATAAGCTGTGGTCTTATGTGATAGCAAGGTGTGGTCTTCTGCGGACCTGCAAACCCAGCTCTGTGTGGGATGAGACAGGAGGACTGTGGGAACTGACTAGCAGCTTTGCTGAAAACAAAAAAAACAAGAGCTCCGGGTTCAGGAAGGGACCCTGCCTAAAAGGAGTAAGACAGAGGAGGGCATGTACCCTCTCATACTTGTGCCATGTACTGCACTCACACATGCAATAAACTGTATCAAAATTTGGTTGCATTTCATATCCTTGTTTATCACGGAACTATCTTATAGCCCAGGTATGGAATCAGCCTAGTACCCACTAGTGGATGAATGGCTAAAGAAAGTGTCATATGAAGTTTGATTCAGCCATAAGGAAGCAGGAAATCATGTCATCTGTAAGGAAGTGGATAGAACTGGCGGACATCATGGTAAGCAAAATCATTTAGGCTCAGAAGGACAAATATTGCATATTTATTCTCATGGTCTGAAATTTAACAATCTAGATTTTTTTTTTAAAGAGATGTAAAAATATAAGGAGTACTATTTGGAAAAGAGGAAGGGGACCAGTTGGAGGGGGAACATGGGAATAAGAGAGGCTAAAGAGGGTGTGTATGAACGCAATGTAAATACAGCACATGCGTGCAAGAAATACCACAATGAGACCAATTTCTTCTTTTTTTCTTTTACCCTCATTTTCTTTTTTTAATTTATTTATTTCTTTATTAATTAATTAAAGATTTCTGTCTCTTCCCCACCGCCGCCTCCCCTTTCCCTCCCCCTTCCCCAATCAAGTCCCCCTCCCTGGTCAGCCCAAAGAGCAATCAGGGTTCCCTGCCCTGTGGGAAGTCCAAGGACCACCCACCTCCATCCAGGTCTAGTAAGGTTAGCATCCAAACTGCCTAGGCTCCCACAAAGCCAGTACGTGCAGTAGGATCAAAAACCCATGTGCAGTAGGATCAAAAACCCATTTCCATTGTTCTTGAGGTCTCAGTAGTCCTCGTTGTCCGCTATGTTCAGTGAGACCTGTTTTAACCCAGGCTTTTTCAGACCCAGGCCAGCTGGCCTTGGTGAGTTCCCAATAGGACATCCCCATTGTCTCAGTGTGTGGGTGCACCCCTCGCGGTCCTGAGTTCCTTGCTCGTGCTCTCTCTCCTTCTGCTCCTGATTTGGACCTTGAGATTTCAGTCCGGTGCTCCAATGTGGGTGTCTGTCTCCTTTCATCGCCTGATAAAGGATCGCCTGATAATAGCCAGAACCTGGAAACAACCTAGATGCCCTTCAAATGAAGAATGGATGAAGAAAGTATGGAATATATACATATTAGAGTACTACTCAGCAGTGAAAAACAAGGACTTCTTGAAGTTTGCAGGCAAATGGATGGAAATAGAAAACACTATCCTGAGTGAGGTAAGCCAGACCCAAAAAGAGGAACATGGGATGTACTCACTCATATTTGGTTTCTAGCCATAAATAAAGGACATTGAGCCTATAATTTGGGTTCTTAGAGAAGCTAAATAAGAAGGAGAACCCAAAGAAAAACATATAGGCATCCTCCTGAATAGAGACCAATTTCTTTATACAGTGTGCACCTAACAAAAACACTGCTGCCTTTCAGCAAGAATGTATAAAATGTTCAGGTAGAAATTATATCATATGTCAGGGACCAGCCTCGACAAAAGTACTTCTCACCAGGATAGAGGTGTGGGGATTTAGAAAAATAGTAAAGAATATGAAGATGCAAATGAAAATAATAAAATGGAGAAACATATAGGATAGTATCAGGAGGGAGTTCCAGAGAGAACTGAAAATTCTCCCATGTTTAATTTCCATCTCTGCTTAAAATACCCCTGACCCCAAAAGGTAGAAGTAAGACAAAAAACTGCATTGACATAATACAAGAAACTTACCAATTGAAGGTTGTGGGCTACATTCATAGTTAAACATTCTGTTGCTAGAACAAAACAAGTCATGCTCACACCCTGGACCAGACAAACCATTCCCTGGGTGAAATCCAATGTTATCTCCTTAAGGGAACTGGAATTTAGTTGAATCCGTAGACTTTTGTTTGAGGTAGAAACGTAACTACTTCTCTGTTTCTGAAACACGAGGTCTGACTATTAGCCACACCTGTTGACAATAACCGTGAGAAAGCAGAACTCTTTGGTCTACCTCTAGGTGGGAACTTTGCTTGAGGTAGAAGCTCAATAACTTTGAAGGAATTAGAGGTAAGTTTTCAACTCTCTGACCTTTGGTCAACATAGAAATGGGCTCACATTTTTGGGCCTCCACAATCATAAATAGAATTTAAAAATTTTAAATTTTCGTTGCAACTATATCAAACACCTTCCAGACTATGATCTCCTAAGTAGTCTCTGAAAACCATTCAAGTATTCATTATAAAAATGCCGTGGTTTACTATTCCTGTGCTACAGAAGATTGGCCTTTTTTAACTCTTTATTACTATGGCTATCACCACAATAAACTGCTTGCATATAACACTCTGTAACCTAGAATTTGTTCCTTAGGATAGAATCCTAGGAGTAGACTCACTGGATCTAAAGTTAGTTCTCATTTCTCTCTCCAACTGTACTTTTGTTAGTATTTTATTTTTGAGACAACCTTTTGTTAGGTCACCCTGGCTGGTCTTAAGGATACTGGTCTTGAGGATGCTGGCCTTGAGTATACTAACCTTGAGGATACTGGCCTCAGGGATTCTGGCCTTGAGGATGCTGGCCTTGAGGATGCTAGCCTTGAGGATGCTGGCCTCAGGGATGCTGGTCTTAAGGATGCTGGCCTCAGGGATTCTGGCCATGAGGATGCTAGCCTCAGGGATGTTGGCCTTGAGGATGCTGGCCTTGGGAATGCTGACATCCTCAGTGCTGGCACTACAGGCTTATACCTGTGCTTGACTTCTGTGCTGCTCTTATGACGTTCTTTTTCAAAAAAAAAATATTTATTTCATGTGTTTGTGTGTATCTGAGTGTATGTATATGCAAGATGCATGTTCAGTGACAGTAGAGGTCAGAAGAGGACAGTGGATGCCCTGGAAATGAAGTTATGGAGAGTTGTGACCTACAATGGGGGTGTGGGGAACTGAACCCAAGTCCTCTGGAAAGAGCAGCCAGTGTTCTTTTCGTTGCTGTTTGTAGATGGAAATTTCTATCCCACTCAGTCCCACAGCCATTCAGTCCCAAAGAAACACACAGAGGCTTATATTATTTATAAACTGTTTGGCCTATTAGTTCAGACTTATTACTAACTAGTTCTTACAACTTAAATTGACCCATAATTCTTGTCTATGTTTAGCCATGTGGCTCGGTACCTTTTTTTCAGTAAGGTGTTCTCATCTTGCTTCTTCTACATCTGGCTGGTGACAGCATCTCTGTCTTTCCTCTTCCCAGAATGCTTTTAGTCTGGTTGCTCCACCTATGCTTCCTACCTGGCTACATTTTATAAAATTTTAATAAAATCAACATTTTATTAAACCAATAAACAATATTATTTTATTAAGTGACAAATCTTTACTGTGTACAAAAGTATTATCCCACAGCAGTTCCTCCCTGATTTGATCTCCTTTATTTGCCTTTTTTTTTCCTGATCATTTTCCATAACAACTTGTAACCAACACACTAAACAAAGACAAACATCCATATTCCATTTTGGGGGGGGGATGTGGGCATAGTTTTCTAGGCTACTTCCTGCTGATTGGGGGTGATATTAATCTTATGGGGATCCAATGAAAATTTAGACTTATGGCCATGTCCTGACTGGAATATTCTGTGAGGCTGGATCATCTCAGCCAACAGCCTTGAAATTGTTCTGGATGCAGAACTCAGAAGAAACTGCAACAGAGATTCTCTGAAATGTTGGATCATCCTGGGCTTTAATTATAATTCTAGATAAAAAAAAATATAAGATTGGGGGAGACAGCTCTCAGGATTCCTGGAGGCAGGATCACCATTATGGACTGAAGTAGAGGTATGAGCCAGGGGCTGGCTGTCTTGCTTTTCTGACCTTTAGGTTGAACTCTAATATCTGTCTGGGTTTGTTTTTTAACTAATCATGCTACAGCTGTTGTTTTGTTTTGTCTTGAGACAGGGTTTTTCTGTGTAGCTTTTGACTGTTATATCTGTCTGGTTTTTTTTTTTAACTAATCATGCTACAGCTGTTGTTTTGTTTTGAGACAGGGTTTTTCTGTGTAGCTTTTGACTGTCCTAGAACTCATCCTATGATGTGGGGGATTCTTCTGCCTATGTGTTGCCTTTATTGGTTAATGAATAAAGAAGCTGGCTTGCCCTGATGGGACAGAGTAGAGCTAGGCAGGAAAACTATACTGAATTCTGGGAGAAAGAAGGTGGATTCAGAGAGAAGCCATGTAGCCCCACTGGAGACAGATGCTGAAACTTTACCCGGTAAGCCACAGCCTCATGGCAATACATAGATGAATAGAAATGGATTAAATTAACATAAGAGTTAGCCAATAAGAAGCAAGAGCTAATGGGCCAAACAGCAATTTAATTAATACAGTTTCTGTGTGGTTATTTTGGGCCTGAGTAGCCGGAAACAAACGGCCTCCTACTACAACTCTGTAGACCAGGCTAGAGCAGGAAGTGTTCTTAAGTGCTGAGCTATTTCTCCAGCTTCTCATAGCATTCTTTATCAGCACAGCTAAGAAAGTGGGAATGTGGCGACTGGAGGTTCCATCCCTGGTAGCTTGTCAATTCCAAGGATTATAAGAGAATTAATAAGTGTTAAGAAGTAAATTTCTTTTAATATTATAAAATAATAACATTAATATTTTAAATCTTCTTTTCAGTTGGTGTTTTGCTCACCTTGTGTCTCCTCTCTCTGTCGTCATTTGCTCGTTCTTTTCTGGTTTCTTTACGCTACTCTTAAGAATCTGATGGTGTTTTAGGACCTCTTTAGATGTGGGGATGTGTACTCTAGACATAGTTGTAACTGTGGCTAAAGACTGCTCTTGGTGTTTTCCTTTATTCATCCTTTCTTGTTGCATCTTACACTCACCTTTGGTTACCAAGGATACCAGCTCCAGGATGATACAGATGCTGGTTAAGGCAGGACACAACAGCCTGAGGCTGTTCTTGTCAGCCTGATGGATCAACTATCCTTAATTCTGGTGCTGTCCCAGGACTTCTAGCTGCTGAAGTAACAGGTTTCCACCTTGTTCGTCTGTTTAACATAGACTTGGTTTTGCTCTTGAGTCTAAAACAGCCCAGCCAACTCTGATCTCATTCTGGCTGTGAGATCAGGGTACTTTGAGCTGGCTTGAAGACTAGGTGGAGGAGCAGCAGCTTACAGGCAGGTGAGGAAGATCTGAGGAAGGGTAAAGAGCTGTGGAGTCATTTGTTGTGTGTGGGGGTGAGAGCAAGGGGTGACTGCAGTTAGGTAATAAATGAAAATGGGGCTAATTTCTCAGAGAAGCAAGAATTTTTGTTATGGGTAGTGGAGAAACAGCGTAAATCTGTTGTTGCTTTTAGGTCCTGTAGGCCTTTTTGACACTTAAAAACATTTGTCTTTTTAATTATCATTTATTAACTATACATAATAATGGATTTCATTTTGATACTTTTGTAGATGTATATAGTGTGTCTTCTTCCCAGATAGTCTGGCCCTCGTTTACTTTCCTTTCTTTCTCCTCCTGCCCCCCCAACAAACCAATGAGTTATCAAGGTTTCATTAAGGTTGGGCAAAAGGCTTTTGAAAGAAACACAGCATCTTATTAGTGGTCACAGCAATGAAGAAATTTCTCTATCCCCCAACAACCTTTAGTGACACTCTTGGACCCTTCCCATTTCCTGGACAGGATATTTATCTTATGCAGGTCTCATGCAGGAAATCAAAGCTGTGAGTTCAAAAGTGCCATGCATGGTGGTTAAATAATAATGGTCCTCAGAGGCTCATATATTTGAATACTTGGTCCCCAGTTGGCTGAACTATTGGAGAAGGATTCAAAGATTTGGCCTTGTTGGAGAAAGTATGTCACTAGGTGTGACTTTGAGGTTTCAAAAGACTCATATGATACCCATTGTGCTCTCTCTCTTTCTGTCTCTCTCTGTCTCTAGTTTCTCTCTGTCTCTCTGTCTCTAGTTTCTCTCTGTCTCTCTGTCTCTCTCTCTCTGTCTCTGTCTCTCTCTCACTCTCTCTCTCTCTCTCTCGCACACACACACATACAAATCTGACATACCAGGATGAGACTTCACCTCATCCCCAGGTTCTTACAATTTTTTTTCCCACAATGTTCCCTGAGCGTTGGGCAGTGTCGTATAGAGGTACCATTTATGGCTGAACACTCAGTACTCACTTTTATTCTCTGGGCTTTGACTAGTCATACATCTCTTTCTGCAGCTATTGCTGCCCACCGCAAAAAGAAACTCCCCTGACGAAAGCTAGTAGTAACACTAATATAGGGGATTAAAGATAATTATTTAGAAGGCAATCCAATAGGTAAGTAACAGTAGGAGCTTTCCATCTAGGGCCTATGACCTCCAAGGGTCAAAAACCAAGACTTTTGACCAAGTGCATGGTACCAGACTTTAGCTCCATCCTGTAGAGGAGAGAAAAGATACAACCAGATTAGTGTTTAAGCACTTAGAAGTAGGTTTCTTTCTAAAAACTCTAGCAATGGCCACAGCAGTATAATAGAAGAGAAGGTAGTAAAAGCAAGAGGCAAGGAGAGCGCAGACATAAGTGGATGAGGTCTTAGCTTCCTAGAACCTTGTGCATAGTGTGCTAACACATGTTGTGTATGTACAAGACTGTATAAGCATGTATAACTTTGTGCATGTCTACACAAGGGGGATGAAACTATCAATTATCTGTGTACTTAAATTCAGTTCTTCATTGGTTGTTTGCACTAATCCCATGTTAAGAACCTGAAGTCTGTGCTGTCATTACTTTGACTTGAATCTCCATGATTCCACAATGAAAACCAGTAATTTTTGGAAAAACAACAACCTGTTTTGCGTCCACTACACATATATATTCAACTAACAAAAATGGAGCACCCACTTCCAGGGTTTATGTACACACGGGTCTATTTTACCCCCATTACAAGAAATCTCAAGGTAAGGGTTGTTGGTGTTGATTCACAGCTTTGAGAACACCGAGGTCAGCATCTCTGAACTTTGTGTGTCCTTTTCTTCCTGAGTATCACCTTCTTGGTGTAAGGTGACTGGAGTAATGGGGGAATGCTGCTGGAGCTTCTGCCCTTTCGACTAAGCAAGTGGAGGTTTTCCCTCTACTCTATATGTTCCTCTAATTATTTGTCCTTGGCCACTTTGGTATCAGGTGACCACCACAGCAGAAAGGGAGTCTGGAAGAGATTTGCAAACTCCTCCTTTTTATACCACTTTTGGGGGATCAGAAGTGCTTTGGAGAGAGGGCTCTCAGTTAAGAGACCTGACTGTTCTTCCCGAGGAATCTGGTTCTATTTCCAGCACCCACATGGCGACTCACAGTTGTCTGTAACTCAAGTTCCGGGGGGCCCAACAGCCCCTGTGATGTGCATCACATCAAGTGGTGCACAGACAGATATACATGCAGACAAAACATCCAGTTAAGTAAAAAAGGAGAGAGAGAGACACACAGAGACAGAGACAGAGACAGAGACAGAGACAGAGAAAGAGAGACAGAGAGAAAGGGATGGAGGGAGGGAGAGACAGAGAGAGAGACAGAGAGAGAGAAAGAGAGAGACAGAGACAGAGACAGATAGAGACAGAGACAGACAGACAGACAGACACACACACACACATACACACACAGAGAGAGATATATTCTGAAGTCCCTTATGGTACCCAATCTTAGAAACCCGATTTCAAATAAGGACACCTTCTTTGAATCTTGGTTTCCAGATGGTCACTCCTCAAAGAAACTGATCATAGAGGAGATTTCTAACCATCTGGTTTGAAGCATCATGTTTTTGTTTCGTTTTGTTTTAATTTTTCTCTTACTTATCTCCATCAAAGTCTCCCATTCTTTCCACCCCCCTAGTCTCCCCACCCCTACTTCCCCTCTTCCCCAGATCTACCCTGTCCCCACCTCTCCGCAGGCAGGAACAGGCCTCCCGGGGACAACATCTACCACACATGGCACAACGAGCTCCTGTGAGACCAGGCACATGCCATCACATCAAGGCTGGACAAGGCACCCAGTAGTAAGAAAAGGGTCCCACAGATAGGCAAAGGAGTCAGAGACAGCTCTTGCTCCCACTGTTAGGAGCCCACAAGAATACTGAGCCAGTCCGTCATAACTATTTGCAGACTCCCTGATCTCTGCAAACTCTCATGAGTCCCAGTTAGTTGGTCCTGTGGGTTGTGTCCTGTTGGTGTCCCTGATCCCTTTGGTTCCTCCAGTCCTTCCTTCCCCTCTTTTGCAGGACCCCAAAGCTCCTCCTAAGGTTTGCCTGTGGGACTCTGAATCGGCTTCTATTCCCATCAATGAAGTTAACACATTTTTCACAGTCTGGAGACTCAAATGAAGACATGCTATGAAGGTATTTTATTTTTACTTTAAAAAAGATTTTAAAAGCTATTACTTTATATGAGTGCTTTGTCTGCATATATGTATATATAACGTGTGCCTGCCTATGTCAGAAAAGGGTTTGTGTCCTCTAGAACTGGAGTTACAGTCACCTGTGAGCCACCATATTGCTGCTGGCAACTTGACCTGGATCCTCAAAAGTGCCCTCACCCTCTGAGGCAGCTCTCCAGCCCATAAAGATGTTTTATAAACAGTAAAGTTCTCTTCATGTGAAGGTGTACCTCTACTGTGAGAATTTGTTACTCGTGGATCACACACTGTGGTTGCTACTTGCAGTGTGTGTGTGTGTGTGTGTGTGTGTGTGTGTGTGTGTGGTATGCATTCACATTTAAGCAAACTAATGTGCTGGGCAGGGTGTTGGTGCACATCTGTCATCCCGGCAGTGTGGAGGCTGAATCAAAAGCATCTCAAGTTTGAACCAGAGAGATGCTCAGTCCATATAGCACTTGCTTTGCGATCATGAGGGTCTGAGTTTGATGCCCAGACCCATGTGAAAATCCTGGTCTGGGGGGGGGGCGCTTGTAATCTAAGCATCATGGCATCAGAGAAAAATCTGTCTGGGCCCCTAGGCCAGTGATTCTAGCCTATGCATTAGGCCAGGCCAGCACAGGCCTGTTGCAAAGGGACCCAAAGTAGATGGCTCACAACTAACAGCCAGGTTAACCTCCAAGTTCTATATATATGTGTAGGGCCCTGGTCTGCCCTTATTCCTGGGGTGCATTCGTGGGGACAGTTTGTGGTCAGCTAACTAAGCTTCCTGTGTGTTTCTGTGCTCTTCCTGCCCTGCCTGGTGTTTAGCTGCAGGGCATTGTCTCCATTGTTCATATGGTAATTTCCCACCTGCCTGGGCTGAGATCCTTGTGCAGCAGTTAGGTAGATAAGGACTCCCCCATATCTGAACAAACGGGCATTCGGCTGATCTTCTTTCGAATGACCCTGATCTCTCTCTCTGTGTTCTTTCGATCTCCAGTATGGTACAGTGTTGCGCGAACTGTACCGAGGGTGTAACACAAAATCAGGTGTTACATATATGGGCTGTATGCGTGCATATACAAACACATGCACATGCATACACATACATGTATACACATGCTCACGCATAATGCACACACATACATATACGCATATGCACATACGCACATGCACACATATTCATATATATACATGCACACACACATGCTCACATATACATACACGCACAAGTTTGAGGCTAGCATGGGTTACGTACTGAGACCCTGTTTTGAACCAATAAGCATAAAACAAGCAGGAGAAAGAAAAAAAGAGAAACAAATCAGTGCCAGGAACACACAGAAAATATTTTATTAACTTCCAGATGGAGAAAGGGTAGAGTGAAAAACCAATTCAATAAAAATCCATGACCCGTCGCAGAGAGCCCACCCTGGCATTCACGGCACCCCAGTCATGGTAGCGCCTGTACTCCCCGGGCCTCAGCAGGTACTGCCGCCCCCGGTAGTTGGGCATCTCGTAGAGGACCCAGCAGCCCTCCAGCACATTGAGGGAGTGGATCTCATTGAGGTGGGATCGGTCCTGGAGAGAGGGGCAGTCCTCAGTGAACTCTACCATCTGGCCTCTGTAGTCTTCCCTCTCGTACAGTCTGATCCTGTGAGAACCGGCCTGGCAGGCCCAGAGACAGAGACCAGCAGTGATGAAACAGTTCTAAAGCCTTAGGATGGCCTCACCTGCCTGAGCCATTTGAAACAGATGACGGACACATTGATTAGCTTGGGCTCCTTATAAACTTGTTACAATGCGGCCAGATTCGGTGATGTTCTAAGGTCAGAAAGTTATGAGCGAATGGAAGGAAAAGGAGATGGGAGTGAGTTCAGACACTTCCAGGGTGGGACCACCTCCTGTGCAGCACACCGTAAAGCAAGCGTCACAGACACTACCAGGGTGGGACCACCTCCTGCCGTAAAGCAAGCGTCACAGACACTACCAGGGTGGGATGACCTGCACTGTAAAGCAAGCCTCACAGCAAAATCCTGGCCTTAAAAGCTTGTTGTTGAGGTTTGTCATTTGAGGGGCCTGTTTTTATACTCAAATACATAAAGATATTAAATATCTAAAGCCTCAGTTGCTCAGACAATAATTTATAAATACAATGAGGATATAAAAGTGGGGATATAAAATCACTAAACCCAAGGGCCAATCATTCATAAATGACAGCATTTCAAAACACACAAGAAAAAGAAGTGGCGCAGCTGTAAAGCATCTGTGTTGGTCTGGGTCGAGGGAAAGTTCTCTGACTAGATGGAGGAAACCCCAGAGACACAAAGAAGGTAAAAAAGAGGAAAGCCGGTTTGAATATATTACTTCTGTGTTCAGTAACCACCGTATAGTATAAGCACATTTAACCTGTCTATTGTTCCATCCTAAATGATCACAAGACAGGATGCAGATTTCATACATCCCCCATGCTGCCGATACTGTCCTACTGCGCATAATACTTATGGGCCAATTTGTAACTAGGTAACACTTTGCTCTTCGGTGTGTGTGTGTGTGTGTGTGTGTGTGTGTTGGAGGGTGGGGCTATGAACTAATCCATTCTAGCTTTCATGGGTTTTTTTTTTAACCTAAAGACTCAGCCCTACATCTAACCTGAAATTAGGGTACTCAGTTTTGATCAGAATATAGACTCACATGGGGGATGAGGCGGCAGGAGCGGACTGAGTCACTGAGGCCCATCCACTGCTGGTAGTCAGGGTAGTCCCCGCGCCTCAGGAAGTACTGGCAGCCTGCGAAGTTGGGCTGCTCATAGAGCATCCAGCAGCCACTGTCCACGCGCACAGAGTTGCAGCGGCTGAAGTAGGGCTGCAGGTTGGAGTGGTCGCTGCTGCACTCATAGTGGCGGCCCTGGAAGCCGCGGTCCTCATAGAAGGTGATCTGTAAGGCAATGCAAGGCTCAGAGGTCTGTTGTGTGTGGACCCGAGGGCTGGTCCCTCCCCAGGCCCTGAGTGCCCTGGGCTCACCTTCCCCATGGCTGGTGTTGGCGGTTCGGATGGGATGGCGCTGTTGGTGTGTAGGGCTGGGAGCAGGGTCTATATAGCAGGAGGTTTGCTGTGTTGGCAGGAACAACACAATAGGGCTTCTCAGGGGGCAGGGCACTCTCATGTTCTCCTCTCTTCTCTTTGCTACCGTAGCCCACGGGACTCATTGTGGGTTTCGGTCCTATTCACTCTGGAGCGCTCGGGTTGCTATCGCTAGCTGATGCTATTGAGATTGTTTGAAAAAAAGTAATTTGGCACATTGTGTGTTTAATAATAGAAGCAGGGCTTCAGCCATTTCAAAGACCACACTCTTCTTTGTATAGTTAAACAAAACAAAAACGTATAAGTCGGGAGCAGAGCGTGTCTTAATGTGGTAAATCTAAGTTGTGTAAGATCTGCTATACTTACTGCTTGTGGATGCCCAACCCCCAACGTGGATTAATAGGACAGGAATAGACTCAGCTGAAGGTTGAAAATTTCAAGTCCTTTGGAGACTTTTAGAATTAAAGGTTGTAAGAAAGAAATTGAAACAATTTTACCAAGGGAATTGCCAGAATTTCACACTTTCACCGTGAAAAACCAAAGCAAACCAAAATTCCAAACAAGCAAACACTGTCTCCAGTATTGTTTGTGACTTTGTTGCACCCTGGAGGTAAAGTAGAACATTTTAGCAATGTGTGGTCTGCAACTGAAAAGGAAACTAGTTTTATTTGTTTAACTTTAGAGATAAAAAGAAAAATTTGAGTCTGAGGAAGTGAGAAAACCAAGTCCAGCTAAACACAAAACCCATCAGACCTTAGACTCCATGGTACACAGCTCTGGCGGGATCTTGGCTATGCCTTTGTGCTGTAGGAGAGAGAGGGTAAACAGAGAAAAAGACTTAGAGGAGCCAGGGCTGGAATGCCGTAGGAAGCAGGACTCTAGGAAGACTTTCCTGGGGATTTATTGGCTTGGAGAAGTCAGATGGGGCAGAAGGAGCAGCAGAGTGGAAGATGCTGCTTGCCTAGCTCCTTTCATGCCCACATAATTGCTCACACTTCTTTTGCCCACAGAAGCACTTGGCCTTGCCTTTGGCTCAGTCAGCTGGTGCTTAGGAACTGAAGCCCCTGCTCTGTGCGCTATGATGATTTCAGTTATTGTTTTCTGGTTTCTGGCTTTCTGATCACACATAGACACATGCTACAAACTCGTCTAGAAAAGCTGAGAATAGGTAGGCAGGGTATCTCATACAGATAGTCATTATGATTGGAACATTTTCAATAATAAAACACAAATTGAGAGCAGTGTTACATTTGTCGGAGTTGTTTCTGAGTCTTGGACTCTGGGCGGGGGAAGTGTTGATTGGCAAAAACTGTAAAGTAGGAGAAAACTATTATTCAGTGTACCAAAGAGTTTGGACGAGATGGATCAGGGAGGAAGGAGCACAAGGGGACATGCTTGTACATAGGAGTGTGTGTGTGGGGGGGAGGAATCACTGCTTTTGTTGATATAAAATTATATTTAGAGCACATCTTCAGGGCCCAAACAAGGAGATTTTATTGATCATTGTGGAGGCTTTATTTTAACCCCGGACTGAACAAACAAGGGCAACACCCCAGACTTCTTATAGACAAGAAAAGCTAATGGGTGGGCCAAATTGTGACTCTGTTTAAATGCTTACAGGAAGTTCCATGAGTGACAAGGTTATATAGGACTCAATGCCTGCGTGCTGTTGAACACAGTGTGTGAGGTGAGCATGTGTCAGGCGTGAGCCTGCATGTTGTTGAACACAGTGTGTGAGTGAGCATGTGTCAGGTGTGAGCCTGCATGTTGTTGAACAGTGTGTGAGGTGAGCATGTGTCAGGTGTGGGGTTACTGGGCTGCCACTGAAGGGGAAGCTGGAGGTGAGTATGTACCATTGGCTCAGGAGCCGTCTAATCCCGGAAGCGACCCATGATCAACCCTAGCTCTCTAAGCGGTGGTGGAAGACAGCATCCCAAGCAGGACAATCTGTGCAGTTCGCGCAGTTGCCAGTCCACAGGCAGAAGGATGTGAAAACAGCTCTTCTGAGAGATTAACATATTTCATCCGTCTGAGTCTTGCTTCACTGGGGTGGAGAGAAAAATGTGATGTTCATCCTTTTGTGGGGTTTCTTTCTCCCATTTTTTCAGGCTCCACGATGCTAAGGTATTTTCCTGGGGAGAGAGGACACAGGAGATTACTGTGGAGTCTGTGGATTGGGAGTTTCCCTGGAGGTGAGAACTGGTCCCTTGAGGGCTGTGGAAGCCGATGTACTTTGGTGTGGCATTTAGAGGAATGTTCTAATGTTTTGAATCGGTCCATATTTTTGTTTTGTTTTGTTTTTCAAGACAGGCTTTCTCTATGTAATAGCCTTGGCTGTCCTGGAACTCACTCTGTAGACCAGGCTGTCCTCAGACTCATAGAGATCCTCCTGCCTCTGCTTCCTTAGTGCTGGGATTAAAGGTATAGCCACCACTGTCTGGTTTATACTTTTTATAATTTTATATATATTTTAAATTTTTTACGCATTCTTTTTGTGGTTGTTTTGTTTAGAGTCAAGGGTTTCTGTTATTTATTTAACTTTGTTCTCTTGTATGATACATCCCGACAACAGTTTTCTCTTCCTCCATCTCCCAGTCTCCCCTCTTCCTTCTCCCCCTCGTCCATTTGTCATCCTCCATTTCTCTTCAGAAAAGAGCAGGCCTCCCAGAGATATCAATGGAAAACAGCACAAGTTACAATAAGACTAGGCACAAGCCCTCGGATCAAGGCTGGAGGAACCAACTCAGTAGGAGGAAAGGGTCCCACAGGAAAGCAAGAGTCAGAGACATGCCCACTCCCAGTGATGGAAGTCCCACAAGAATATCAAGCTACACAATCATAATATATGTGCAGAGAATCTAGGTCAGACATATTCAGGTCCATGGTTGCCACTTTAGCCTCTGTGAGCCCCTATGAGTCTGGCTTAGTTGATTCTATGGTCTTTGTTCTCCTGGTGACCTTGACTCCTCTGGCTCCTACAATCCTTGGCCACCTTGTCTGTGGGATTCTGCCTAACGTTTGGCTGTGGGTCTCTGCATCTGCTTCCATTACTGCTGGATGAAGCCTCTAAGGACAATCGGATGGGACACCGGTGTCTTCTGGCTGGAACGGCCTGCACACACACGTGTGCCCCTACCATAAACAGTTTATTTCCTCGCTTTGCAGGCATTTCACCTTAAACACCGTCGTGTCACTTGGACACCTTCCTTCCTGTGTGCCGCCATCAACTCTGCTTTGCCATTCTTATGTTCAGACCTTCTGCCGAGAAGTGTGATTTACCAGGAGAGCCATCAATCAGCTATGAAGGTCATGGGAGCCTGGCTTCTCGGGGCTGCTCTCTTGGAACCGGAAAGAAGTGGCAAGCTCATTGTAACTCGGTGTGAGAGAAAATGGGGCATTTAAAAAGCACTTGGATGACTTCTGAAGTTTATTCCTTCAAAGGGTGATATGTGAACCTAAAGACCGTTAGCACAGGGAGCCCCAGGCTGTGCTGAGTCATTGATAAAGTTTATTTCTGAACCACAGAGGAGGATTGGGAGATACTCTGCCTGTATCTCACTGGTTTGGAGATGGGAATAGAGGAGCTGATAGGCAGGGGTTGGGGGGACAAAGAAGGGGTGGGGAAGAGCAAAGCAGCTGCAGTGGAAGAGGGAATGGCTCCACCTCCTTGTCCCTGTCCTCCAGGCAGATGGTGAAGGCAGGATGTGTTGGGTCTAGAATGCAATCTTCTGGTTTCTGTCTGGTCCCTGGAGCAAGGACAGAGTGTTTCCTATTCTCTGGAAACTGTTCTCATTTGGGATGTTTCTCTAGACTGGAAAACAAGAAAGTGCCAAAGAAACGGCAAACACTTTCCATATCC
The DNA here is from genome assembly GCF_014885135.2 of Alexandromys fortis. Lineage (NCBI taxonomy): Eukaryota > Metazoa > Chordata > Mammalia > Rodentia > Cricetidae > Alexandromys > Alexandromys fortis. The sequence continues at coordinate 9,025,978 of NW_026067966.1, read as the reverse complement.
AAAATGCCAAGGATAATATAAAACACACAGCAGCAGAAAAAAAGTACCCAAATAAAAGTATATATTACTTGGCATTTGACATTTGTTTGTTTGTTGTGAGGGTCTCAATGTATAGCCCAGGCTTGCCTGGAACTCACTATGCAGCCCAGGATGGCTTCAAACTTGCTGTGATTCTCTTGCCTCAGATGGCAGGGTTATGGGATTGTAGTGGTACCACCACACCCAGATCTAGTAATTCACTTAAAAAGGTGAGCACATCTTACCATTTGAAACAGTGTTTAGCAGTATTTCTATATCTAACTCTGGTAGTAGAGAGGTTTTTTAGTTTTTCAATCCCCAACACTACATATAGCAATCCCATGATAGGTGATCAATAAACAGTCAAGATTCTATCTCAATAGCTAATCACTGGACAGTCCAGAGAAATAAAATTCAAAAGCAATAAACAACTTTCACTATGAACAGTCAATCTCCTTCTGGATCTCTACTCTCCTGAAATTATGGCATATCAACATAAGAGTTCATGTATAATGATATGTTTGTACCTTTGTGTATAAAAGCCCAATAACCAACTGAGAAAAGATGTAGGAATTTAGGAAACCTCCAAACAATGTAAATCACTAAGCTGTAAGACACAATAAGATATTGACTTAAATACAACTCCATATTGTATCACATTTTAAACACAACACACAACTCTACGCAGTGAAACACACCTGCAAGCTGGTTAGAAAGACTGAGAGTTCAGAGCTGGCTTGAGCAACACAGTGAGATCCTATCTTGTAAACAAACAAACATTGGAAATGAATATGTATTATCTGACTTCAGCTCTGTGAATAAGGTAAGAATTCCCCAGAAGGGTGCCCACCAAGCGTAAACAGGGGTCTTCTTTTTACTTCTCTATTGATAGAATTTGTGAAGTGTGAAGGCTCTGAGCGGCTCTGCTGGTTAGCTTTAATGACTGTGTTTTAATAAGAAATCTTCTTCACAGTCTCATGAATGTGCACACTTGGTCCCTACAGAACAGATTAGGGAAGGTATTGGTCACTGGGGCTGGGCTTTGAGAGTTTGCACTCTTGGCCCTGCTCCAGTTTGCTCCCTTTGCTTGTGTTTGCAGTTGAAGACATGCTCTCTCAGGTCTCCGCTCGGGCCTGCTGCTACGCCATGCTGCCACTATGGACTCCCCTTCTGCAACTGTAAACTTACAAGTTCTTTCTTTCCTTAATTGCCTTTGGCCACGCTGTCTTACCACAGGAATAGCAAAGTACCTAATACAGTCAAAACAGAATGAGTTGTGAAGAGTCTCTCTCTTGAACAAAACAGGGCTTCTCTGTATAGTCCTGGCTGTCCTGGAACTCACTCTGTAGTTCCAGGCTGGTCTCCAATTCAGAGATCTACCTACTTCTGCCTGCTGGATTAAAGGAATGCACCACCACCACCCAGCAGGAGGTGAATCTTAATGAAGGATTGTTTAGCTTGGGTGGCACTGGCTAAGAATCTTTCTCACTGGGAGTGGTTTCAGAAAGAAGGGAGTTTTAGCATTACAAGGTTGGTGGCAGTCCTAGCCGTAGGTAGGTAATACTGCGCTCGACAGTAAACAAAATTCCCTAAAGAGTCTGGAAAAGCTGTTTGTCAAATAAGGCTCCAACCACTTACGGGATTAGAAGAAAACTTTGGCTATATTGTTTTTCAAGGGCCTCGGCTAACTGCCTCCTCTCTAGCAGTTACACTGGTGTGTGCCTTTGGCTTGATCTGCCTTTTTTTTTTTTTCCTCAGGCAGGTATACCCTCCCCCATCATCAGGTATACCTTCCCCCACCAGATACAAAGCCCTATCAGTGAGGTGCATATATACACCCCAGCCATCTAAGACATGTTTAAACTTACACAATTTAAAAGTTTTTGAATACCTTAACTTCCCCATTCTCATCAACCTTTAAACAGGGAGCATTTACAGGCGGGTGGATTCGCACACAATGAAAGAATAGCAGAAGTCAGGGTTTGCCGACAATACAGACTAAATACTTTATTAGGTTCCAAAATGAGAAGATGGTAGTGTTAACCTATTTCAGTATAAATCCACCACCCTCCGCAAAGAGCCTGCCTTAGCATCTACGGCACCCCAGTCGTGGAAGCGCCGGTACTCTTGAGGTCTGAGCAGGTACTGCCGGCCCCGGTAGTTGGGCATCTCGTAGAGGACCCAGCAGCCCTCCAGCACGTGCAGAGAGCGCACCTCACTGAGGTGGAAGCGGTCCTGGATGCAGGCGCAATCTTCATTCAGCTCCATCATGAGGCCTTTGTGGTCTTCTCTCTCATACAGCCGCATTCTGTGGGAGCCTGTCTGCTTGGAACGACACAGAAAGATTAGAGAAAGGTCATGGAGTCTCTTCCAGAACTCACCCAAGCAAACAGCGGGACAGATTGGCTGGCTGAGACCGGAGGCTGTTGGTGTGAAATGGGGGCCTCTGAGATTCAGGAGAGCCATGGACTGACAGACCAGCTGGCATCGCAAGCTCCTACATACCCAGTTTCTGTTTTTCATCTAGGAGGTGGAATTTTTAAGATATTGAATCCAGATTTGAGCCAAAAATTCAAATATCTTAATTTCTAATTCCCCGTGTTTGTTCTAAGCTGTATGTTGGAGGAAATATAAATAATATATATTGATTAGTAGTTTTTTAGTTTTACATATGTTTATGTATATGTTTATATATGTGTGTGTGTCCATCATTAAAATAGGATTTTTTTTACTTCATTTTTTGGTTTTTGAGAATTTCATACATTAGTACAACTTACTTTGTTCCCAAAAGTCCCATTTCCCCTATTCTGTAATTCCCTAGACTGCCTTCAAACTCAATATCCTTCAACCTTGCTTCCTGGATGCTAGGATTACAGGTTATCCCTGTGCCTGGCTAAAGTAGAGTTCAGAAAAATCAAAGTCCTCTGTGGTGAGTTAATTTACATAGCCACTTAACCGAGGATTTAGCTGACTTTCAAAACTATGGAAATTCCAAAATTGGTTTCTGCCTTTACACGGTGTTTGATCACCGGACTTTTCCATGTTTTCCCCAGTAAAGTGTAATTAACTCTCTTATCAGAAATTCTTTTATAGATAAAGATCAATCTGACCAACCAGCTTCCCATTTACAAATTTTGTTTTATATTCCAGCATAAGACTGCATTCATTGAGACAACTTTTGATTAACCTAATGGTAACAATGATAAAGTAGATTTTTTTTTTTCTCTGCATAGATTCTTTCTTACAATTCTGTCTTCCTGCCTGTGTCCCTGTGAATGTAGGCAGGAACTTAAAGCCCACTTAACCCTTAGGTACTTTTACAGAAAAATAAACTTTCTGGACCCCACATCAGTAAAACCGTGAGGACCCTTGGGAAGCAAGAAATAAAGAAAGGAAGTCAAACAGGACTCACATGGGGGATGAGGCGGCAGGAGCGGACTGAGTCGCTGAGGCCCATCCACTGCTGGTAGTCAGGGTAGTCCCCGCGCCTCAGGAAGTACTGGTGGCCCTGGTAGTTGGGGCGCTCATAGAGCATCCAGCAGCCACTGTCCACTCGGATGGAGTTGCAGCGGCTGAAGTAGGTCTGCAGGTTGGGGCAGTCGGTGCTGCACTCGTAGCAGCGGCCCTGGAAGCCGCGGTCCTCTTAGAAGGTGATCTGTAAAGGAAGAGCAGTTCAGGATGAGGATAATTTTCTCGTTGTGGTAAGGCCGGTCCCTCTGACATTTTGTTTAGTTTGCATTCTGCTCACCTTTCCCATGGCTGAACGACCGTGGTGAGTTCAGTGTCGAGCCAGAGAGCGGCGGGTCTATATAGCAGAAGGGCTGCTGCGTTAGCGGAACAGTACAAAAGGGGCCCCCGGGCTGAGGGGGTTTTACATGCTGCATTCAGTGGCCGTGACTGTAGATTCGCCTGGTTCTCTGGAGTGTTCCAATTCTGCCCTGGATGAGCTGCTGGGGGTTGTTTTATTTGGATTCTTACTGTTTTGTTTTTTTTTTTTTTTTTTTTTAAATTTATCAGCAAGTCAGCCTGAACTTTTGACCTGAAGTCCGTGTCCCGACATTTTGATTTCATGATACTTGGTTAAGTCTGGGAGAAACCTGTGCCTTTGTAGAAGCGCCCCCCTGAAGCTGAGAAGACTGGAATTCTGCGAATACTGCAGATGTTGACTAGTCTCTCAGTAGGACAGATTTGCCACCGTTATTTCTCCTTCCCACTTCCTTTCTTTACAGGATTTGCTGATTCAGACAGAACACAAATCTAGATTCTGATCTTTGTTCTTCTCGACGTGTTGAACGGATGCTCAGGACCCAACCACTAGCTCCCCTTTGGTGAGGGTACCCTGTGTGACTCAAAATCAGCCCCCTGTAACTCAGCTTGTGCTAAGAACAAAAGGAAAGGGGCCTATAGCCCTAAGATCCACGACTGACAAGGATGTCTGAATTGCTTTCTCATTTCCAAGGCCAGGCAAAGTCCAAGAATTTCCTATGAAAGAGTTAAGATTTGAACCCAGGCTGCAAGGACACCGCAAATCACACCTTGTGGGAGATTGAATGATGAGAGGGAAAGAGGAGAACGAAGCAAAGCAAACACATGAGGAGGAAGGAAGGGCATCCTCCGTCATTCGGCAACTCCGGGAATTCGGTACCTCTACCCAGGACCCGTTATTCGCCTATTAAATAAGTACCCTCAGATAAGATTACTCAGAGTGATTTTGTCCACACAAGGACAAATCTAAAGCCAGCATGCCACCCACAGCATGCTGGACACCACCTTTCTCAGCCCAAAGGACCAATCACTTCTTTCAAATACTTTCTAGCAGTTTTGTGAATCAAATATTATGTCTCATGGATGCTAGACAGAGTTCTGCTAATGAACTAACACGCACATCATACACACATGCACACTTGCACACACGCGCACACACACATTGCACACACACACACGCATGCACGCGCACACACACACACCACACTACCCCTGCATCCCAGTACTATGACTTCTTTATTTACAGAGTTGTCTTTGCACTAACATCCCTCCTCCAACATGGGAAAGGGTTAACAATATAGCTAGCGATACAAATCCGCCCTGATCTCTGAAGTCCAGTCTACAGTATTCCTCCCTCTCTTCCTCCCCACCTCCACACAGGGTCCCACGATGTAGCCTACAAGCCTTGAACATACTGCAATCCTCCTGTCTCAGACACCTTGGTGCTGTGGTTATAGATGTGCAAATCTAGATGGTTATAGATGTGCCAAATCTGAGCTTCCCCCACTTTCCTCTCTCCGTTCCCCTCCATCCCACTCTGACTATCTGTGTGTGGCAGTGGTTGTTATTCCTTGGAAACTACAGCTCCCAGACTTCTCCTGGATTACCGTCACCTGTGTGCGCGCTGGCCGCGCCCAGGTGAAGACCATTCCTCCCAGATAACCTTGCGCCCCCCGTTAAAAGCGAGCGTCCACGAGGTTTCGCTCTCTCTTGGCCCTTTTCCCCCCTACCCTTGTGTGTCGCACGTCCCACCCCTTACTGTGTTCCCCTCTCCCCATTAAAACGCACCCACGTGGGAGCAGCGTGTCTGTCTCTTCCTTTGCGTCCCGTCTATCCTGTGTTTGTCCACACACCCACGCCGCCGTTTTAAAAGGAATAATAGTGGTGAAGACTGAACCCAAGGCCTTATTCATGCTAGGTTAGTGCTATCCCACTGAGATTCTCCACACAGGCCTCCACTTTTTTCGAGCTTCCTCAAACCACACAACCAAGGCACACATCTTAGCCACAACTTTTCTATTGTTGGTTCTCTGAAAGCTACCTTATTTCCTCAGTGTGTGTGTTCTCCGTACAAGCAACAAGTCGTAAACTTAACTGGTTACAGGCAGGCAGTTGAGCTAACAGACGTTAGCATTTATAGTGTCTTTTTGCACACTACGTGATGCAAATGAACACTGGTGATACTAGTGACACTGACAATAGTGTTGGTGAGGCATCGTTAAGGATGTCAGCCTATTAACTGGCCAAAGGTGTTCAGTGTTCTCAAAGGTTTCTGAAATCTATACTTCCATAGAGCCATTTTGTGGCTGAAAAGGATGAGACTCGGAAAAAACATTAGAAATCTTGCAGGGGACTGGAGGGGCTCAGCAGTTACCAGCACGGACTGCTGGATCAATTCTTCCTTCCTTCTGAATAAAATTCCCTTCAGTCGGCAGGCATACCATGCTTTCTTCTTCCACTCACCTGCTGAAGCGCACTTAACCCCCCTCCATACCTTGGTTATTTGTTTCTTCTTCTCTCTACATAGCCCTGGTTCCTGAAACTGGTTCAATCCCTAGCACTTACATAGCAGTCACAACTGTCTGTAACTCTAGTTACAGGGGATCCAACGCCCTCACACAGACATAAACGCAAGCACATATACACATAAAAAACGCTAATGCACATAAAAAATAAAAAGAAAACATCTTAGTCAGGTTTTTTGGTTTTAATTGCTCTGAAGAGACAATAATGACCCCAGCAACTCTTATAAATGAAAACATTTAATTGAGGGGGCTCACTTACAGTTTGAGAGGTTCAGTTCATATCATGATGGTGGGGAGCATGGTGGCATGCAGGCAGACTTGGTGCTGGAGCTGAGAGTCCTACATCTTGACTCAGAGGTAACAGGAAGTCAACTGACTATCAGACTGAGGGAAGCTTGAGCAAAAGAGACCTTAAATCCCACCCCCACAGGGACACAGTTCCTCCAACAAGGCCACACCTCCTCATAGTGCCACTCCCTTTGGGGGCCATTTTCCACTAAGCCACCATAATCATAAAAAAGAAATAAGGAAGGAAGGAAAGAAGAAGGAAAAGGAATCCCGTCTCAGGGTCTGGGAGTGGTAGTGAATGCCTTTAATCCCAGAACTGGGCAGAGACAGGTGGATCTCTGTGAGTTCAAGACCAACCTGCTCTAAAGAACAAGTTCCAGGAACCAGGGCTACGTAGAGAGAAGAAGGAACGAATAGCCAAGGTATGGAGGCAGCTTAAGTGCCTTTCAGGAGATGAGTGAATGAAGAAAACATGGTAACGTCTGTCTACTTAAGGGAATTTTATTCAGAAGGAAGGAAGAATAAAATGATGTTGCTTGAAATGGATAAAACCAGGGATCATCATACTAAGTAAATTCAGCCGGACTCACGAAAGTGAAAATCACATGCTTTTCTCTCATATGTGAACATTTCATTATAAAAACTGTGGGCTGGAGAGATGGCTCAGAGGTTAAGAGCATTGTCTGCTCTTCCAAAGGTCCTGAGTTCAATTCCCAGCAACCACATAGTGGCTCACAACCATCTGTAGTGGGGTCTGGTGCCCTCTTCTGGCTTGCAGGCATATACACAGAATACTGTATACAGAATAAATAAATAAATATTTTAAAAAAATTGTGAGATGGTAGCATAAGGGTTTAGGCTCAGCTGGGATGGGTAGGAGGGATAAAGTCATGGACAAATATGATCTAAATGCAATGATACAATACTGTACAGGTGTGAAAAATGTCACAATGTGTTGTGGGATTCCCTTCTGTATGTTCTGATTATGCGTATTGCCATTGGTTAATAAAGAAGCTGCTTTTGGCTAATGACTTAACAGACTAAGGACAGAGGGAAATTCAAACAGAGATGTAGAGAGAGAGAGAGTTGGTGGAGCCAGGGAGACACCATGTAGCTGCAAAAGGAGATAGATGCCCGGAACATTACTGGTAAACCATGAGCCTTGTGGTAAAATATAAAATAATAGGGATGGATTAATTTAAGATGTAAGAGTTACTTAATAAGAAGCATAAGCTATTGGCCAAGAAGTATTGTAATTAATATAGTTTCTGTGTAATTATTTTAGGTCTGGGCGGCTGGGAAATAGATAAGGAGTCTCTGCCTACAACAATGAAATCTATTCTGTGGTATACTAACTAAAATTATTAGCAATAATTAAAACAACAGAAATCATAACTTCATATTTAATAAGCCTTCTTTTTGTTTAAAATTTGTTCACTAAAAAATTCTTTTAATGCATAGTCTTTCCACATAACCCAGCCTGGATATAAATTCTATATGTATTGTGAACTCATTATCTTTCTAGCTTTACACTCTGAAGTATTGGAATCACAGATCGCACCACCCTGCCTGGCCCATCCCTGTATTTTTTTTTTCTTAAGAAAATCCCCACATAAGGTCCTTCCAACAATTTACTAAGATTCCCTTTACTGTCTTTACTAGTATACACTAATTAAATTTCATGAGTTTCATTATGACTTTTTCATGTGTGTATATATTGCATTTTGGTCACATTCACCCCCACTACACACTCTCATCTCCCTCCCACTCCTCCTAACCCTCTTCCTCCCCCTCCTCTTCTTAACTAGTCTCTCCAATGATTTCAGGGCCTTTTCTTTTTGGTGTTGTTTTTGATGATTCACTGAGTTACGTTTGGATGTTTCCAGAAGCATGAGTGAAGGGTTTCCAGGAGTTGCACTGCTGAAGAAAATGCCTCTTCCTCCACCAGCATCCATGACCAATGTTCAAGTTCTCAGGGAGGAGTAGAAACTGGTGATCTCCTCCCAACTCGGTCACAGGATGATAGCAAGCCAGCTTTCTGCTGGTAACCACACCTCCTGTGAGTTCAGGAGGGCAGTGGCTATGCCATCCTGGCAGTTGGTGTCCCACACAACTCTTCTTCTTCCTCTAGCTTTTATATTCTCTCTGCCCCTTCTTCTGTGATGTTTCCTGAGCCTTGAGTGATTGAGCTGATATAGACGTTCAGTTTATGACTGAACAATAGACTATCTCTTAATTATATCATATTGACCAGTTGTGAATCTCTGCAATTTCCACAGCCTACTGAAAAATAAAAAAAAAAAAACTTCTCTTGTCAAAGCTGATAGCAATAATCAATGTATATACATAGTTATTTAGAAGGCAATTTGATAGGCACATTTAGTGAAATAAGAGCAGTACTGTCCCCACTAAGACCTCTCTCAGCCTCAGCCATATGCTCTTAATTGGGTTTGCATGATTCTCTCCTATGGAGGAAGCTTCAAATCCAGAGAGTGGTTGGTTTCCCCAACATGTGTACCTCTGTTGGAGCAGTGGGGACATCTTGCTTGGCCTGCTGGTAGTGTGACACTTAGGGCCCACAGCTGGATAAACCTATTGATGACTATTCTTTCCCAGGGGCCTCATACTTTCTAGCACTGGGGGCTAGTCAGCAGAGAGGAAGCTTTCAGCCCAATTCTAGTTTGACTTCTCTGTGTCTTGGAACTAGAGCCTGTGGTGACTTCAGCAATAGGGTCTTATCACTAAGAGTCTCTTTAACGCTGAAGTAGAAACACTGTTTGCTATGAAGTCCTCTTCTTTGTTCTGTAAAGTTCATGTGTACATAAAGAGAGGACCAGGTGGAAATTCCATCACATAAAGTGCAGTACTTACAAGACAACTACAAATTAATCAGAAAGTGCCCCCGCTGAATTTCAGTATTCTCTCTGCAGAGCATAGTCTTGACTTTCCCCTGCTTCTAGCTCTTTCTCTTTTCTGCCTCTATAGGCCCCTCAATGCCTTGCTTGCGGATCTCATCATACTTTACCTGGGCCTTAGTTGCCTCCTGACTTTGTCCAATCTTGCCTTTCTCCATTCCATACTGTTCTATACCAGCATGTTAGACTAATGATATTGGACACATGGCAATCCATGTGCTCATGGCCTTGAAACACACCTCTGGTTCCTCACTGGCACACCAAACCTAACCTCTCTTTTGCCACACTGTTTGTCCAGTCACACTGCACACTACATTATTACACCAATTCTCTTACTGTTCATCCAAACGAGTTTTCTCTTCTTCAAGGCTCAGCTCAAGCAATTCCTCTATAAAAACTTTCTAGAATAGTTCCTAATATTCTGGCTTACTAGGTTTGTTTGCTTGCTTTTGTTTTGAGATGGAATTTGCTGTGTAGATCAGACTGACCTCAAACTCAAAAAAGATCTGTCTGCCTCTACCCCCCCCCCCAAGTATTGGGATTACAGGTACTACCATGCCTGGCCTGGACTGAACTGAACTTAACACTGTTCCTTGGTTACCCAAGTGTCATGTTCAACAGGAATTATCATGCTTCCATGGCTTTATTTAGACCACAGTTCCTCAAAAACAGACATGGAGTTTTACAGGACCAGGACTCTTCCACCTTTTTCTCACCTTGTTCTCATTAATTGGCTGAAGGAATTGGAACACAAATGAAACTAAAGGAATGACTGCTATTCTCTAGTCTGGAATTCAGTGTGTTGATAATTTCCAGGACCTATTTCCCATAACCCAGACTGCACGGGCATGCATACGCACATCAGAGTTCATTGTGTGTGAACTTCAGTCTGTGGGCTGACCACACCTTGGGCTTTATAGACTTAACAGGCCAATATAACAGTAAAGATAAATAATTAAAAGTGAGAAAACAGGAATGCTTCACCCCCCCCCCAAGCCCTGCCCCTGTCCTGTCCCTTAGTAATTTTAATTGTCTATTTTTAATCCCATCTGAAACGGCAGGTTATTGTTTCAACATCATCAAGCAATTCAAAGTTAAGGTTTGTTAGTGTCTGCAGTCCAGTGAGAAGTTGGTTCTGCCACCTGCCTTTCTATTTCTTAGCCATTAATGTAGCATGGGTGCTTGGTTCAATAAGCAGGAGTTATGTGTATGGTGACCACATAGACAAAACTGTCTCATACAAAGAGACTGCACAGAACACCAGCCACTAACAGCGCCCCTCTTGGTCCAGGGCTGCATATAATTTCCTCTTGGCAATTCATCACAGGTGAATATGGCTGTTACGTTTGCTATGGCTGATGCCTGGAGGGGAGAGAAAAGGATGTGCACTTACATCAGGACCTAACTCCATGGCAGCAGGACAGGCAAACTTGGGGGAGCTCTTACACTGAGAATGCTTGCCAATATATTTGTATAAAAGCTGATCATATGCCCCAGTTTTTCAGAACAGTTCAGCTTTGGCCAGAATTATTAATGATTATTAATAGGAAATTCCTTAACTCCCAAAAGTGACCCAATTTATGGCGGATTACATATTTACTGTGTTTATTCAATACTTAGGTTTTGAACATGAGGTCCTAAAGCCATGGAAGGAAAGAAGACCCCCAAATGTGTACATGGATAAGTAGCAGGAAGAGGGGCTCGAGGAAAGGGACACGAGCAGACGTGTCTGCTGATGCGCACAAACACCTAAAGTCATCTAATAGGTTTTTTTTTCTGATATTGGGAATGGAATCCATGGCCTTACATGTTAGACAAATTCTCTACACTGAGCTGCATCCACAAAACCAGGGGTCGGTCGCCTAGTGTTAAATTTCTATAATTGTCCTTTTCTAAAAATAAACTTACACTCACGGTCCCAGAACCTCTATAACAAAAACAGTTGTGTGTGTCAAAGGCATAAGTGAGAGAAAGGTCAGGGGTCAGTGGAGAATGAGTTCTCCATCTGGGTCAGTGTGGCCTGGAGGGAAAGCAGTGCTCACTGGGAGGGAGTGATGACATGCCCGGTGTGAGGCACTGGGCTCCTGGGAAAGGCACATGCTCATTCCTTCCCCGGAGACATTGCTTGCATCTGTGTGGGGAGAAGGGGATGTATGAAGTTTCTATTCTGGGCAAGACGACATTTGAGTCAATTCACTAGCTCTCAAAGATGGGATAATTTGATGAATTTTGACCTGAACTCATCAGATTTATTTATGAACTTTAGAAGAAATAACCCTATAATCTCATTTAATAACTGTAGGCTATTTTCAATGATTTTTTTTAACTCAGTAAACTCTTTTCCAGGACTCATAAGAAAACCCTGGTTTTAACCAGGTGGTGGTGGCACATACCTTTTATCTCAGCACTTGAGAGGCAGAGGCAGAGGTATGTCTGTAAGTTTGAGGCCAGCTTGGTCTACAAAGCAAGTTACATGACAGCCAGAGCTGTTATACATAGAAACTCTGCCTTGAAAACCAATCAACCAACCAAAGAAACAACAGACAAACAAACAACCCCCCCCTAAAAATAAAAACCCATCAAGTTTTTTTTAGTACTGGTAATAATTAGGCTTTTCTTTAAATTTCTTTGTTACATTACTTTTATTTTTTTTATTTTTTGTATGTATGGATTTTTGCCCACATGTGTCAGTGCACTGTGTATGTGCAGTACTGGTAGAGGCCAGAAGAGGGCATCAAATCCTCCAGAACTGGAGTATCAGACTCCTGTGAGTCTTCATGAAGGCACTGGGATTCAAACTTGGGTCCTCTGAAACAACAAATGCTTTTAACCACTGAGACATCTCTCCTTTATTACATTTTTACTTATTTATTTGTATGTATGGAGAGTGTGTGAGTCAAAGAACAACTCTTGGGAAAATTGACCACTCTCCTTCCATTGAATGGGTCTTGGGGATCAAAGCCAGGACACCAGACTTGGGAGCAGGCATCTTTACCTGCTAACCCATGTCACCAGCCCAGTAGGACTTTTCTTGGTAATTGAAAGTTTTCTTCAAACCCGCACATTTAGTCATTAGAGAATGTAGTTATACAAGAGCAGTACTCTGCATTATATAGGAGATGCTTCCCATCTTGAAAGATTATCATGTTTGGTTTGGCATCGTTACTTCTCAGGAATGCTTAAGAGATTGAAAGGAAGGCAGGACTCTTCTTGTGGTGCCAGAATCACAAGCTACATATTTTATTCAGTTCTAAAGAAGAAAAGCAGAGAATGAAAGGGCCTCAGTAGAGATCCATGACTCGTCTAAAAGAACCGACTTAGAAGAAGAAGAAGAAGAAGAAGAAGAGGAGGAGGAGGAGGAGGAGGAGGAGGAGGAGGAGGAGGAGGAGGAGGAGGAGGAGGAGGAGGAAGAGGAAGAGGAAGAAGAAGACTTTAAGCAATCAGGAATCTTGAGTAAGAGAGATCTAAGAGATAGAATCTGCGGAAGCACTCTGAAAAGCAGAAAGCTTAGTTAAAGTCAAGACCCCATGATCATTACTGTTAGCTGGGGGACTGCCTTGACTAGAATTGTTAACTGCGGCTTGGGTTCTCTCCTCTCTACCCTTGTCTCCAGAACACAGGTTTGATGCATGCTAGGTCCTCGCTGTGGCTCTGACTAGAAGGAAAGCAGGCACTCTGTGCATTTCTCTTCTTCCTGGAGGACCTAAGTCTTCCTTCTGCTGATGGCTACCTAGAATCTGCTCCTCCTTCCAATGCTCAAAGACTTTTCACAATCAAAGCCTCTGTTCTTTTGATGAGGGGATCTCATCAGAGTAGCAGAGTCAGGTAGAAACGTTCCCAGCACCCTCCACCACCTTTCTCAGATTGGGGATTGGATACCATGCACATCATCCATGTATTATGGGAACCCCGGGGTTCCCTAGTCAATTTCAAAATGATGTCCTGTCAGGGCAATTTTCAGATACTTATTGTATTGCCCTTTTTTAAAATATTATTTTTTTTCACAAATGAGTACTGACATTTTCCCACTGCATGACATTAAGGATTTGCAAAACTATAAAACAATGCATCTTTTCATTGTCTTTGTTTGGGGAAATACAATGATTATTCATAGACATATACTGTTTACTTAGCACATAAGACATTTACTGTTCGAGTCCCTTCAGGGCAACAAAAACCTGGACCATGTGTGGGTTCCAAGGATGGTTGGAAATGATCCAGGTTACCATCAAGTGGCCGATGGACTTCCTCAAAGGCCTATCATTGTTCTGTCTTTCAGACTGGATGTTGTATAGTGGTAATGGCTGAATTAATGTGGTCAGGAACAGTTAGGCACAGCCTTTCCATAAGTTACTCTGAACATAATATTTGTGAGCTCATTATTCTAATCAGTCCTAGATGGTTTAGGGATTTTTGTCGTGGGTGCCCTATAATAGGCATTGGTATGTAATAGGATTATCTGTGGACAAAAGTTTCTGTCCCTCCTGGTCCCACAGCTGTTCAGTCTCAAAGAAACACACAGAGGCTTATAATAATTACAAATGGTTTGGCCTGTTGCTCAGGCTTATTACTAACTAGCTCTTACATCTTAAATTCATCCATAATTCCTGTCTATGTTTAGCCATATGCCTTGGTACCTTTTCTCAGTAAGGTGTTCTCATCTTACTTCCTCTGCATCTGGCTGGTGACAGCATCTCTGCCTTTCCTCTTCCTTACCCACCCATACTTCCTGCCTGACTACTGGCCAGTCAGCATTTTATTAAACCAATACAAGTGACAAATCTTTACAGTGTACAAGAGCAGTTTCTCAGGCATTCTTCATACTGTGCAGCCATATCTCTGTGCACATACCTCTGTCCTAGCCCCTCTGACACTAACCTCTCCCTGTTGACCTGAATGAACTAGCAAGTGACTCACTGTAGGGATCACCTCTGCTCTATGATTCCATGAATGCCCTGAGCTGAGGCTACTTTTCTCCACATACAAAGTGTGCTTGTTTTCAGAAAAATTAAAATGTTTTAACAGTTATTTATTTTATTATTTTATGAGTGCTTCGCTGCAGCTATGTATGCATGCTGGTGCCCACAGAGGTCAGAAGAGAGCTTTGGATCTTTTGGGACAGCAGTTACAGATGACTGTGGGCTATGAATTCAGTGCTGGGAATCAAACCCAAGTCTTGTGCAAGAGTAACAAGCACTCCTAACTGCTGAGCCAAACTCTAGCCCAAGTCTCCCTTCTGTAAAGTTGCCCTTTAGGAGGGTTTTCCCCATTGCTATTTTAGGGCCACCTGAGTGAGTAGTCACCTTCCAATAACATGATTTTTGACTTGAACCCATACATAAAGCCAAGTTATTTGTGAATTGAATCCATCTATCCCTTTTCCTCCAGTCACCCAACCGTGGGGTCTCCTGCATGCTGTTAGAATTGTGAGATAATACAGGGGCAGTGACTTCAGCCAATTCTGCATGGAACTCTAGAGCCATCATGAACTGAGCAAGGCATGGGGACATTGTGCCCCTTCATTGCTCAGTATATTAATGTAATCTGCCACCATGGAGGGGTATGATGTCAGATAACTTAGTAAATTGATGTAAACTGCTACCATGGAGGCTTATGATGTTGGATCGCTTAGCCTTAGCAGCTTTCTTTGGCTGAAGAAATTCCTGGAGGCACTTTAAGCTTTGAGCTGTCCGTGTCTGTAAAAGGCAGTGCCTTGGTCCTGAGTGATGGTCTGGACAGTGTACCACAGTGCTCACTCCAAGAAGAAATTAAGGACTTAACTTGATCCCACTAGCTAAGGTGACCACAGGTAACACAGTGATGTCTAGCTTCCAGGCTTCAAGGCATGTAAAGTCCATTTCATATTGCTGTATTGTGGTTGTAATATTTATACTACGGAGCTCACCTCTCTTTTCTCCTGAGCCCTCTTTTAAATAAAGAGAATGGTAACACCAACTAAGGTGATCATATTTAAGTCTCTTAATGAAAGGATATTATTATTATTACTATTGTTATTATTATTGAAGAAAAACTGCTCATGCTGGACTCATTTTTGGGGGGGGATGGGAAGGGAGAAAGGGTTTATTCTGGTTATACTTCCTTATTGCTGTTCAGCATGAAAGGAAATTGGGGCATGAACTCAAACAGGGCAGGAACCTGGAGGCAGGAGCTGGTGCAGAGGCCATGGAGGAGTGCTGCTTACTGGCTTGCTTCCCATGACTTGCTCAATCTGCTTTCTTACGGAACCCAGGACCAGCAGTTATGGGATGGCCCCACTCACAATGGGCAAGACCAGCTCTCCCACTCTTAGGACCTCAGGTGTTGATGGGCAGGCATCTCTTCCCTACTCATCCCGCCACATGACAGATGAGGAATAGGGACAGTTCTCCCATGCTCCCAACTTCGGGTCTGGCTCACCCACACCTCTGCCAATGGGGTTGGCTCTATTGTGTTGCCCACGAGAGGTGCAGGTTCTGCTCTCCCAGGTGTTGCATCATCTGGTCAGAGGACAACTTTAGGAAGTCAGTCCTCTCCTCCCATCACAAGGGTCCCTGAGATCAAACTCATATTTTTAGGTTTGCACTTGTACACACACACATACACACACACACACATTTACAGAAAAATAATAAATAAATATGGTATAGATTTCAAAAAGAAAAATAAACCAAGACCAAGGAACAGAAGTTTAAACTGTGATCAGCTCTACTAGAACCCAAGCCTTAAACACGTCTCCACATCAGCTGTAACCCCTTGTGAAAGACTGGATTGGCACTGGCCTTCTAATAATAGACGCTGTTTCCTTTTGATCTTTTTTTCTCCTCTGCAGATGGGCATCTCATAGCTGGTCCAAGACTTTTGTGGTCTGCGTGTAGGGAGATGATGTCCTTGAGAGGAGAGGACCCTGAATGAAGAAGCAGTCTTCACGGAGCTCCAACATGGATGAAGCTATGTGGTACAACTTCCTCCCCTGAAGCTGGACGGGTGTGACGAAGATTAGAATGGAAGAAAGAAGTGCACTCCCTTGTTTCTATGGAATTAGAGGCTCTCTAATAATTTGTAAAGAAACAAAAGTCATATTTGTTTAGTGCCTAGAGCACACAAATCAAAGCGCTGATCTTGGAATAGGCACATGGATGCTCATTATAATGAAAGAAGTAAGATTTCCTGTAAATAATCCCGGGTTTTCCTCACGGTCTTTAAATAGTGGCTGTTGACTGTCCACTTCATAGGTGATTGAAGGTTTGGTTTCCTGGCAGGGGTTTGGGAATCTAATATCCTGTGAGCCTCAAGAAACCAGGACACTCCTAAGTTCCCAGGTACAGGGTGTCTCCAGATAAAACCCCAGTCACAGCTGTCAGCTCCTGATCCAAGCCACTTGTGTGGTGACTCACACCAGCCTAATAAAACAGGAAGTTGATAGTAGGTCTTAATAAGCAGGAAGTTTATACCCTAGTTCTCTGTGGCTTATGGACATATTAATTGTGACATGTTCTCCACAGCCTCATATGGTGCTGTGTTTATTAGGCTGTGGAACCTCTAGGAACTGAGACTTAATTGAAGGAAGTATGCCAGTAGGGGATGTATCTCCATCTCTTTCCAGTCCCACTCTGCCTCCTGGTGGGCTGCCATATGAGAATCAACAGTCATGGCTTGCTCTCTTTGGTCAGCAACCCTTCCTTACCATGATAAATTATAATCTTCTATTATAACTGTGAGCCAAAATGCACACTTCCTTCCTTGAGTCATCTCTATCAGGTAATTTGTCACACATGAAAAAATATGGGATGGATATATTTCTGCCCTTTGCCAATTCCAAAGCTTATACCATGAGTTACTGTAGAATTTGCTCCAACATCTTGCCCAAACAGTGGCTGTTGTCTGAGTTTCTGTCCTGCCTGGTTTCTGTCTTCCCACCAGGTCCCACAGCCGTTTAGCCCCAAAGAAATCACACAGTGGTCTATATTAATGATAAACTGACTGGCCCATTAGCTCTGGCTTTGTATTAACTCTTATAACATATATTACCCCATTATTCTTATCTATGTTAGCCACATGGCTTGGTACTTTTTTTCAGTGGGGCAGGTCACATCTTCCTTCATCTGTGTCTGGGCAGGACTTAAGAGGAGTGAGCTTCCTCCTTCCTAGAATTCTCCTGTTCTCATTGACCCACCTCTACTTCCTGTCTGGTTGTCCCATCTATACTTCCTGCCTGATACTGGCCAATCAGTGTTTGTTTAAAACATAATTGACAGAATATAGACAATTGCCCCATACCAAGTGTCATTCCCAAAGGATCCCTGAAGCCAACTGTATTATGACATGTTGAAGTTCAAATAGCATGCCTAGAAATAAAATGTTGATTCAGTGATGGAAGTTGGCCTCTTTAGATAAATGAGTGATTGCAATGTCTGGGCCTTGAATCAGTGGCCTATGCTCACAGTTTCTAAAGTTGGAGCATCAAAGACTGTTGGTATACAAAAGAGTTCCGCCATAGTCTGAAATGGAGTATCTGGGGATAAACTCACAGTAAGGGTAGCAATCCACAGTCCTCTGCTTGCACTGGGAACTAGAACCTAATCCAGCAGCCAAGAGGCCCTGTGCAAGCTTTTTTGCCTGCATTTATAGTACATGAGACCTTGCCCAAAGTGGGCTGGTCTCTCAAAGGTATTTTTCCCACTGAAAATACCGGGACACAAGTGATGTTCTGGAGTTTAGAAGACATTGACTTGGAAGATCCAACACTTGCAAATAGCACCCCAGAACAGCCTGCCCCTGTTCCACTCTTCAGTTTCACACTACTTTCTTTTTTTTAAAAAAAATTATTTATTTATTTTTTAAAGATTTCTGTCTCTTCCCCACCGCCGCCTCCCATTTCCCTCCCCCTCCCCCATAAAGTCCCCCTCCCTCGTCAGCCCAAAGAGCAATCAGGGTTCCCTGCCCTGTGGGAAGTCCAAGGACCACCCACCTCCATCCAGGTCTAGTAAGGTGAGCATCCACGAAACTGCCTAGGCTCCCACGAAACCAATAGGTACAGTAGGATCAAAAACCCATTGCCATTGTTCTTGAGGTCTCAGTAGTCCTCATTGTCCACTATGTTCAGCGAGACCGGTTTTATCCCAGGCATGTTCTCACTCATATTTGGTTTCTAGCCATAAAAAAAGAACATTGAGCCTATAATTCGTGATCTTAGAGAAGCTAAATAAGAAGGAGAACCCAAAGAAAAACATATAGGCATCCTCCTGAATATTAACCTTCATCAGGCGATGAAAGGAGACAGAGACAGAGACAGAGACCCACATTGGAGCACCGGACTGAAATCTCAAGGTCCAAATCAGGAGCAGAAGGAGAGAGAGCACAAGCAAGGAACTCAGGACCGCGAGGGGTGCACCCACACACTGAGACAATGGGGATGTTCTATCGGGAACTCACCAAGGCCAGCTGGCCTGGGTCACACTATTTTCTTTACAACTTTTCAGCACAGTGGAACTTCTGAACAGTTGCTCTCTGTGGACAGCGTGTTCGGGGAGCCATGGTTGCACATAACTACACATGTTTTGCAGTTTCTGGTAATGCTTCCTTAATCCCTGAAAAATCACTTAACCTCCAAATCCTCAATTTCCCTCATTTTTAAGGTAAGAATAACAATGAAAATCAAAGATACAATTAATTTAAAATAACATTAAAAAACAATACCACTGGCAAAAGTTATATCATTTTGAAGGAAAGAGTGAAAGAAAATTAGTCATAATGTTTGCTAGACGTGGCAAGGCTGACTTTATTTAGAACAAGATATAAATGTAGGTAAAGGAATAACTATGTGGGGGTTTTGTAATAAACAAAATAGTTTGACTTGAGTGCCAATATCAAAATGAAATGGGCAAGTGGATGTTTGTAATCAATGATGTGGCCTGGTGTCAGTAAATGGAAAATAACTAAATGAAAATATCAAAGTTAAAGAGTTTCCAGTTAAACTGATTGGTAAGGTAAATAAGGAAGGTAGACCAAGGTGGTCATGGGTGGCAGAGAGTCAGTAAACTGATTGGGTAAGATTGTTGCTCAAATCTGATTGAACAAGAGCATAGAGGTCAAAGTCAAGCTGAGCCATCAGAAGAACTCAGCTCAAGTTTCTACCAGAGGGACAGACTGTCAACATCTTAATCCTTGTCAAGGATGATATTATTAACACCTTTGATATACAGTATTTCTAGGTTTTGGCATCATAGTGCCTACACATTTGCTTATGTTATAGAAAGTGGAACTGGAAATTGAACTCAAGTCTGTTTGCCCTCAAGACTTAAGTTAACAGCCTTTCCTTATGCCAATGGCTTGCTTTAGATGCCATCTTTTCATGTGTGCAGACTACATACTTCTCTAAATTATACACTTCTCATAGTTGATCCAAGGTCTAACTTCAAAAGCAAATCCACTCTGCCAGCCTTCGGGATCTTTGGCCATAAAAGGGGCACTGATGTGTTCTGGCAAGTTGATAACTGATTTCTTCATCCTTTTTATAATATCTCAGTATCTACCCAACCATAAAAGGCTCTCTAAGTATTGGTTCCTCTCTCTCTCTCTCTCTCTCTCTCTCTCTCTCTCTCTCTCTCTC
>NW_026067966.1:8986919-9004533 GCF_014885135.2 Alexandromys fortis | reverse complement strand
AAAAAAAGAATATTCTTCATAAAGAAACTTGGTGAATTAGATAGTGGCGAGTATTTTGTAAGACAGCTTTTCATGTACACAACTCAGTGTTTTTTGTGTAGTTACAGATATGTGCCTCATCACAGTGAGAAGCTGTATGCTAGCAACCACACCCTTATTTAAGCATCCCCTCAGCCCTAAGCAACCAGTAGTGTACTTGCTGTTACTATAGTTTTGTCTATCCTGGGTATTTCATATAAGTGGATGCACTTGTGTGTGGTCTGTGTAATCTGTAGTCTGTATGACTGATGTCTTTAACTTTTCATATGGTCACAGCACGTATCAGTGCTTCATTCCTTTTTATGGCCAGATATCACCTGTTATATTAACAGATTACACTGTGTTTATCCAGCAATCCATGGACATCTCGATACTGGGCTATGTCCACGTTTAGTCATCATAAAGAGTATTGCTATGGGGCTGGAGAGATGGCTCAATTGTTAAGAGCATTGCCTGCTCTTCCAGAGGACCTGAGTTCAATTCCCAGCCACCACATGGTGGCTCACAATCATCTACAATGAGATCTGGTGCCCTCTTCTGGCCTGCAGGTATACATGCAGGCAGAATACTGTATACATAATAAATAAATCCCTAAAAAAACGAGAGTATTGTTATGAAATTCATGTATGTTTCTGATTGGATATTTATCTTTATTTCCTTTGATTATTTATCAATGAGTGGAACTGCTAGGTCATAAGATGACTTTAACTGATTCTGAGGAACGGCCAGTCATTTCCTACAGAAAGAGGTATCCTTTAACATTCTCATCAAAAACTTAAGAGAGTTCCAATTTTTCCTTACCCTCACCAACACAGGTTATTTTCTGTTTAGTGAGATTTAATTAAAATTAAATTTTAATAGCTTGATTTAAATTATTATTGTATCCATCAGAATAAATATTTAGTGGCATCTTGCCTTGGGTTTAATTTTTTTTTTTTTTTCGAGACAGGGTTCCTGTCTTGGAACTAGCTCTTGTAGACCAGGCTGGCCTCGAACTCACAGAGATTTGCTTGCTTCTGCCTCCTGAGTGCTGGGATTAAAAGCGTGTGCCACCACCTCCTGGCGGGTTTAATTTTTCTAATCTCTAATGGTATTGAGATTTTTTTCCATTTGTTTGCCGGTAATTTATATGTCTTTGTGAAAAAAAAAAACATGTATTTCTATTTTTTCCCTTCTTAATTGGATCCTTTTTGTTGTTGTTGTTGTTGTTGCTGTTGTTACTATTGTTTAGTTGGAAAGCTCTTTATATATTCTAGATTCTAAGGCCTTAACAAATCAATGATTTTTAAACATTTCTTTCCATTCTGTAAGCTGTCATTTTATTTTATTATGCTTTTTTGAGCCAGCCTATTCTGTAGAGAGAGTTTTAGGACAGCCAGGGTTAAACAGAGAAGCCCTGTCTCAAAATCAAAGATAAGAGAAAACAAAAAGTTGAGTTTTCCAATTTTGGGGAGTACAGGTTTTCAAAACATGACCTGATGATCCTCTGTATTTCCTCCGTGTCTGTTGTTGTGTCCCCCTTTTCATTTCTGATTTTGTTTATTTGGATGTTCTCTCTCTGCCTTTTGGTTAGTTTTGATAAGGGTTTGTATATTTTGTTGGCAGATTCTCCTGACTGTCTCCCATCTTCTGCGGACACATTGGGATTACAGATGTGCACACCACTTCTGGGGATTCTCCTGACTGTCTCCCATCGTATTGTAGACACATCGGGATTACAGATGTGCACACCACTTCTGGGGATACTTCTATCTGTCTCCATCCTACTGTAGACACACAGCGATTACAGATGTGCACCACTGTTTCTGGCTCTGTGCATGTTCTTGGTGTCAGAACTTTGATCCTTAAGCTTGTGCAGCAAGTGTCTCATTCACTGAGCATCTCCCCAGCCCCTTGGGCATCTTTTCTTGAGTACTTCTTTGTGAGATGTCAGCTGCCCCATTCCTTAACAACCCTTGTCATGGGTGGTGTAGCCAAAGGCAGGCTTTACATTTTCTCCTTTCTCTGGGTTCTAATGGTTGCTTGTGTTCATCTTTTCTCTCTCCTGCAGGCCCAGAGGTCACTCAGGTGTGGGTCTTCCCAGCACTGTTTTCTGACCGGGAGAAAGTAGGTGAACACTCACAATATTTTCAGTTCCTTAAGATACCATTTAATAGAATTTAGATATGAAAGATCAACAAGAGCCACTTTGTGCCGTGGACACAGTTATATATTTATTGCATTGTGTGGATTGTAACAAGCAAAACGAGGCTTAGTACAAATCTATGACCCGTCTCAGAGAGCCTACCCTGGCATCCATGGCGCCCCAGTCGTGGTAGCGCCTGTAGTCTCCGGGTCTCAGCAGGTACTGCCGGCCCCGGTAGTTGGGCATCTCGTAGAGGACCCAGCAGCCCTCCAGCACGTTCAGAGAGTAGATCTCACTGAGGCGGAAGCGATCGTGGATGCAGGAGCAGTCTTCCGTGAGCTCAGACACAAGGCCCCGGTAGTCATCTCTCTCGTACAGCCGTATCCTGTGAGAGCTGGTCTGTTGTCATGACCAACAAAAGGGAAAAGCAGTGATTTATACGCTTGCTATTGCAGCCTGCTTGCACCTTCAGCAAACACGGTTCCATACAATTGTGTCAAGCACGCTTCTCTCCTGATCCTACTGCTTGTAACGGATTAGGAAATGCACGAACATAAAGCTGACCTGACCTGTGAACTGGAGGCCTTGCGGAGGACACCAACACCAAAAGGCAGAGAGTGAACACATTTACTGCCCGTGTAACAGAATCCTACCAAGCTTGCTTTGAAGCCACCTTTTGCACACATGGTGTGCAATGATGCAGATTTGTTTTGAGTCCTCATACCTTTATTCTTCTCTTTCTTTAAACACATGCACACACACACACACACACACAGAGGAAATATGGACTGTATCTCATGAAATCTCTAAGTACCTATCTCATAAAAACTAGTCAACAACGACTACTGCAAAACATAAAGCCACACAAATTGAGACCCATTGTTCTAGGTGAGTGTGAGAGTATATAGTGAGGAAAAATCTCACCAATACAGCCAGCTTACACTAGAACTAACCAAATTTAATTAACTGCCTTTCAAATGTACTTACATATTTTTAAATTGACAAACAGTGTCTGTATATTTATTTGGCATAGCACGGTGCTTTAAAGTAAGCACTGTGGTTAAATCTGCCTAACAAATATATATATTTACCCCACGTAATTATCATTTTGTGGTAAGAACACAGAGAATCAATTCTTTCAGTGTTTTCATTGTGTATTTAAGATGTATTTATTTCTACTTTATGTGTATAAGTGTTTGTTTGTGGATATGTAAAATACTACATGAGTTGTGTTTGGTGCTCATGGAGACCAAAAGAAGGCATGGGATTCCCTGGAACTGGAGTTACAGACGGTTGTGAGCCACCTGTAGGTGCTGGGAATTGAACTCAGGTCCTCTAGAAGGGTAGCCAGGGCTCTTAACCACTGGGCCATCTTTCCAGCCTCAGCTTTAGCATTTTTAATGATTCTAATACATAGCACGAGCTGTCGTTGATGTGCTATAAAATAGATCTCTAGGACGCAGTTCTTCTCGCTAGCTGTGAGTTGTTCATTTCTGATCATCACTGCAAACCTCTGGTCCCCACTCTCTACCACGCTAGCCTTAGTAAGTAGGGCAGAACTCAGGGCTGCGTCTCGGCAAGCACGCTACCACTGAGCTAAATCTCCAAGCCCATCTCCTCCTCCTCCATGAGCCTGTGCTTTAGAGAACAGGTGGCCTTTATCATCACAGGCCTGGCTTATTTCTTCCAGCACAGTGCCCTCTAGGTTCACCCATGTTATTGCAAATGACATTTCTTTCTTTCACGGGTGAAGGGTATGTGATGATTAAACCAAGTTTAACTTTACAGATCATGCTATGGTTTTTGTGTCCTAAAACAACATTGATGTCCTTAAGTAAGAGCATATATATATATATATATATATATNCCCTCAGGCAGGTATACCCTCCCCCATCATCAGGTATACCTTCCCCCACCAGATACAAAGCCCTATCAGTGAGGTGCATATATACACCCCAGCCATCTAAGACATGTTTAAACTTACACAATTTAAAAGTTTTTGAATACCTTAACTTCCCCATTCTCATCAACCTTTAAACAGGGAGCATTTACAGGCGGGTGGATTCGCACACAATGAAAGAATAGCAGAAGTCAGGGTTTGCCGACAATACAGACTAAATACTTTATTAGGTTCCAAAATGAGAAGATGGTAGTGTTAACCTATTTCAGTATAAATCCACCACCCTCCGCAAAGAGCCTGCCTTAGCATCTACGGCACCCCAGTCGTGGAAGCGCCGGTACTCTTGAGGTCTGAGCAGGTACTGCCGGCCCCGGTAGTTGGGCATCTCGTAGAGGACCCAGCAGCCCTCCAGCACGTGCAGAGAGCGCACCTCACTGAGGTGGAAGCGGTCCTGGATGCAGGCGCAATCTTCATTCAGCTCCATCATGAGGCCTTTGTGGTCTTCTCTCTCATACAGCCGCATTCTGTGGGAGCCTGTCTGCTTGGAACGACACAGAAAGATTAGAGAAAGGTCATGGAGTCTCTTCCAGAACTCACCCAAGCAAACAGCGGGACAGATTGGCTGGCTGAGACCGGAGGCTGTTGGTGTGAAATGGGGGCCTCTGAGATTCAGGAGAGCCATGGACTGACAGACCAGCTGGCATCGCAAGCTCCTACATACCCAGTTTCTGTTTTTCATCTAGGAGGTGGAATTTTTAAGATATTGAATCCAGATTTGAGCCAAAAATTCAAATATCTTAATTTCTAATTCCCCGTGTTTGTTCTAAGCTGTATGTTGGAGGAAATATAAATAATATATATTGATTAGTAGTTTTTTAGTTTTACATATGTTTATGTATATGTTTATATATGTGTGTGTGTCCATCATTAAAATAGGATTTTTTTTACTTCATTTTTTGGTTTTTGAGAATTTCATACATTAGTACAACTTACTTTGTTCCCAAAAGTCCCATTTCCCCTATTCTGTAATTCCCTAGACTGCCTTCAAACTCAATATCCTTCAACCTTGCTTCCTGGATGCTAGGATTACAGGTTATCCCTGTGCCTGGCTAAAGTAGAGTTCAGAAAAATCAAAGTCCTCTGTGGTGAGTTAATTTACATAGCCACTTAACCGAGGATTTAGCTGACTTTCAAAACTATGGAAATTCCAAAATTGGTTTCTGCCTTTACACGGTGTTTGATCACCGGACTTTTCCATGTTTTCCCCAGTAAAGTGTAATTAACTCTCTTATCAGAAATTCTTTTATAGATAAAGATCAATCTGACCAACCAGCTTCCCATTTACAAATTTTGTTTTATATTCCAGCATAAGACTGCATTCATTGAGACAACTTTTGATTAACCTAATGGTAACAATGATAAAGTAGATTTTTTTTTTTCTCTGCATAGATTCTTTCTTACAATTCTGTCTTCCTGCCTGTGTCCCTGTGAATGTAGGCAGGAACTTAAAGCCCACTTAACCCTTAGGTACTTTTACAGAAAAATAAACTTTCTGGACCCCACATCAGTAAAACCGTGAGGACCCTTGGGAAGCAAGAAATAAAGAAAGGAAGTCAAACAGGACTCACATGGGGGATGAGGCGGCAGGAGCGGACTGAGTCGCTGAGGCCCATCCACTGCTGGTAGTCAGGGTAGTCCCCGCGCCTCAGGAAGTACTGGTGGCCCTGGTAGTTGGGGCGCTCATAGAGCATCCAGCAGCCACTGTCCACTCGGATGGAGTTGCAGCGGCTGAAGTAGGTCTGCAGGTTGGGGCAGTCGGTGCTGCACTCGTAGCAGCGGCCCTGGAAGCCGCGGTCCTCGTAGAAGGTGATCTGTAAAGGGAAGACAGGTGAACATGGTCAACTGGAAGGCACGTCCCTGACGTGGGAAAACAACGCAAACCTGGAGGTTCCTTCCTGGCTCACCTTTCCCATCGTCGTTGACAGCAAATGACCAGTGTTGAGTGTGATGGGGACAGGAGTGGCAGCTGATATATATACAGCAGGATGTCTGCTGCGTTGGCAAGAACAACACAAAAGGGGGCCGCCCGGGGGTGACGCGTGAGGGGAGTTCTGTGTTCTCCTGCTTTTTCATTTGGGATCATGGGGTGGGGGCTCACATTCTCTCTGGCATTTTCGAGTTGTCCACCCTAACTCCAGTGAAAGGAATTAAAGTCAGCAGAGCCATTATGACCTTGGAGACAAAGGGCGCGCATCGCATCCTATGCGGCTCTCTAGAGATACTTTACGGACCCAGCAGTTCGCAGTGTTTGCCTATAGAAAGTGCTGAGGTGGAGGCTGGGCTCCATCTGTACTTATGTGAATCATATGAGTTTCAGAAGCACTCTGAGGCACCAAGAGTTAGCAGAAAAACAAACCAAAATCCTCTAACTAGAAAACAGCTGCGTGTCTTTATCTGTATAACACAGATTGAATTTTTAAAGTTGCACATGTTTAAGATAAAGAGATTAGAACTGTGTAGAGACTAAAAATCAACTGTGGCCATAAGGAATGATAAGTTTATATGTAGGTCTTCATATTGTTTCTTCCTTTTGAATTTAAAATTTTCTTAATTTTCTATTATAAATATATATTGCAAATTCAGTGGGTGAAAGTAGTAAAATTAATTTTTAAATGTGTGATTTTTGAGTTGAGAGTTAAAAGCATATATGTATATATATATACACACATGAGACTAAACATTTCTTGGTCTAAAACTAGTAGATCAGCCAAAACCCAAGGCATTCTCATCAGGAAAGAAAGGCACAGGACTTTCCTTTCTTCTTGCCACCACCTTTTTTCTAGGGTTATGTTTTTTTCTTAAAACCAGTGCTATGGTTTGTCTGCATTTTCCCTCACCAAACTGTCAGTTTTCCTGAGCCAGGATGGCCGCCATCAGAACTTCCTTCTTGTTGCCCGCTGAGCAGGAATGGAGGATCATCATATTTTGAATTATCTTCTGTTATTTCATCCTATGTATATGTAAGAAGTGAAGTCACACATAATTTTGCTTCGTGCCCGTGAGGGAACTCTCAAAGGACACCCAACTAGAGTTAGCAATGCAGACCCAGCGTTTGCATGAAAATCCTCAGCCATCGCTCACTGACATGTCCGGATGGTGGGAGCACAGACAGCAAGAAGTGTCTTCTCACGGCCAACAAGCTGCACAGAAGCAAACTGGGCCAAGTCCCTGGCAGCTGGAGTCGTGGCAAGGATCACAAGCCACTGATTTCCTCTGCATCTGTCCTGTGTTCCAAGCAGCCTGGTGAGCCTCAAGTACAGCTGTGACCAAGCACTATGTAAGAAGGCTACACTGACCTCCCCAGCCACAGCCTCGTGTGGGGAGGGCACCACTTCTTTTCAGAAAAGGCCAACAAACTCACCTGACTTTGCCTATGGCGCTGGGACTATTCTGGAGAAGGCTGGCCAGCCCAGTCCTTATGGAAGGAGAGGTACCGTATGTTGCCATTCATCTGATGAAGCTGGTATTGGAGCTGGCTAAACCATGTGCCTTGTCATCATTTTGGAAGGGTGCCCAAAGAGTAGCACACTTTCTTTCCCTAGTGGTCAGCACCAGAGAAATCCAGCATCCATTCCTCTTTGCAAACTTTATTGAATGTAAACTTATGAGCTTACATTTTCTCTATTTGGAAGAACGCTAAAGAGAGATTAATTCTACTTGGGGTTAACACTTTGGAAAACCACCCCCTTCTCCAGCATTCTGTGCAATATTTAATGCGACACATTTGCTAAAATGTGTATCAAAACCAGATTGTCTAAACCCACCCATCCAGGAACAGTGAGCCCCTACAAATTCTCCAGCAGTTTTCCAGGCATAAAATGAAATAGCATAGGATATACACATTTTTTTCCTTTTGCCAAAATATAGGTGTGCAATACGCTTCCAAGAGAAGAAGGCTAAGGGCATGCTGGAGAGGCAATGCCGTTTACAGCAATGGCTGACTACAGAGATGATTGTGGCTTTAAGGCGAAGCTTCCGGTCTGCTCCCAGAGGCTCTGTTATGCATCACGGTACTAGTTCTCATTCCTAGGTGACCTGCAGAATGAGAGGATCGTTTTGGTATCGAGTACATCAGTATAGCACAGACACATAAAATAGCTTTCTGTCGATAGGAAGTTAAAGTCAGACATCAGGTACCAGAGATAGTTAGATCCGTAAAGATTTAAAAGAATTTCCATGGGACATTCTGAAATATCTGAAAATGAATTATATTTCTCAACTGACTGCAGTATGTAATCTCACAATGGATGCTTAAAAGGGACGTTATTGGGGCTGGAGAGATGGCTCAGTGGTTAAGAGCATTGCCTGCTCTTCCAAAGGTCCTGAATTCTATTCCCGGCAACCACATGGTGGCTCACAACCATCTGTAATGACGTCTGGTGCCCTCTTCTGGCCTGCAGACATACACACAGACAGAATATTGTATACATAACAAATAAATAAATATTTTTTAAAAAAGGGATGTTATTTGGGAAACTGAAAAAATACTATTTGGGTGACTGATAAAATAGTGATGCTTTAGATTCTGGAGTTAATAATTGATTTCTTAAGAGAATGCCTTTGCTTTTAGGAGCTTCAGGGTAAAATATGCAGGCTAAGTTGATAGGGTATGCATAAGTTTTAATAGCTCAGAAAAGATTATCAATATCCATATACACAAACCAAAACACCGAAGGGCAAAGAAAGAAAGAGAACGCATAAGGCTGGTGGAACACACAGCAACGCGAGATGGCTTATCTGGGTCCGCTGTCCCGCGGCAGCATTTCTTTAAACTTGGAGTTGTTTCCAAATTAAAATTAAAAATCATGAAAGTCAAACTTCCTTGGATTAGCATTCGCCAACATCAGTAGTTTTCTAGTACTGTGCTGGTAACATATTATTTTAAGGCTTTGTGTATATTGCTTTGGATTTAAGCCTAAATTCTCCTCCCTCTATCTGGCTTCCTTCCGCAATGCCATGGGTTCTCTGGGAACGGGAAGAGAAGGAACAGGTGCCTCTCTGCTTGGTATGGTCTTAGTGACTCTGAGCATTTATATGTACATTGGCTCATTCAGTGCTCAAAACAACCCAGTGAGGTTCATAATACTCTCTCTTTTATAGGAAAGAAAGCAAAGCACAGAGGGGCTAGCTTTTCCAGGGAATGCTGCTCGTATCCATTTTGATTCAAATGAGCCACCAGTGCAATAACACGAAATCCTTGAAACTTTCCCAGAATAACTGGGAGTTTTGAAAACAGTTTCTGCCTTTCTCTTAGTTTATGAAGAGACTCAGTGGCTGGAAATGAAAATAAAATTATGAAGAAAGAATTGTTTTAATGCTTAAAGGTTTAAAAAGAGGGTCTTTTTTGTCATCTCAAAGATATGACATTGTATCTATAAGTCATAAGGGAAAATGATGAGTCCCAAATATTTAAAATAAAAATATTCCTCAAAAAAAAAAAGCTGGTCAGTGGTGGTGTACACCTTTAAACCCAGCTCTTGAGAGGCAGAGTCGGGGTGGGGATCTTTGTGATTTCAAGACCAGTCTGGTCTACAGAGCAAGTTCTTGGACAGACCTTGAGGCTGTAAAGTAAACCTTTAATCTGGGCCACACCTTCTGCTGGAAGTGTGTCGCTGTGTGTGTGTGTGTGTGTGTGTGTGTGTGTGTGTGTGTGTGGTGAGGGGCTTTGAGGTCTTTCTCTCAAGCTTCACTCAGTGTGACAGTCGGTCGACTTCCTGTCACCTCTGCGCCAAGATGTGTAGCAGTCTCCGCTCCAGCGCCACATCTGCCTGCATGCCGCCATGCTCCCTTCCACGGCGGACTGAGCCTCTGAATTGTAAGGAGCCACCACAATTACGTTTCCTTTGTAAGTGCTGGCATGGTCATGGTGTCTCTTCTCGACAATAGAAAGCCTAAGACAGGCACACTGACCACACTGGTCTTTCTGACTTCTGTTTAATTTATTTTCACCTTATACACTACGGTTGAGAGCCCCGAGCTGTGGTAACTATAGCAACAATGACAACTGCAGCAGAATCTTTCTGCTTTCCCTCAGCCCTGTCTACCTCTGACTAGTCTCTACATTCTTCTACATAGCAGCTGAGAACTGGGTGGGTGGGGAAAAAAAAAAAGGCAGGAGTTGGGAGATGCCATGAAGTTCTCCTTTGTGACTGAATCCTCATCTGGAACACTGTACATAGGTACTAAAATCAGCCACCCTGTCTGAAGAAACTGGGAAAGAGCTGCTTTGCTTGTGAAGAGTGATTTTTCAAGAGTTGAAAGCTAGTCATGGCTATTATTTATTTAGGCTTCACCACGGTACCGAGTACCATTCTCACCATTCATCCAGAATCCCAATTAATCAGTGAGTTACTATTCTCATTTTTTTTTTTTTTGGAAGGAGGAACCTAAGGTACAGAATAGTTGCTTAGCTTGTTCAAAACCATACAGTATATAAACAATGGGCTCTGTATTCACATCCAGAACCTTGAACTCCAAATACTAAACGTTCACCACGATAGCCAACGTCATCTGCAGCATCCGTGTTCAGATGTACCTTGTTCTTGAGCTGTGCATATGAGCATCTTTTCCAGGATTTCCATTCTGAACCATTGCTTTCTTGGTAGAGCCGCTGGAGGCATTTTTTGGTATTGCCCCTCTCCTCAGCTTGACACCTGCAGACATGGAGAATAACCACATCAGAGTATAAAACTTTAGAAGAATGTGTCCACCGTTGTGTTAGACCTTGCCTTTCTGGGCTGCACTGCCGCCCTCAACAAAAGTCTAAGAAGTAAACTTTCCAGTTTGGGGTGATGTCGGGGAGGGGAACATCAAGTTATGGAGGATCCTGGTGTTTGAAACTCTCACCAGACAGAAATCTATCCGTGTTCTCATTTGGCC
Source organism: Alexandromys fortis (assembly GCF_014885135.2). Classification (NCBI taxonomy): domain Eukaryota; kingdom Metazoa; phylum Chordata; class Mammalia; order Rodentia; family Cricetidae; genus Alexandromys; species Alexandromys fortis. The sequence continues at coordinate 8,993,530 of NW_026067966.1, read as the reverse complement.
TCACTTGGCAGGCCCGCCTCCTAGTTAACTTCCTCCACAGCCAGAAGGGAGCCGACTTACTCTGTCTGCGGTTGCACTCGGCTGCTGCTGCGTCGGGTGCTGTCAACATGGCGAAAGGGTGCAAGGAGCGGCGGGGCAGCAGAGCCGGGGAGACCTGAAAGAAGACGGCTCTGTTTACAGCTGTGTGAGCCTCATGTAGGGAGCACCGGCTACCTACAGCGCGCGGCGTGTCTCGCCAACCCGGAGTCCTGGTGAACTGTGCCGATGAGGCAGGCGCCCGAAAGGAGGGCGATATGTATGGTCTTCACTTAACAGTCTCTGCTCTTGCTTGGCTCCCATAACACAGAAGTCCCCTTTGCACCCGACATTCCTCACACTTCCCTCTCCTGGCAACTTTTCTGCCTTAGACTCTTGCCTTTCCTTGGCCATGGTGCTCAAGTATTCTCTTGTCTGAGTGAGGAACTCGCCCTGACGTCCTGCCCCCGAAACCCATGCACAGTATAGGCTGGGCATTGCTATGTATGCTACTGGGAAGTTGTTTTTTTTTTTTTAACACACTCTGAACTTTATCAGCAACCTTACATGTATATAAATGCATAAATATACCAATACATCACTAAATGATGGGTTCATTTAGTGAGACTTGTGTGCATATGACCCAGGACTGACTATTTTGTGTTACATAACCAGTTAAGAGCCTTGGCCCAAGTGAGGCTTACTCCTGCCTGGAATGTTTAAAAGCCTAGTGTGATTGAGCCTAATTTACAATTTAAATTCATCTGGGGCTCAGTTAAAAAAAAAAAACTTATCTACCACGCAAAGGCTGCAAAGGCTCCTGATTCACTCCCAGCATTAAATACACACACACACACACACACACACACAATTAAATCAAACAATAAAATCATCTTGACTTCTTCGTGACGAACACATGGGAAAATGAATGCAGAGAGGCCATTTAATCTCAGGACCTTGGAGTGTTCCTAACAGATAATGGCCCCCTCCCCCCAAAGTTCTTCAGTAGCCGAAAAACTGCTGCTTTAGTGAAGGCACAGTAGCTAACAACATGGGTGCCATTCTCAAACTGGTCGAGCTTGATGGAGAGCTGCATCACCACCGCACTTGTGGCCTAGCAGCGGGACACTTGCGGCTCGTCTGTTCTGTATCATAAAGACACGTTTGTACTCCGCAATCAGCATGTACATGTAGTTACCAGCTTAGCACATACACTCTGTTCTTAGATTGCTTATTCTGAAAAACCCCTTCCAAGCCGAGATGTCGCTGGAGGAAGTACAAGGTTGATCCCAGCAGACACGAAGCTGACTCAGCATTTTAAGAGGTGCCTGGGTTCCAGCCTCAGCGGTAATGAGAGAGGTACAGATTTCGCTGGTCTTAGAAACGGCCGCCCCGCCATCACAGCGCGGTCTTCCACACCTCCTCTGACGGCTTTCTATTTTTATCTTTCACGTGGGAATCTCCAGTTCTTCAGGAAGGACTTTCGTCCATGGTGTGAGAGGGAGGACAAGAGCTGAGCCAGCCCTGTTTGTTGACTAGGTCTCCTTCCTACGCACACTGTGTCACCTGTGTGGATGGTGTGTGGTTTTGCTGCCAGACTCTGCGTGGTCACTTTGGTTCATGGTGATTTGCCCAGTGCTTACGCCATCTGTGCTGCCCCACAGTTCAAGGCAGCTGCCTCCCAGCTTTGACCTCTTTTCTAAGACTGTTTATTCTTGGCTGTTTGTGCTTCCTACTGATTGGATAGCTGCTTGTCAATATGTGAAACGAGTAAGAAAAATGGGCTGAGGGATGAAGGAAGTGTGTGTGTGTGTGTGTGTGTCTGTCTGTCTGTCTGTGTGTCAGGAGGAACGAATGAGGGAGGGAAGGAGTTTGCTAGCTTGCTGTCTGGAGAGAGTTAGTCTCTGGATTACTTTATGGGGAGAGTTGATAATTTCACAACCACGCATGCTCTAATCCGTGAGCGCTGTAGCTCTCTACTCAGGCCTTCTCTAACATCAGCAGCATTTGCAGTTTGCAGTGTAGAGCCCTTGTGCAGATTGCGTTAGATCCCTAAAGTTTGCAGTGTAGAGCCCTTGTGCAGATTGCGTTAGCTTCCTAACGTTTGCAGTGTAGAGCCCTCCTGCAGATTTTGTTAGATCTCTAAGTCTGATTTCATCTTAGAGTCAATATCATCTGTCCATACTTCACTTTCTCTTTACTCCTGGCTTACAGAAAAGAATTAAGGTTTTACGCTGATCCTGCATCCAGCCAACTTTGCTAATTAATAAATAGTGTGCTGATTCTTTTGGGCTTTCAAATTATCCATGATGTCATTTTAAAGAATGACAGCTTTCTGTATTCCTGTTGACCTTTTGCTTAATTATTTCTTCGGTCAGTGTAAATTAAATAGGAAGGAGGACAGTGAGCACTATTTATCTATTTCTTTACTATTTTTTATTTCATGTGCATTGGTATTTTACATCTTATGAGGGTGTCAGAAATCCTGAAACTGGAGTTACAGTTTTGAACTGCCATGTGGGGCCGGGAATTTAACCCAGGTCCTCTGGAAGAGCAGCGAGTGCTCTTAACTTCTGAGTCATCTCTCCAGTCCCAAAGATTTCTTTATTTATGTGTATGGGTGTTCTGTCTGCTTGTCTGTCTGCACACCTGAAGAGGGCATCGGATTCCATTACAATCCACCATGTGGTTGTTGGTAATTGAAATCAGGGCCTCTGGAAGTTTAATCACTGAGCCATCTCTTCAGCCACTGACTTATTTCTTACTTCAAGGAATACACTGCTATTAAATATGATCTTTGCTATGGATTTTAAAATATACTTTAACAGGTTAAGGAAATTTTCTATTGTTTTACTTTGGTAAGTATTACTTTATTGCTATAAAAAATAAAGAACTTAAAAGTATTATTTTAGCCAGGTGGTGGTGGCAAACACCTTTAGTCCCAGCACTCAGGAGACAGAAGCAGGTGGATCTCTGTGAGTTCGAGGCCACCTTGGTCTACAGAGTGAGTTTCAGGACAGGTTCCAAAGCTACATAGAGAAACCCTGTAAAAAAAAAAAAAAAAGCTTCATCTTAACTATTTAAATATTTTTGGGTTACCTTTGACATGAACGGCAATTTTAGGTTTACAGGAAAAATAGTGGGGACTATGTAGGAAACACACACACAGCCTCCTCTCCATCAGTTTTCTGTCCCAGAGTGGACACTTGCGACTGTTCCTAAGCATGGGTGGGCACGTCATCACCTAAATCCCAAAGCTGTCCATTTTTCTCAAGGATAAATTTGCATTTCCTTTTGCCAAATGCTTTTCTCAGAACCTATTTCTCAGGTGAAGGAAATAGCTCAGTTGTCAAAATGCCTACTATATGCACACAAGGGCCCGGGTTCGGAACCCCAGGTCCCACCTAGAAATTTCATGAAACACGCATGTATCACTAGTGCTGTAGCCTTGGAGAGTGACCAAGGATGACATCTATCATCGACCTTCAGCCTCTGCACACGTGTGTGCAACCACAAACAAATACAAATAGACACGAGGATAATAAATGGTTAGACGTCTTTTTCTCCTCCCTCAGTGAACAATAGTACATTGTTGAGGGTTTTTTATATGCACGAAAGGTCAGTTATATAACTTCCTTTTTTGTGTGTGGTTTCATCAGGCTTGGAAATAACGGCTACACTGCCTTCGTATGGATCCTTTGAGTTCTGGGAGTTTGGTGAGGCGGGTCCTCCTCTTATCCCCATGTTGAGTGAGGCAGGTGGATTGTAGCCAGCAGTGTTCCTGACTGCAGAAGTGCGGTCATCTACACTTACCCTGCTAAGAACAGCCTTTAAGGGCTGAACACCCTTCAGCCTTCAGGTGCCAAATTAGAAATACCTGATTACGATCACATCGCAGCCGTCTATAACTCACGCCTAGAAAATGTGACCGAAGTGTCTAGTACCCTCCCAAGAGTCATCTTCTTTTTTCTTTTGAGGACAATTAGACATGCTGTTGTACAGATAAAAATCTGTGTCTCAATCCTTCCTTCAAGCTAAATGTGACTACACAAGGAGGCTTCAGCCAGCGAAGTGCAGAACCGCGCTCTGTGAGACTCAGAACACCAGGAGGCTTCAGCCAGTGAAGCGCAGAACCCCGCGCGAGCTCTGTGAGACTCGGGACACATTTCCTCAGGGGGAAGCGAAGTCTTCACCTCCTCGTCTAAAGCAGAGGTGAGCTGGAAGGCTCTCCTGCAATCGTGCTAGACAGCCAGGCTGATGTCTACCAACCCAAGGAGGGCTGAGCGAGACTGAAATGAGGTCTGTGACGGCAACAGACTGTGGAATTGCGAAGCATGTGACAAGTGGGTCATCGTCTCCTGTATCCACAGAATTCCTGTTGCATCATCCAGGAAGCAAGTAAAATAAGCCACACCCACGTTAACTTGCAAGGCTGATTGGCTGATTAGAACTTTATCACTATGTAGCCTTGTAGGAATGTTACAGATTCAGAGCCCCTTTATCTCAATTCATCTTTAGTGCTACCCATTCATAGCCCAACTCTGACTTAATGCCTTTGCAGCTACCAGACCAAGAAAACCAAAGCCAATCAAACACACAAACACATCTAAAGAACAGCAGCAAGGAAACACCTTCAGAATGTACTAACAAACCACTGACTTCTACCCACCTGGAAGCTAAGGATGTCATCAAGCGGTGTCTGAGACCTATGACAGAGATTGCCCGGCTGTGCTGCGACCCATCCACCTGATGTTCCCACCCACGAATTTGGAAAACCCCTTCTTTATAACTTTCCTTGGTAGCATAACTATAAAAACCTCATGAAAACATTTCGACCCGGAAGCATGGCATTTGAGAAACCTCTGAGCCCCTGGGCTGTGGTCACTCGCATTTGGTTTACAAACAGCATAGCTTGGACTGAGGAGACGGCTCGGAGGTAAAGTGCTTGCCACACAACTGCAGACTGGAGTTAGAGACTCTTTGCCCGTGTAAAAAGCTCGTGTAGAAGCACACACCTAGAATTTTAACGCAGGGAAGATGGGGATAACAGGAGCCCCGCGGCTTGCTGGCCAGACAGTGTAGCTGAAGAGGTGAGTTCCTGCTTCCTTGAGAGCCCCTACACCAAAATATGACATCAGTTCAGCCTTCCACACTCAGTGCACACTTACGAATGTGTGCGTGCATGCACATGAATGCGTGTACACACATAACACATGCACACACAGAAACTTTTCTTCCCTTTGGGCTTTGTGTCCAGGTAAAATTATGTACGTTTAATGACATTAGTGATACAAAGAGCTGAGCATAAACATAAACTTGGACCTCTCCCTTCAAGAAGCACAGAGCCTATTGTGATGGTTAGTTTTTAGTGCCAATATCTCACCTGGGAGGGGACTCTCAATCAGTAACTGTGTAGATTGGGTTGGCCTATGGGCATGTCCAGTGGGAAATACTTTCATTGCATTACTTGAGGCGGGACAACCCTCCCGACTGTGGGTGGCGCTATTCCCTAGTAGCGGACAGTGGATTGTGTAGCAGTGCAGAAGCAAGTCAAATACTAGCAAACACGTATTATCTCATTACTCTCTGCTTGACTGTGTATGTATTTGTGACCTGCAAGCGCTCCAAGCTCCTGCTCCCTTGACATCCCCACAGTGATGGACTGTACCCTGAAACTGTGAGTCACATGAACCCTTTACCTCTTAAATTGTCAGGTTACATTATCACAGCAACAGGAAGCAAACTAAAATACCTGTTTAGAAAGATGATCTTACGGCACAAAAAACTATCAGAAAAGAAGCTTTAGGTCAGTGTTGTAATTACGGCTGCTGTGTGTCAGGTGTGAGGGAAGGAAAATAGTCTCCTGTGTTGTCCTTGTTAAAAAACAAAACCAAAAAAGCAAGCATTTATTGGCTCCAGTGTTCCTGTGGCAGGGGAGGTTGACCTGAGATTTGCATAGGTCGCGGCTGACCTATTGGATAAAGTGTCCCGAGTCCTGATAATCTGTGACTCCCATCAGCCATTCATTTAGCTTCCTGTGTGGGTTATAGGAAGATTATTATAAAAGTGGGGTGATGCTTGGATCCTAATCTGGAGTTCATCGTGTTTTCTTTAACTCTGAATCTGTTCTCATCATCTCTCTGCTAAGGGATTATATGAATTGCATCCTAGTCCATGAGTTTGCTAAATGCCACAGCGCAGTCAGCAGAAGCTTCCTGGAGCAGAGGGAAGATGAGTGTGTGTTAAGGCGCGCAGGAACTGATCCAGAGAAGGCATGGAGTGGAGACACAGGGTTAGGGTTATGTTTTTACCTCTGGCCTAGCAAACTGAAGCAGTGATTTACTAAAATATTGCTATGGCAACAGTAAAAGGGGAGGAGGATGAGGGGAGGAGAGGTGAAATGATACAAATATATATATATTTTAATATTTTATTTATTTATTATGTATACAATATTCTGTCTGCCTACAGGCCAGAAGAGGGCACCAGACCTCATTACAGATGGTTGTGAGCCACCATGTGGTTGCTGGGAATTGAACTCAGGACCTTTGGAAGAGCAGGCAATGCCCTTAACCTCTGAGCCATCTCTCCAGCCC
>NW_026067966.1:8959556-8986025 GCF_014885135.2 Alexandromys fortis | reverse complement strand
TGTAGCTCAGAGACAGCATGCTTGTCTAGGGGGAGGAGGAGGCACAAGGTCCTGTCTTCAACCTCAGCACTGCAAAGCATGAACAAAAGCCATCGCTGTGTGAAGTGAAATGGCAATACATGAAGTAGCAAATGTGCCGAGAGCAAGAGTGCGGGTGAGACTGGTAAGCCCCGGACAGGGTCTCCTGCACTCGGTAAGCCCCGGATACCATCTCGAGCACTCGGGGGCTTGTTCGATTAGTCTTTATACTATAACTATATATACTGTTAGTTAGGACATAATTAATATTGGTGATATAACTAATACCAAAGGCATGTTTTTGATTAATGGTTACTCCAATGTGTTAAAATCCAGCTTTTGCTGGGCAGTGGTGGCGCACTCCTTTAATCCCAGCACTCAGGAGGCAGAGGCAGGCAGATCTCTGTGAGTTTGGGGCCAGCCTGGTCTACAGGAGCTAGTTCCAGGACAACCAGGGCTGTTACACAGACAAACCCTGTCTTGAAACGCCTCCCCCCCCAAAAAAATTCAGCTTTCGCTGAAAGTGTAGGTTCACAGGCAGATCTCTGTGAGTTTGAGGCCAGATTGGTCTACAGAGCTAGTTACAGGACAGCCAAAGTGATTACACAGAGAAACTCTGTCTTGAAAAAAAAAAGAAAGAGAGAGAGAGAGAGAGAGAGAGAGAGAGAGAGAGAGAGAGGAAAAGAAAAGAAACTGTAGGTCCTTCTATCTCCAGCAAGGCCCTCATCTTCATGTCTGTACGAATTAATCTGGGGGAAATGCTTCAAGAAGAGAAGGTACCTGAAGGTACATGTGAGAGGTAGAGGCACCTGGTACTGGCAGAAAGGAGGCTGGTGTCCCCCGCAGGGTGGGCTTTGCAATAATGGCGGTCCTGTGGAAGGCTCCCTTTGGGCCGTCGTGTAACTGATAGGCGTGGTCCCATTTAATCCTCACAACAGTCTGGTGTGTTGGGGAGTAACGGCAGGCTTACTCACACATAGGGAACTGTAGACCAGGAAAGATATAACTTATGAGAGGCCTGCAGCTAGAAAGGGATGATCCGGGTCTGGGCCCTGTCTGCCTTGCCCGGGAGTCTTGATGTCTGAGTGTTGCTTAGGATGGTTTGAATGCAGACTCTTAGGATGGGGTGAGTTTGGGGAAGGCAGAGGAAAGCTGAGGACCTGAGGTTCTTTATTCAGAGCCCTTCTCCTCCACACACTTTCATTCTCTCTGCCTTCCTTTCTTTTGTCCCTTCTCTTCCATCAATTGAGACAGTTGATTTATTTATGATTTGTCTTCGGTTTAAATCAAGTTGGGCATTTTAAATTTATTTGAAAACAGTTGTAAATACCCCACACTTATGTAAAGCCTTTAATTGAACCTTCTCTGAGTCCAGACTCCTTATTAGAAAAACGAAACAAAACAAACAGAAAACCAAATTCCTTATTAACAAAAAATGACCATCTGTCGGGCACTTGTGGCTGACGGTGAACAGTACCTGCCTGTGCTGCCTTGTTATCACCAGGGGGCAGCAGAGAGCCCCAGAGAACGGCATTAAACTGCACACAGTAGCCACAAATCCTTTCCAGTTGCCGGAAATTCATCCTAATCTGATTTGTTTTTCCCCTGAGTTTGAAACTCTGGCTTAGAAACTGTTTCAGCTGTTGCTTAGGAGACATTTTATCCAAAGGAGCCGAAGGCCACTCCGATATAAGTGGTAAAGAACCTTTGACAACATCTATTGCTTTTAAACCACTCTGACTTCTAATTAAAACCATTACTTTTGAAGTTATGTTAAACCCCAAAAGACTGTTTTAAGAAAGTCCTACAGTTTAACTTTTGAAATGCTACATTGAGCATATGCTGAGAGATCCTCCTGGTTCCCCATCCAGGTTGCAGAAAGGTCCTCTGGGTGGAGCGGAGCCTGCAATTCCGCCAGCGGTTGGTAGGAGCTCCTGGTGCAGATGGGGAGGGGCTGCTAGCATTGCCCTGGAAAACCACAATCATTTGGGGAACTGGCTATTTCAAACAGGCCAAGTTTGCATTGTGATAATAATATGCACATTTGATTAGCTGGTTAATGTTTGGATACTTAGCGCAGTGAGTCTCAATGAGAAGAGATTTTTGTTCCCAGGACACATTTGGCAGGCAGGAAGCATTTTTAACTGTCACAAACAGAGAGAGCCTTCTTGCCTCTGCTAGCTGGTGGCCAGGCATCATGCTAAACACTTTACTACACATGGCAGTTCCCAGTTCCAGCTTCCAACACATGCAACACAGAATTGTTGCTCAAGAGGTTAAGAAACCCTGACACAAATCTAGGCTGGGTGGTGTATCCCAGGGCTCGAGATACTGAGATGAGGAAGTCTTCAAGTTCAGTGGCCGGTTTGGCTATACAAAGATGTCAAGGCTAGCCTGGACTACACCACAAGACTTTGTCTCAAAAAGGAGAAAAATAAGCTGAGTGTGGTGGCTCACACCTTCAATCCCAGCAGCTGGTTCTTGGGAGGCAGAGTAAGTGGATCTCTGAGTTCCAGTCCAGACTGCTCTATAGAGTGATTTCCAGGACAACCAGGGCTACACAGAGAAATCCTGTCTTGAAAAACAAAAACAAAAACAAAAACAAAAAAAAAAAAAAGGAAAAGAACGAAATGAAACTCTGATGTATAAGAACATAGACTAATTCAGTTGCCCAGTCTTGGGTTCCAGAACCTTGATTCTAGCTATTATTTTGAGGTTTTCATGTGGTAAACACTAAGGCTTCATTGGGCTGACTTGCTTAATGGCCACAACAACCCTACCTTCTAGCCTAGATTTTATGAACGGAGGTTTATAGATATTGGAAACGATCATTGTACTTGAATCTGGCGGAGCTGCGATTGAAACCCAGGCAGCAAGAGTTCAGAGTCTACAGTTGAGCAGCAGGTAAATGCCTCTCCTATGTGAATCAATAGATGATCACAGCTCATGGCCACATGGCAACTCAAGTTCCTGAGGAAAGTTCCTGGTACAGTATGACCTGAGTCTCTTCCAAGCATTCGTGTAGCGGTCAGAGGGCAGTTTCAGCAGTGTGTTCTCTCCTTCCACTACATAGATTTGGGGAACTGAACCAGGGAGCTGGGATTGACTGCAGGAGCCTTATTTGCTGAGAAATTTCAATACCTCAGTTTTTACTTTTGGACATAAAATTGTTATTATCTGATGCCTGAAAGTATATCGTTGTGAATGTATATTCAGAGGCTGGGAACACAGCTCAATGGCAGAATGGATGCTTAGCAGGTAGAAATCTGAGGAAACTCCCCAGCAACACACACACACACACACACACACACACACACACACAGACACACACACATACATACACACATACACACACAGACACATACAGACACACATACAGAGACACACAGAGAGACACATACAGACACACACACACATACAGACACACACACACACATACACATAAAGAACTGAGAACTAAGGGCTGGGAATATGTCTATGGTAGAGCGCTTGCTTAACTTATACCCATAAACAGGCCCTGAGTTCAATCCCTGGCATGTATACATTCTCGGTATCAATAGTCCCATATCACTCTTACCTTTGTAGAATCAGGTTCAGTAGAAGAATAGGCCCCGTAAATTTTCAGGACTTCCTCAATTGGGATACTGTTCTGTGAAACAAAAACAATGTGTTGTCATATTGTGGCTTTTTCTTTATTAAAAAACAAAATTACTGCATCTATAATGGTTCTAGTACAGTGTAAGGTAACACAGCAACTCAGTAATAACTCCTAGATTATTGTGTAACCAAGTTTTCTAGACATTAATATCTCTCATCTTTTTTTCTTGGCTTCCATAAATATTTTTATACTTCGGTATGGAGGCCAAATTTTTATTACATATTTAAAATCACAAATTTTACTATTAGTAAATCCCAGGCATTTAGAATCAATATTGAAAACTTGTAAGTATACATTAGTACCAAAATGAGCTTAGAAATCCTGAAATAAAGCTGGGTGTGGCAGTGCACACCTTTGATTCAGGCACTAGGGAGGCAGAGACAGGTGGATTTCTGTGAGTTCAAGGCCAGCCTGGGCTACAGAGTAAGTTCTAGGACAGCTAGGGCTACACAGAGAAACCCTGTCTTGAAAATGAAAATAACAACAAAGAAAAAAACCAGAGTGTCCACATAGAGAGTTCTCTTTTCCTCACCATTAAGACTCCGGCGTAAGATGATAAGATCACTGCTTCGCGCTCTCTTCGGTTTGGATACAAGGGTCTGCCGTGAAGTGGCGCTTTCCTAAGGGGAAATATGGATAGAGAAGGTTGGGGTGTTCATGTGTGTATGGAGGACAGAGGCCAGCTTCGGGTGATTCCCCTGGACCCATCCACCTTGGTTTCTGAGTCAGGGTCTTTCATGGGACCTGCGCTCACCATGTAGGCGAGGCTGCCAGCAGACACCAGGGAGCCACATCTTTGCCTCTTTAGTGCTGTGATTATAACTTTATGCCAGTATGCCCGGCATTTTATGTCGGTGCTGGGGGTCGAATTGTGCAGTAAGGCTGACTGAGCCATCTGTCTTCCAGGCTCCTATTGTTCTTTTTGATAGCTGCCAAGATGATACTAATCCATAGGTAACCAGCCATGGTTGTGGATTATCCACTTTTTTTAAAAAATTATTTATTTATTTATTATATATACAATATTCTATCTGTCTGCATGTCTGCAGACCAGAAGAGGGCACCAGACCTCATTACAGATGGTTGTGAGCCACTGTGTGGTTGCCGGGATCATGACCTTTGGAAGAGCAGGCAATGCTCTTAACCACTGAGCCATCTCTCCAGCCCCCTATCCACTCTTAAAGTAGGATTAATATGATTGATTTTCTGTTGATCTCCTTTTACTAAAGCTGTCACAAACGCTGACTGCCCCATGGGGGCCGATTATGGCTTTGCTAGCAGGTGTCCACCCTGCTTCTCATCGCCTGCTTGGGGGAACCTGCCTTACTTTACGGTAAGCTTACCTTTAGGAAGGCTGGGATACCCCTAGATTCTGGGAACGGGTCTGGCCAGTGTGTTCTATGTGCAGACAAATCAGGAAACAGAGACACTGAGACACATGCCACGTCTGCTTGTTGTTTGTTTAAATCTATCCTGGTTTGAACTGAACCTTGTTCTAAAGTGAGATGACAAGAATAGTGTCCACCCAGGAAAAGAGACTGGAGGTGGGATCTGGTAGCATCAGGTGAGGTTTAAAAAAGAAAACAGAAATGCATTGTGTGTGTGTGTGTGTGTGTGTGTGTGTGTGTGTGTGTGACACAGAGAGAGAGAGAGCTTAGAAGACAATATGAGGGAATTTGCTCTCTTTCCATCATGTAAGGCCCAGTTATTGAACTCCGATAGTCAATTTATTGGCAAATCCTTTGCCCCTGAGATTTAAATCACTGTGCCTAACAGTCCAGTTCACAAACTTGGAAGATATACAGGCAATCAAACTTGCCTCCCCGACCTTCTCTCCTCTTGATTTCTCATCTCCTCCCTCCTCCTTGCTCCTCTGTTAAGGTTGTTCAAACTGGATTTTCTTAACTGTGACCTTGAGCCAGGACTGCAGAATAGAACCGGTCTCTGGACTTTGGGATGAGCTATCTGATGACAGCCCCTTAGTTCCCTGTTCTGACCGGTTGAGTGTGTCTGCTGAGGAAAAGGCTGATAAGCTCGGAGGAAATGATCACACAGACTCAAGTACTTAGCTGCTTCTGTGCTCCAGAAACTGTGTAAGATGATGGTCCTTGGGCAGCAATTTCAGGCTCTACCCACAGAACTAACCATTGAGAGTCATAGCTCATATATAATACAGTGAAGTCATGGTTCTCCTATATAATACAGTGAAGTCATGCCTCACACAGGTAATACAGTGAAGTCATGCCTCACACAGGTAATACAGTGAAGTCATGCCTCACACAGGTAATACAGTGAAGTCATGATTCTCATGGGTAATACAGTGAAGTCATGCCTCTCATGGGTAATACAGTGAAGTCATGCCTCTCATGGGTAATACAGTGAAGTCATGCTTCTCAGAGAAAGCTTCCCATGCAAGATTATTTTTTTTAAACTTGACGGAAACCAATGATAAGAAATACAGACTAGGTGAGCACATCTACCATGTCCTCAAACTGCCCATGGAGTGTGTCTTCAGGCTTCTGGCTGGAGGAGAAGTTTGCCCTGTGTTTCTACATCAGAGAGCCTCATAACAAAACACGGGGCAGGGCTGGACCTTCCTCCATCACATTGTAAAAGGGAAAACTGCCCGGGCTGGGGAGTCCACTCAGTAGGTAAAGAACTGGTCTTGCACAAGCATGGGCCCTGTGTTTGGAGCCTTCTCTCATCATTCATGTAACCCACCCCCACCCCCCACCCCCGCCCCCAGCTTGTTGACACAGCCTGAATCCTAATGCTGGGGGATGGAGATGGGGCCAGGCGCTCTCTGGAGCTTGCTGGCTAGCTAGGCTTTCCGGTGGTGAGCTCCAGATTCAGTGGGAGACAGATGCTACTTCAAAACCTAATATGAAGAGAGACTGAGAAAGACACTGACATTGACCTCTGACCTCTGCATACACCCACATCCATGCACAGGAAGGTGTGTCCTTACCCACACTAAATAAACAGATAGATTAAAAAGAAAAACATCAAACGCATTTCAACTTACACTTTCTCCCACTGGAGCCAAGTTAAATCTTCTGAGGGATCTACCCATTGACAAGCAACACTGACGGCCAGGTCATAGTGGGCCTGGAAGCAGTAAAGAGAGAGTGGACGGTGTGGGTTCAGATTTTGGCAAAGCACTTCCCTGGACAATAGCCTCACTAAGCCCCAGCCTCTGGTCATGTTCCACTTAGGGAAGATCCTTATTTATAAACAGCCCGATGTTCAGTTAGGGATATTCCAGGACCCAGACATCTACTTTATCTGCCACTAAGCAGTTATGTGCTGTGTGTGGTCCGGAAAAGAGAGAACCCTCAACTGGCAGTTGGGGAATGTGGCCTTGCACCTGGCTTGCCAAGGGCTCAGGAATATTCCTGGGTGAGGCACTGATGAGGCTGGGCCTCCCTCTCCTTAGGGCTTAAAAAGGCAAAAGGAGAGAGTGGAGAAAGAAGGCCGTAAAGAACATTTGGTAGTCCTGTTTGGTGTTAGACCTGTACTCCCAGGGGACAGAGGAGGTGTGGGACCCTGGATGGAGGCACTGTGGTGCTCAGCTGAGGAGACGTAAACAATCCTGGCTGACTTTCACTGAGGAGGCAGTCTCAGGGCTAGAGCCTGTAGGAAAGGGGGTTTATACAAATGGAGAAGTTCACTCCAGGGGGGCACAGCATGAGCAATGGTCCAAACTGAGAGATAGGTGGAGAGCCTCATACCTGGTACAGAACTGAGGGTCAATTTTTGCACTGACTCTCTTCACAGCGGGGACCTTTCTGTAGGTTGTCTGTTAGCTCTTACTTAATAAGCGTGTTTACCGCTCAGTACCAACATTTCCTTTCCATCACGATAGCCAGGAAGGTGAAGGCTGGTCGGGGATTGGTTAAGGTTCTAAACATCCCTAAATAATGTAGTGATGCCCTCCAGGGACCTGAGTTAAGTAAATTGTCGCCCTAAATAATAAATCAGGGGTTTGGACCACGGTCACCTGGTGACACTTCATCAGGAGCTTGATGTTTGGACCAGTTACATGGTCGTGCTCATTAGAAATAGAAGCACTCGGCCCTACCCTGACCTCCAGAATCAAAATAGCTCTGTAATAAAACCTCATTAAAGTTTGAGAAGTTCTGCTCTGATCTGTTTAATGCCCTGTGTGATATGTGCACACAAAGCGGCAGGCTTAACTACAAACCCTGGCTTTACACAGAGGGAAACTGAGGAAAAGAGACTCATCCCTCTCAGCACAAGGATAGATCATGGGGGGGAGGAATGGGGGGGGGTGGTAAACTGAGTTTACTGATTTCTTTTGGATTAAATTTCTCTGTAGTTTCTTCTCTAATTTCTGTGTCATGAGCCAGCAGAACGTAACATGAGCCTGAACACAGTAAGAATAACGAAAAGGATTCTAGGGTCATGTATCACTTTGCCTTACTGCGCTGATGCAAACGATAGTAAGTGATTAGAGTTGAGAACTACCCTATTGCTAGTTCTGACAAGGTCTTTAACACGGCGAGTCAACGTTTTATCTCGCAGTAATTGGTTTAAATCTTTTCCCGCCTAGGTTTATTTTCATATTCTCTTTTTGCTTTCTATTTGGTGGGTAAAAATGATCATAGGGACAACCTTAGGTTGAGGAAAGCACAGGGAAGAGGACCGGGTGCCCACGTGCATGTGCGTGCGTGTGTGTGAGTGCGCATGCGCATGCTTGCGCACGTCCCGTGCGTGTGCACGTGTTAAGTTACACAGGCATTTGACCCCTGTTCCGGCCCCTTATTACATACAGAACGCAACGGGAGTTGCACCAGCAGGATACACTACCATCTCATCTAGAAAGGTGAGTTGGCCTCTTCCTTTTGGATCAAATTCATTTTCCCGAAGTCTGATGCCAATATACTCTCCCCTTGAAAGCAAGAGAGCAGCATTGAGCTTTGGGGAATGATATGGGGTTCTGTCTTCAGAAAGAGACTTTCTTCCCAGTCCCTCCCCCACCCCGATAAAAATGCAGCAGAAGTCATTGTTGGTCTAGGAGCTGTAACATTCAATATTGGCTTGGGGAGTGATCTCCAAAGGCTGCAGGTTTAAAACACCTGATGACAATGAACTTAAATCACATTTATCTTAATATTAAACTCATCGTTGGAAAGCAGGAAGGATGCAAAATGGCAACACATAGAAAAGATTTTTTTTTTTTTTTGTAAGAGGAGGGCTAAGCTCCCCGTATAATAAAATAAAAGATTTCCTGCTGGGCATTATAGTCCATGCCTTTAATCCAAGCAGGAGACAGAAGCAGATGCATCTCCTATGGGTGTTTATACTCTAAGACGAGGGGGCTATAGCATAACAGGATATATTTCTGTAATATTTCCCACAGAATGCACCAGCATTTGACATTATACCTGGAGTTAGCATAGAAATTGTCTGTCTATCTATCTATCTATCTATCTATCTATCTATCTATCTATCTATCTATCTATCTATCATCTGTTTGAGGCAGATGATACAGTCATGGCTGTTCTGGAACTCTGTAGACCAAACCAGCCTTGAACTCACAGAGACTGAGCTGCCTCCGCCTCCCATAGTGCTGGGATTGAAGACGCGCGCTTCTACACCTGCCAGAGTCACCATGCTTAACTACTGTTTGTGTTTTTTTGTTATAATGGCTCCAAACGCGTATGTGTAAACATGAGTGAATTCCATACATGTTTATCTGGCATTTCTTAAAGATTTAGTAGAAGGCGGTCGGTCATCTTTATAAGCAGACAATGGACATTTGATGAGAAAAAAAATACTGGGATTGTGGCAACAATACATACAAAATAAAATATGACCTCTTCTTGTTGTATGATCTGTGATTTTTCACCAACATTTTTTGAAATACCAGGTTAAAGAAAAACTGAGTGGGGTGGGGGAAATTTATGGGAAACTTGATCTTTTCTTTATTAGCCAAGAAAGTTTAGAAGTCAAGTTGTTAAGCGTGGCAATAGAAGCGGCAGAGGCCTGGCCCCAGGGCACATCTAGGCATCTGTATCTTTTGCGAGTAAGTGCTGCCCCTTGCGGTGGTGCATACTGTCCTCCGAGGCTGTGGGGAGCCTGCACGTGCACGCTGCTGCAGAAGTATTTGCCCAAGAGATTCTGCATCCTGCCCTGCACCGCATATGCCTGCATGGCAGAGACAGAGACCAGAGCGTCTGCTGGCTTTCTCCAGCAGAGCAGCGAGATCCCTCCTTAGCTTTCTGTGCACCCGCCAGCACCCAGGCCATCTATCTGGGCGATACTCACAGCAGCCTCTTCACCTCCTGCTTTACACGACTCTTTTCCATGGCGGAAGGCCAGGGCTGAGCGGATAGCTTGCGCTTCACCTGATAGCCTTTAGGAAGAGCAATTTCTGCAAGCCTAGAAATTACAGCAGCAAATCAGAGAGAACATGAATTAGGAACGCTGTTGCCACAAATACCAGTCATGGAGTCCGAGGCTGTGGAAGGGATCCAAGAGCATCCAGAATGCAGAACTCCCATCCAGCAAGTTCCAACTGAGAAAGGGACCTGGAGGCTATCCCTGGACCTTGTGCCCATCTGACAGCTTATTCCTTTCCAATTTTAATTACAGAAAATTATTAAGTAACTTAATTTTGTGTGTACATACGAGTGCAGGTGCACATTGCCGTGGCACAAGTGTGGAGGTCGAGAACAGCTGGCTTTCCCATGATGTCACCAAGAATGGAACTCAGGTCCTTAGGCCTGAGTTTAAGTATTTGGCTTAAGTGTAAGTATTTTGACCTGCTGAGCCGTCCAGCCTGCCCTCTTTCAAGCTTTTCTCTCGCTCAGGGTGTGCTCACCCTCACACTAATCGCACTAATCGCACTAATATTGGAAAACAGGGATGGTTCATGCAGCAGTTGACCAGGCTCTTTGGGCAGAACCACCCATACAGGCTGACTTGTGGTCTGATATTATGGAAGTGTCCTGCGTATGGTTGACACCGTGAGTCCCAGTGTGTTTGACAGCCAGCCCATGACTTCCCAGAGCTGTCACGGACTGTCATTTGACAGTCCACAGAAGAGTGGCGAATGTGCCTTCAGGTCTCACCTTGACTTTGAACCAGAAATCAAAGACAAGGTAATGGAATCAAAGGGGCTCTGAAATCACACATACGCACACTCACGCACACACACAATTGTGAAAAAAATCATTCCTATTGAATGGGGAAACTCAGCAACGTATGACTAGCAATCAAACCTGCCAGCATCATCTGTGTTAATTTAAAAGATTTTAATCACTTTTTTTTTTTTTTTTTTTGGTTTTTCAAGACAAGGTTTCTCTGTGGCTTTGGAGCCTGTCCTGGAACTAGCTCTATAGACCAGGCTGGCCTCGAACTCACAGAGATCCGCCTGCCTCTGCCTCCCGAGTGCTGGGATTAAAGGCGTGCGCCACCACCGCCCGGCTCGTGAAGGCTAATTTAATGGCTGAATCACTATTATTAGGAAATCTCTGCCTTCAAGGCCAGTCTGGTCTACAGAACTAGTTCCACGACAGCCAGGACTACACAGAGAGACCTTTGTCTTAAGAAAAAACAAAAACAAACAAAGAAACAAAAGCAAAACAAACAAACAAACAACAATAAAACGTTATTCTGGATGTTTTTTTGTAAAATTGCTTTCTGGGTGAGATAAACATTTAATTTGATGAACTTTAAAGTAAAGTATATTTCCTTCCAGATGTGAGTGGCCCTACCTAACTGGTTAAAAGCCTTGAATGAACAAGGATTAACCTCTTCTAGCAAGAAGGCAATCTGTCAGCAGACAGCTTAGATTCTAACTGCAACTCTTTCTCGTATCTCCAGACTCTGCTGGTCTCCTTGATCAAATTCAGACTGACCAAGCCTCTGCAATCATGGGAACCAGTTTCTCTAAAACCTGTCTTTCTCCCTCTCTCAGCAATTTTGTGGTAGTTCAGTCACTGTTTTCAGTACAGACTGCACCTATTCTCTCTCTCTCTCTCTCTCTCTCTCTCTCTCTCTCTCTCTCTCTCTCTCTCTCTCTCTCTCTCTCTCTCCCCTTGTTTTGTTTCTCTGGAGAAGATGTAACAAAAATGTGGACAGACTATTTAAATTGTACTTGTGATTTACAATCCCTGCTTTAAAGGTAATTGAAAAGAAGGCGCGTTCTTCCTGCCAGTGCTTCTGCTGCAGCCTGTGAGAGAGAGCCAGTGGGGGTGGAGAGGTGGAGGAGCGCTGCGTAGAAGATGGGTGCATTCCAAAGACACTGCAATTGCTCTGGTCAGGAGAGGGTAGGAGAGAGTGCTGCAAGTTAGGAGGCCTCATGGCCTAGGGGAAGAAAAGCCCCGGCCGAGGGAAGCCAGGCACTGGGATTTGGCATCCTCTCTGCAACTGGTTGATATGACCATGGGCAAGCTGCTCGGTGCTCTAGTCTAGTTAACTTCTTGCCAGACCTCACCCTGACATTCTATCATTCCATGAAGGCTGAAATGTGCTAAAATTCTTTTAATTTAATAATTTATAAAAGCATAAGTTCATAGGGTGTTGTCTTATTTCTTTAATAGAAAATGGGCTCAATTTTTTGGCATGAAGTGGGCTCAATACCGTGGCAGAAGACAGGATCATTAGCTTTGAAGCCTGCATAATGAAAGTCTTAGCACTTACTTTAACCAATTTTCTTCCTTCCTTCTTTCCTTCCTTCTTTCTTTCCTTCCTTCCTTCCTTCCTTCCTTCCTTCCTTCCTTCCTTCCTTCTTTCCTTTCTATCTTTTTTTGTTTTTTGAAACATGGTTTCTCTGTGTAACAGTCATGGATGTCCTGGAACTGACTCTGTAGACCAGGCTGGCCTCCAATTCACAGAAATCCACCTGCCCCTGCCTCCTGTGTGCTGGGATTAAAGGCGTGCGCCACCACCGCCCAGCAATCAATTCTTTCTTACAGCTCTGAGCAGGCCCTTTGATTTTCACACTTATGAATTACAAATTCGTAACTTTTGATTGGTGTCACAGCTTTCTCTTAACACCCCATCCCAACATGGCATAATCCTGAAGGTATATCATATATCATATATATATATAATTTTAAATAATAAGAATACTAGTGCTTACCACCTCTAGAAGGTCAGGACCTTGAAAGACCAACTCTCTGTGTCCTGTTATGCAAAGTAACTTTTTTTCTTTTCATTTCTTCATATGTAAAACAACCATTGAATGTGTGCTGAGGTTGGGCCAACTGGAGAGGATCGCTCCTTTGTCAGCTTCGCCCGGATGAGAGAGAGCCATTTGCATAGGCTTGAATTCAGTTAGACTTGAATTTTGCCTGTCACTCTATTCTGTCTATAGAGCTCCAAAGGAATCAAGACCACTAGCTGGAAACACACAAGAGGGACCGGCTGCCTCACGCTCTAGCTCTTTCAGACACCAAGTCCACCCCCACCCTTCCACAAATCACAGCCCTAGAGTTTTAGGAGTCCTGGGCCCTGTGGAATATCGGCACAGGCCCTGTGGAATATCGGCACATTCCAAGCAGACCCCCTCTCCACAGTCCCGTCTTAGCGTCTACTATGCTATGCTGGCTGCAGGCCCTTACCAGTCCCCAGAATGTCTCACCAACTGGAGCTGACGTAGCGCTTCTGCTCTTCCTGGTACCCGCAGGCAGGCTTGGGCATTGGAAGGCTTGAGCGGCTGCTCAAAGTCTTCCTGAACGCAGATGCTTCTGCCTGGTTGCTAGGAAACTGTGCCTGGATGAAAATAGTTTTATAAACATCCTCATGTCTCCTCCCACGCACACAGTGGAGAGGTCGTATATTTGAGACCGACTGTGACCCTGGCCTTCAGTCGTTCATGTATCTTTTCACTTGGGTAGGCATAGGTGCACCAGCTGAATAATTAATCAGAAAGCTGAGAAAAGGAAGCCACTTCCCCCAGTTTTCATCTTCTCTCTCCTCTCTTTCTTTCCTTCTTTCTTCTTTCTAAGACAGCATTTGGCTACAATGGAGGAGTCAGCAGACCAGCAAGGATTGCTGGAGAAGCCAGTGGAACTCCAGCTCCTCCATACAGAGTATCCCAAGCAATTTCTTGGGGTGATTCTACCGAATGACTATGAACACAGAGCAGTGAAAAACCAGGGGAGCCACCACCTGGGGACACACTATCATGTGCTGGTTGGTTTTAGGCCAACTTGACACCAAATAGAGTCATTTGGAAAGAAGGAACCTTAGATGAAGGGTTGCCTTCTTCAGATGGCCCGAAGGCAAGTGCGTAAGGGCATTTTCTTGATTAATGATTGATTTAGGAAGACCCAGGCCCCTGTGGGTGGTGCCCTGCCTGGTCAAGTGGTTCTGGGTTGTATTAGTAAGTAGGCTGAGCAAGTCATGAGGGGAAGCCAGTAGGGAACACCCCTCCATGGTTTCTGCTTCAGTTCCTGCCTCCAGGTTCCAGCCTTGAGCTCTGCCCCTGGCTTCCTTCCATAATGGATTCTAATTTGCAAGGTATAATAAACTCTTTCCTCTGCAGGTTGGTGATCAGTGTTTGATGACAATAATAAAAATCAAAGTAGGACTTGTTCATCTGAACTAGTACATAGTGCACCACGGCTCTCCTGATGAGTGGTCCTCCTGCTTACACTGCTTACACACTTGTTCATCTGAACTAGTACATAGTGCACCACGGCTCTCCTGATGAGTGGTCCCCCTGCTTGCACACTTGTTCATCTGAACTAGTACATTGTGCACCACCGCTCTCCTGGTGAGTGGTCCCCCCTTACACACTTGTTCGTCTGAACTAGTACATAGTGCACCACGGCTCTCCTGATGAGTGGTCCCCATGCTTGCACACTTGTTCATCTGAACTAGTACATTGTGCACCACCGCTCTCCTGGTGAGTGGTCCCCCTGCTTGCACACTCTCCTCCTCTAACCCTTGTTTCCTTGCTGAAGGCTTGTAGAAGATTACTCTTTGTTCTCCTGAGAACACCTAAATGTCTAGTTGGGTATTCTGCCCCGGGGTTGGGATCCTGCTACCAACACCCATTCCTTTGTGTTTATGGTACTGAGAAGGGAACCTGTTCATTCTAGGTAAACACTGTACCCGTGAGCATTATAGCCACAGCCTACAGACGCTTCTATTAATCGTCACTTTCCTCTCTCTTGGTTATGCTGGGGCGTAAAACATCTTCCCTCATGAATAGCACAGTTCCTGGCTGCGGCTTCCTGATAACAGACTGAGAAAGATAATAAAAGAAAGGCTGGTATACAGCTAGTATGTTTTATACGACACAAGAGACTTCATGTGGAAATGAAGACCCGAAAAAACAGTGTTTCTTCTATGTAGAGTTTTGGAAGAGTGGACATAGATTCCATGATCTTGTAGTGATTCACTGGGAGACGTAAACCAAGCCTGCTTGCCCAGGTGCTTCTCTGCTCCTGTGTCACTGGCTCTCCTCCAGATCCGGGAGGCACCTCTCACCTGTGAAGTCAGGCTCTGCTTCCAGCAAGGATTGGCTGCTGTTGCTTGCTTTGGGGAGAAGGCAAAAGTGACCATCCTGTTGCTATTGCTTCCTCAAATGCCCATGTGCCAGGGTCCTCATTTCCCTGAAGAGTCCCATGTCACATTAAAGCTTACAGTAAAAAAAATTGTTTGTTTTCTTATTTTTGTTTTATGAGAGGGGCGTAGGATTGGTACAGAATAGATATCCTCTCCTATAACTGTATGGTTGTGTTTTAAGCATTTGAATATGGTGTGCGTGATGATAGGGCACCACACACCCATGTGTTCATGCCCTCAGCATATAGCAAACCATTATATATGAATGGAACAGTTTTTCACAAAAAGATATAATTTTATAAGCTTCTCTGTGAACTGAAAGGACCAAACATTCCAGGGTAATAAGGAGAAATAAGCCTGCTCTAGGATTTAGACATGTCTGGGCACATCAGGACCAGTCTGGAGGATCAGAGACTGTTGGAGCATCCAGTTTCTATTTGCATCAGTGATTCCGGACTTGGCTGTGTGTTCCACCTGAAGGACTTTAAAAACTCCCAGAACCATTACTTTTGAATCCCTGAGGGTGAGATCAAGCCATCATATTTCTTCAATTTCCCCAGGTGCTCTGATGTACAAAGAAGGTTGACAATCGTGGATGCACGTGGGAGACTGGGGAGCATCCAGGGGTAGGGACTTCATCACTACACAACTGCACTCTCCTTCAGCTGGGGAAGTGTTCCTCATTTCCTAAAAGAGACGACGAATGACGGGAGACAAGGCTGTCACTGAAACATCTTAGAGGTGACCCCTTCCCCATGTTTAAAAAATTAAAATATAATTATATCATTTCTTCTCTTCCTACTCCTTCCATGCCTCCTCCCTCATGAATTAATGTCCCCTTTCTTTGTTTTGCACACACACACACACACACACACACACACACACACACACACTGTTTAGTGTTACTTGTATGTATATGATTTGGTACTGGATAACCAATTTACCAGTAGAGGGCTCCTCCCGAGGGAAGACTATCTCTCCTGCTGTCTGTATTCCTTACCTGCCTGTAGTTCTTTGTTTTTTTTTTTTGGGGGGGGGGGCATGAGTTCTCCTCTTCCATGTTAGCATGTCTGGCAACATTGCACTGCTTCAGATCTTGTCTCAGTATCATAGTATTGAGGTATCGTGGCTGAAAATACTCTGTTATTTCTAGGAGACACAATCCCAAATCATATTTCCTGGTCCTCAGGCTCTTACAATATTTCTGCCCCCTCTCCCATGGCCTTCTCTGAGTCCGAAAGTCCAGGAGTTGTACTGTAGATGTATTCACTGGGGCTGGGAACCCTATGATCAATTCGTCTTTGCATTTTGACCAGTTTTGGTTTCCTGTGATGGTCTCCGCTGCAAAGAGAAAGTTTTTGTTTGTTTATGTGTTTCCTTTCACACTCGTGTGTGTGTGTGTGTGTGTGTGTGTGTGTGTATGAGAGAGAGAGAGAGAGAGAGAGAGAGAGAGAGAGAGAGAGAGAGAGAGGAGAGAGAGGGAGGGAGGGAGGGAGGGAGGGAGAGAGAGAGAGGGAGGGAGGGAGGGAGGGAGGGAGGGAGGGAGAGAGAGAGAGAGAGAGAGAGAGAGAGAGAGATACATCCTTATCTGTGATTATAAGTATTTAGAATGCAGCTAGGATTTAGTAGTGGCAGAAAGTTCTCGTCTAAGGTCAATGATCTCACTAGTCTATTGAGGATATTAGTTGAAGATGTGTTACATTCGTTTTTGCTGTGAAATATTTGTTTAATGATACAAATATGTGTTGCATTCTTTTATGTTGCATTTGTTTAATTCTGTGAAACTGTGCTACTTTGCCTTATTGGTCTAAAAACAGAGCTGAAGAGGCAATAGCTGGACAGGAGAGAGAAATAGGGGGGTCTGGCCTGCAGAGAGAATAAATAGAGAAGAGAGGAGCAAAGGAGGAACAAGAAAGAGAAGCAGAGGAGGACATCAGCGGTTAGTCATCCACACAGCCAGCCACGGAGTAAGAAGTAAAGAAAGATAAATAGAGTAGAGAGATGTAAAAGCCCTGAGCCTAAAGGTAGGTGGGATAATTTAAGAAAAACTGACTAGAAACAAGTCAAGCTAAGACTAGGCGTTTACAAGAAAGAATAAGGTTCTATGTATTTATTTGGGAGCTTGGTGGCAGACCCCCAAAAGAGTTAAAAAAAAAAAAAAAACAAATCAAATAAAAAACCAACCAATTACATCAGCCCCAGGTAGTTGGCTAGATTTCTAGTACCAGGCATGATTCCCTTCCTATCAAGTGAGTCTTAAGTCCAATTAGACAACTGTTGGTTACCATCAAGATATGAATCCTTAGAATATCTTGCCTTGCTGGCCATTGTTGTGAGTCATAGGTGATACAGCTGGGTAGGGCTTAATGGTTGCCTCCTTCCATTGGTAGCTTGCATAGAACCTTCTGGTAATGTGAAAACTAATCCTCAGGGAGGAGGCTCTCAGGCCAGAGCCAGCTGGAATCCTGAGTTCTGCACCTAAAGTGAAGCCTGGCTTCTTTAAACTGCTTCCAACCTCTGCGAGACAACCAAGGCAGCAGCAGTAGCCTGTACTGTTTGGGGAGTCTCTTGGACAACCTTGACCTACAACTTGAAAGGGGGTAATTCATGCCTGATAGTGGGATTTCTGTCAGATAGTCTATGGTTCTTGGAGGGGAGCACTGTTCATGCAAATGGGATGACTTCATTTAAAAATTACACACACACACACACACACACACACTGGAATGTGTTACTTGTCATTTTAGATAAATAAAGAGTAACATGATTCCTTAACCTTTTCAGACATCCTCAGTGTTACTTCCCCTCTTTCTTCCCTTTCCTTTTGCAAAATTTCCATTTTTCTTCCATAGTAAAAGCCACCCCGTTTTTCCTCATTTCCCCCTATATACTAAGTTCTTTTTGTTTGTCTGGTTTGGTTTCTTCTCTATAACCCTAGCTGTCCTAGAACTCACTCTGTAAAGCATGCTGGCCTTGAACTCACAGAGATCCATCTGCCTCTGCCTCCGGATTGGTGGTATTAAAGGTGTGCACCACCACCACCCAACTCATATACTAAGTTCTTAAAAGTAGGATTTTCGTTTTATTTTTAAAGTAAAAACTTCAGACTTCAGAGATGTCAATTCAGTGCTTGCCGTTCAAGCACGTGGAGTTTGATCTCCAGTATCGGCATAAAAACTGGGCGTGTAATTCCAACACTGGGGAGGCAGAGACAGGGGGACCTATATGGCTTGCCTGGCAGCCAATCTAGCCAAATTGGTGAGATCTGCGTTCAACGAGTGATCCTGTGTCAAAAGATAAGGTGGGGGAATGGTAGGATGACTCAGCAGATGAGAGGGATTGCCACTGGTCCTGATGAGCGCAGGCCCTGAAACCCACAGTAGCAGAAAATTGTGGTGGTGGCGCACACCTTTAATCCCAGCACTCAGGAGGCAGAGGCAGGCGGATCTCTGTGAGTTTGAGGCCAGCCTGGTCTACTGAGCTAGTTCCAGGACAGGCTCCAAAGCTACAGAGAAACCCTGTCTCGAAAAACCAAAAAAAAAAAAAAAAAAGAAAGAAAAGAAAATTCACTCTCAAAATTTGTGCTCTGATTCCCACACACACTGTGGCACCTGTGCACCCACGCTTACACTTATGCACACACCGCACACAAATATAGTAAATAAAAATTTTAAAACAAGGTGAAGAGCAAATGAGGGAGAAACCTCAATTGATGCCGACCTCTGGGCTTACATTCGTACAAACATGTGTGTACACACATGATCATGTTCACAGACACACAAATAAATAACTTGTTCTTAGGTAAGAAAACAATGATAACTCTTAAAGCAGGGTCTTCCAATTCTTCCAACAGAACTAGTAAATCATTTTCTAAAGTCCTTCTGTCATTTGTTGTTTAAGGAAGGTATTTGCAATGGATGATTGTCCTCTAGGTTGGCTGAGAAACAAGATCCGACTTGTCTCTGCTGTTGCTATGTTTTGAAAACGTCAGTGACCATAAGGAGATGTGTTAGCCATCTTCTCTGCATGCCTCTTGAAGACACGCTCCTTGTCTTACTTATTGATTGCTTGTTTCAGCTCTCACGCACATATAAATGGTGCCAAGTGTAAGGTGAATGTTAAGTGGGGCCAGTGGACCCACACCCTGTCCCTTTTCCCTCCCCCCCCCACTGCAAGATAGATTTAGCTCATTAGATATACCAGCTATTAAAATACTGAAGGTAGAAATGTTACGTTGTGGAAAAATGGATGCTTGAAAATATCACCTATTGGATTTAAATACAAATGCGCTGATATAGAAAATGAAATTTAGACTAGTTTTATCACCTTCAATAGAAGACTGTGGTTTTCCTTTCTCTACCAGCTGGTCTGGCTGTAGGGGGAGTGTGGGGTGGGGAGGAAAACTTGGGCTATTCAAGGAGACAGGTATTCAAGCACCTGAGTTGGAATCATAGAATCATAGGTTATGAGCATCAGAAGGGATTTGGATTGTCTTTCCCTTGACACAGACAGATAAGAAAGAGAAGTCCCCAAGTCCACAAGCAAGGCAGAGGCTTCCTGACTGAGGGCTGGGGAAATAGGATGTAGAAGTATGGCTGTCATTATCTCTACTTCTGGAGGCCCCATTGCTAGAGCATGAATCCAGCTTCACAGTGAGCTACTAAACAAGAATAATGTCTTGTTTTAAGTATTTGTTTGGTGGAACTTTTGGAAAACAAATCCTTCTTGTAGCCTGTGGAGAGAAAAAAAAAATCTCATTGATATTACTCCAAATGCTTTGTTTTGTCGTGTATGAGAAGAATGAGAAAGGGAGCAAGGAAATACAGGTTAGAATTTTTGCAGATTATTCTTCTGTGTCAATTTGGGGAAAATGTACCTAACTAGTATATTCTTAGTGGCAAGTGTCTGAAGAAATCCAAGTTCCCAAGTCAGCTCATGCTTTGTTCAAGGACATTTTCTCTTTTCAAAGCCATTTTCCTGGGAAACATTACACTAGACAGTTACACATTCTCTATTTGACAGTCTCCTTTTCACACCCATGTGTGAATGCTGGCGAACACATACCCAGGTTTAGCTGAGTACATTAGGACATGCTGTTGTAAGCGGAGCGGCGGGCTGCGTTCCTGCTGCCCCGGCTCACGGCTGCCTGGCTAGCTTATGCCCCGAAATAATTACACAGAAACTGTATTCTTTTAAACACTGCTTGGCGCATTAGTTCCAGCCTCTTATTGCCTAGCTCTTACATATTGATCTAACCCATTTCTAATAATCTGTGAGCCCACGAGGTGGCTTACCAGGGAAGTTCTTATCCTGCAGCTGTGTTAGATGGGAGAATCATGGCGACTGCCCTGACTCAGCTTCTTTCTCCCAGCATTCTGTTCTGTCTACTCCGCCTACCTAATTTTCTGTCCTATCAGAGGCCAAGCAGTTTCTTTATTACTTAACCAATGAAACAACAGATAGAAAGATGACCCTCCTCCATCATTTCCCATTTTTCTGTTTAAACAAAAAAGAAAGACTTTAACTTTAACATAGTAAAATTACATATAGCAAAGCAGTTATTAAGCAAGAATCACAGTTACAATATTTATATCTACTTTATCTTTTATCATAACTAAGGAAAACTATAACTATAACTAACCATTCTTCAACTCCATCAAAGACTCCAGAAGGATATAATATTACCTAAGCAAATAAGAAATCCAAACTCTAGAAATGACAGAGACATCTCGCTGCCTGGACAGTCACCCAAAATTCCTCTGTACCGTTGGGGCATCCATCTTCAGCCTTCAGGCTCATAGTTTCCAGCAGACATTTTCATGAAGCAGGAAAATTCCAAAGACAGTTTAGTCACTTTCTGCTGTGTCCTACAGAATGTCTCGTAGACTCTTTAATGAATCAGGAACCCCAAAAGACCATCAGATGCAATGAAGCAAGCCGCCATGTCAGACATGCTGAATCTTTCCCGGTAAGACTTGTGCTACACAGTTTATTAGAGATGGGTTGGTTGGGATATGAGAATTAGCCAGTAAGGGCTAAAGCTAATGGGCCAAGCAGTGTTTAAAAGAATACAGTTTGTGTGTTATTTCGGGTAAAGATAGCCGGTGGCTGGGAGCCGGGCGGCACAAATGCAACCCGCAGCTCTTACTACAACATGCCTCTCCTGGCTCCTCCATGACAGGATAAGGAGCCTGTGACACATTGTATTGCTGAAGTTAGATAGTAAGTTGGCCTCCACAAGGGTACCATGTAGTAGCACGATTTATTTTGACTAAAATACACATCACAGTCAACATTAAATGGGCACTGTTAGGGTGCCTGGTGCTACTTTAAGTTGCACACACAGTGAACAGGTTCATAAAACAGCCTCATGACATTAGCATCACTGAGGGTACCATGCTACCCTTCAATATCAGCTTTATTGGTCATCAAATTAGCATGTTCTTTGCCTGGATTCTGTATCTATCTCTCAATGATTTCAAATTTGGTCAAAGAGAAAACAGACTTTATTTTTGAACCCCTCAAACCAGACACAAGTAAATATCAAGCCTTAATGTGGTATTCTCAGCAAAGGCTTCAAAGGCCCTGAGAAATTAAATAAGTAAAATTGACCTTTATTCTAATGTTTTGGTTCATCCCATATGCTGGTAAATTAAAACCTCTTCCTTAAGTATTTATGATCTGCAAACAAGAAGCTCACGGGGCTTGCTCCGGTAAACTCTCCACATGCTAGAACATGGTTTTGCAGACAACATGACCCTGCTGCCACTCTCTCCTTCCTCTTGCCTTCGATTTAAAATCACAAACCTATTTACTAGTTGTATATTGGATACTGAAAACAGAAGGTATGGCTCTTACAGCATCAGGAATTAAGCAGGAGAGCAGAAAGAACTTACATTTTCCTTCTCACATGAGTTAGGTCATCAGTCACTTCTCTCTTTCCTACCTGCTCTGTTGCAGGAAAACTGCTCGTTCATTTCCTGGCCACCTAGACTCCAGAAATAATCACACAGAAATCTGTATTCATTGCAATACTGTTTGGCCAATAGCTTGAGCATATTTCTAGCTGATTCTTATATCTTAAATTAACCCATTTCTATTAATCTGTGTATCACCATGTGGTTGTGGCTTACCGGCAAGGTTCTGGCACGTCTGTCTCCTGTGGCTACATGGCTTCTCCTGATTTTGTATTCTTTCTCTTAGCATTCAGTTTAGTTTTCCTGCCTAGCTCTATTCTGTTCTATCACAGGCCAAAGGTGTTTCTTTTTTCATTAACCAATAAAAGCAACACATATAGGGAAGGACTTCCCACAGCATTTCCCCTTTTCTGTTCAAATAAAAAGAAAGGTTTTAACTTTAATGATGTAAAATTACATATAACAAAAACAGTTATCACACAAGAATTATAGTTACAATATTTATATCTATTTTATCCTTTATCATAACTAAGGAAAACTATAGTTAAAACTATCCATTTTTCAACTCCATCAAAGACCCCAGAAGGATATAATATTACCAAAGTTAACAGGAAGTGCATTTTAAGTAACTTCCTAAACTCTAGAATTGACAGAGACATCTCGCTGCCTGGACCCAAAGTTTTTCTGTAACATCGGGGCACCTGTCTTCAGCCTACAGGCCCATAGTATCTGACAGACTTTTCCATGAAGCAGGAAATTTTGAAGACAGTTCTGCTAATATTAGCAGTTTGTTAGTCACTTTCTTCTGTGTCCTGAAGAATTTCTGGCAGACTCTTTCATGAAGCAGGAACCTGACAGACTGTCTCACCTACTTTAGATAACTTCAGCAGTCATTTTTCCATGGGTCCTGCATGTCCAGTTCATACAGCATAACATCAAGCAGTCCAGGCAAGAGCAGTTTTGACTAGCGAACTCCATAATGAGCTTCTTCAATGCCTATATTCCTCTTGAAGTAATTCGTGCTGCCAGGAGCAGATGTGTCTCATTGCCATGAAAAGTCCTAAGTTCTTAAAACATTTTAAATGCCATGCCCTGTAGGTCTTTGAAAATGTTGAAGATTATCTATCTAACTGAAATATATCTCTCTTTATCTAGAAAACCTAACCAACATGATTAGAAGCTTGATTATTATAGATGATTATCTATTAACCTATATTTCTTAATTATACATACATTATAAATGAACTACACAAACACATTATCTTAATCAAGAGCAGAAATATACATTTAACAAAATTGACCTTAAATTTGTATCAATAAACCAAGATCGATACCAATACGAATTTCTATAGCATATCCCCCTTTAAATGTAAACAAACATTTATAAACAATCTTTTAGGGAATTTGGGTGTTTTTGTCTAGAATACTTCCTACTGATTGGGGACACTGTTAATCAGGTCTATCATGGTGTATTCTGTGGGGTATTAGGTCCATCTCAGCCAGCAGTCATGAAGCCATCATGGGTGTTGGACCATCTGGGCCACTGTTTCAGGGCAGTTTTATTTGATCAAACCATATTGGTCTGGAAGAAATCCACAGGTTCTCATCTTCTGTGGAAACAAAAGTAGAACCTCTTTTCCAAAACAACATATTCTTAGACCCAAATTTTGAAGTCAAGATACCTTTAAAATATATATGTAGGTTTAGCTTTGTGGTCCATACAATGAAATGTCTCTCTGTATTTACACTCACAGTCAAAAAAATTAAAAGAAAACACCATATTATACATAACCCAGACTCTCTGTGTATATTCCATGTTTATGTGGCTTGTTTTTCTTACTCTATTACTTTTTCTATGAGTTTAATATTTACATTATTATTTTTACTCCTTTAACCTATGTCTGTACTCTTTTACATTGTAACTGTCTATACTATTTTTCCTCTTTCTCTCTCAAGCCTACATATATTATTCAACACTGTTACCCATTTAGAGGTGTTTTTTTTTTTTATCTGAATCTGTCTTTTTGCTTATCTGTAATCCCTTTCTGATCAGGATCACTTTTTAAAAAATTCTAAGTGGGTGTGGCTAGGACCAACTCTAAGGTCCTGTGTGTTTGCTTTGTCCAGTCCAACATGGCAGAGGCATGTTTGCTGCCTCTGAGAGCCATGCACATTGCTCCATTTTCAGGCACACCACGGGTCTATGTTGCAATTAAGTAAGTTGTAGCGCTCTGCTCACAAACCCCATTTAAATGCTCCCTAACCAGACCTCCTGAAAGAGTCAGAACAATGTGTGCTGGTCAACCAAGAAGCTGCTGTTTTTTAAAAAAAAAGCTGCATAGTTTTTACTGCACCTTTTTTTTTTAAAGGCGTCATGGTGCCCCTGTTCACCATGAGCCTGTCGGGAAAAGAAAAAAATGTGATTACCAAGAAGCTGTGCTAAACTGTTTCTTTGTGTCTAGGATTCCTTTCCAAGCTTTCTCAGGTTTTATGTAGATTTATTCAGTCTCACGATGATGTGCCAATTTGTTGACGAAGGCTACTTGTTCACTCTTGGCTGCTCAGACCCAAAATAATTATACAAAACTGTATTCATTAAAACACCAATATCTATGTAATCATTACCAGATCAAAGTGGACCAGGTCAAAGATTCCAGAAATGCACTAAGCCTGGCTTCATGTCCCAGCCATATAAGGCTGAGGCAGAGGTTATAATGTTACATTAATGATAGCAAACAATGGCACACTATGGTGCTTTCATTTCTACTGTGCAATTGATGATTTATTTGAGTCATTAATAAGATAACTCCCTGCTTTTGTGAGTGTTCTTGGACCTTTGGACTCATTCTAACACAGAAGACTCACAGGTGTGATCTACAATGTTCATTATTCTCACTGCTGTTAGAACTATTGATTGGTTCTTATCATCTACATGTTTTCCATATACTATTTTACAAATAGAAACATAAAATTTATATCCTTTCAAAATTGTTCAGCTATACAGAGATTCACTTCTCTGGAATTAAATGCATGTGCCACCCATCCCATGTCTTTTGACTAACACCTCTTGGTTTCTCCCACCCTTTGACTCTGGTAACCACTGCTATTCCCTCTTTTTCTATAAATTCATCATCAGAAGGATAAATGTTTAAGTGAGATGATGGAATATTTGTCTTTCTATGCCCAGCTTATTATTATTTATTATGGATTTATGGTTATCTATGTTGTGACAAATGACAGAATTCCCTTTTCTTTCAAGGCTTAATACAAATTTCATTTATCTACAGAATCATACTATTTGTTTATTCATTATTCATGGGCATTTAGTCTGTTTCTTTATCTTGGTTATTGTGATTAATGCAGAGGTGGACATTGGATAGATGTGCTAAGCCTGCCAGCAGTCAGAAAACTGAATGGCTGGGGTTCCTCCTAACCCTACCATTAGTTCAGCAAATGGACAATGTAACATGAAGGCTTGCTTGTTGGGGTTTCTGTCCTGCCCAGTTCCCACAGCCGGTAAGCCCCCAAAGAAATTACACAGAGAGTCTGCATTAATTATAAACTGAGTGGCCCATTAGCTCAGGCTTCTTATTAACTCTTGTAACTTATATTAACCCATTATTCTTATCTATGTTAGCCACTTTTTTCAGTGGGGTAGGTCACATCCTGCTTCTTCAGTGTCTGGACAGGACTGCAGAAAGAGCTTCCTTCTTCCCAGAATACTCCTGTTCTCATAGTCCCTTCTCCACTTTCTGTCTGGCTGTTCCACCTATACTTCCTGCCTGGCTACTGGCCAATCAGCGTTTAAACATAATTGACAGAACATAGACCATTGTCCCACAGCAGTCAAAGATGGATCTAAGTTCTTCATTAAGTTAATTTTTACCCTTAAAAATGAGGAGAGGTTCATCTGCAGGTTCCAAAGGAAGTTGCACAAGAATTTGTGTTAATATGTGTGTAATAGTGGCAACAGCATGCCACAGCCTTTCCAGGAGATTTGCTCATTGCAATGTATTCCTTCAGATATTCTTGTTTTTAATCATTAGCCAGCTTTGCACCATGGTGATGAAATACCTGACATATGAGATACTTAAAAGAAAATGGGGTTTATTTAGTTCACAGCTTTGGAGGCTTAAAGTCTAAGATTGGGTAAGGGAGACCATTGGTTTAGCCTTTGGTATGTGTGGATGCTAACAGCACATTTTGGTGGGAGTGTGTGTGTGTGTGTGTGTGTGTGTGTGTGTGTGTGTGCATGTTTAAGAGCTTATATTGCCAGAGAATCAGAGAGAGAGAGAGAGAGAGAGAGAGAGAGAGAGAGAGAGAGAGAGA
>NW_026067966.1:8945113-8957613 GCF_014885135.2 Alexandromys fortis | reverse complement strand
GTTATAGTTAGGACATGGTCTCGGGGCTTGTCTACCGTGGCTCTGATGTGGTGGCAGATGATCCCTGATGCATCTGTGATTAGTGGTCTTTTGATTAAGTTTTTGTGTGCAGTGGGGCAAATACTGTATATTATCTTGAAAACGAGGGCACATATCCCTGATAGGTACAGAATGAGGAACTCCTGACTCAACAAGTGACCCTGCCTTAAAGAGCACCGCACCAGCCCTGCCAAGCCTCCTGACTTCACTAGCAGAATGTCTGCCACCAAATCCAAGCCTAACGATTTAAGGTTCAGAGGTGAGGGAGAGAGAAGTTGAAACCAACAGCTTGGAACAGTGGGACTCAGAGTATGTCTTCCAGAAACCAGAAACTGCTGATTCCACAGGTCAAACAACTGAAAGAACTTACCAGTCTGCCCTAAACTGTGTGCATCAGAAAGAGTAGTCAGCAGGTGTTCATCCTGGGAATGAAGCCAGGTCCTCTGAAGAGCAGCAGTGCTCTGGTTGCTGAGTCATTTCATCAGTGCCAAAGATTTACTTCGGAAAGAAATGTATTAAGTGCAAAAAATATTAGTTAAAGAATTATGAAATATAAGTGAGTACAAAAGCTGGGGGTGGGGTGGGGATGGGGGAGGCTCATGCCTTTCATCTTGGCACTCCGCAGGCAGAGGCAGGCGGATATCTGTGAGTTCAAGGCCAGCCTGGTCTACAAAGCAAGGTCCATGACAGCTAGGGCAACACAGAGAAATCCTGACTCAAAACCAATCAAACAACAGCAACGAAAACAGTGAGTAGCAGATGTTCTGACAGTAGTTCCTCTTATCCAGGGGTCCCTCAGTCACCTGGGGCCAACTTTGATCTGAAAATATTAGATAGAAAGTTCCAGAAATGAACAACTTGGAAGGTTTTATTTTTTTCAAAGTTTTAAATGACATTTTATAGTATGCTTTTATAATTTTTCCACCCTATTATTAGTCATTCTTAATATCTTTGTAAGTCTGATATACAAATTTAACTTCATTCATTGATATATTTATGTAGGAATAAAAATAATCTATGTGAGGTTTAGTTCATATGTCCTTTTAGACATCTTCAGACTATCTCTGATGAACCCTCTGCAGTTAAGTAATGGAGAAATTCTGCAAACTGTCTGGCTACTATTTTTTTTTTTTAGCCATAACAAACTACTACAGAGAAAGTTTTGTGTCTGATTATTATTTTTTTTTTATCAACTTGACATAAGTTAGAGTTATCTGAGAAGAACATAAATTGAAAAGATGTACCCTCACACACACCAGATTGGTCTGTGCACAGGATGGGCTGCAGTTATGATTGACACGGGCAGACCCAGCCCACTGTAGGTGGTACCATCCCTAGGCGGATAGTCCTGTGTGCTATTAAGAAAGCAGGCTGGGGGGCTGGAGAGATGGCTCAGAGGTTAAGAGCATTGTCTGCTCTTCCAAAGGTCCTGAGTTCAATTCCCAGCAACCACATGGTGGCTCACAGCCATCTGTAACGAGGTCTGGTGCCCTCTTCTGGCCTTCAGGCATATATACAAGACAAAATATTGTATACATAAGAAAGCAGGCTGAGCAAGCTGTGAGGAGCAAGCTGGTAAGCAGCACCCCTCCATGACCTCTGTACCAGCTCCTGCCTCCAGGTTCCTGCCCTGTTTGAGTTCCTGTCCTGACTTCCCTTGGTGATTGACTGTGATATAGACTGAAATAAATCTTTTCCTGCCAAAGCTGCTTTTGGTCATGGTGTTTTATCCTGCCATAAAAACCCTAAGAAACCTTGTATGAAGCATGCTAAAATTCCAAAGATTGAGGTGTTCTTTGGAT
Organism: Alexandromys fortis; assembly: GCF_014885135.2. Classification (NCBI taxonomy): domain Eukaryota; kingdom Metazoa; phylum Chordata; class Mammalia; order Rodentia; family Cricetidae; genus Alexandromys; species Alexandromys fortis. Next base: position 8,955,772 of record NW_026067966.1, on the reverse strand, counting down.
GGTTCTGAAGATGTCCTTCTATGGCATTTGGAATTCGGGCAGCAGCCTTTGCTTCTGGTAGATTCCTATATATATCACAGTCCATGTTCATAACCAGACTTGAGAAGAATGGCCAGTTAGCTGAGGAAGAAGGAGATGGAGAGTTTGGTTGCATGTGTTGGCTCACTTCTGGAGAAGCACTTGAGGATGCAGTGCCAGGTGGGCTGTTTCTGCTTGTCTATCTTCTTCTCTAAACGACATGGACATTTTTGCTATGTATGTCTCCAAAACCATACCAAGCTCTGATGTGTCTCCTCCAAAATGTTTACAGTTTTGCTCATAGCCTGGTGCAGTGTTCCTCTCTGTATGATGTTCATATGTTTTATTACCATTTGATGGAGGAAGGTCATTGAGCAATAAAGAAACTGCTTGGCTGGCCCTGATAGGTTAAAGCATAGGTGGGAGAAGTAAACAGAATAGAATTCTGGGAGGAAGAGGAAGTGAGGTCAGACGCTGCTCTGCTCCCGGAGAGACCCGACAGCTCTGCTCTCTGGAGAAGAGACACCATGCTCAGCTCTCCCGGGTAGACTCGACAGCTCTGCTCTCTGGAGCAGAGATGCCAGGCTCCACTCTCCCAGGCAGCTCTGACCCAGGATGGACGTAGGCTAGAATCTTCCCGGTAAGCGCACCTTGGGGTGCTTACACACATTATTAGAAATGGGCTAGTCCAGGTGTGAGAATTAGCCTAGAAGAGGCTAGATAGAAATGTGCCAAGCAGTCTTTAAATGAATACAGTTTGTGTGTTGTTATTTCGGGCATGAGCTAGCAGGCGGCCGGGGTGCTGGGGACGCAGCCCCGCTCCTATTTCAACAACCATTTGTTAATAAAGAAGCTGCTTTGGCCTCTGGCAGGGCAGAATATAGCAAGGTGGGAAATCCAAGCAGAGATAGAGGAGGAAAGAAGGCGGAGTCAGGTAGACGCCATGTAACCACCAAAGGAATAACATGCCAGCACTGGTAAACTACAACCTAGTGGCAATACAGAGATTAATAGGAATGGGAAGACGCCTAAGCCATTGGCCAAACAGTGCTGTAATTAATAAGGTTTCTGTGTGATTGATTATCCGGGTCTGGGTGGCAGGGAAACTAATGCACAGTCTCCGTTACAATGGCCTTTTGGCCACAGAGTTCCCATAAAGCTAACTGACTATACTCATTTCATGGGTAGATGTTTTCTTCTTTTTATTTATAAACAATGCAATCTGATTGTTGAATAGACAATGAGATCATTGATATGCTATCAGTTCAAAGATGCTGTGGGCCTTAACTCTTTACCCTGTGCTCAGAATTATGAGTTTGTGAGGCAGACACTGTAAGCCTGATACTTCCCCTGTAACCTGAGGAAATGGACTATATTAACCGTGTGGCGTAGATGCCCCCAGATGCCAAGACATCATCACAGCTGTGGGCAAGGTTAAACACAGAGGCACTCATTGCACAGATAAGAATGGTGCTTATCTTGACACAGCTTTAGGACATTAAATAATGTGTTCTCTCTCTTTTTTTTTTTTTTAATGAGGCCCAAGTTAACTCCAAACCAATTCTGAAAGTCATTCCTGTCACAGTAAGTCACAAGGAAGCTCTGGAGCAAGCAGAGTGGTTCAAGCCCCAGCTGTGGAGATGAAGTCTTCCAGAAGGCCACGGGTGTTATGCAACACTGCTTTTTCCAAGGGTGTCAGAAGTAAAGGACAAACTCAAATCTATTTGTTATAGGAATGGGGTTCAAAGACATAAACAAAGGAGAAAAAAAAACTGCTCTTCTTCAAAGATGGAAAAAGCAGGCTCACAGCTCTGGCTGAGATCCAAGCTTAAAGTCTCCATGGAATAGTACAGGGCGTGGCAGCTTTTGCACAAATAAACAAGTGACTGACATCAGGCTTATCTCAAAAACAAAACCAAGAGCAGGATCAGAGGGGGTGGAAACTCACTGAGCAATCCCAGCAAAAATAGTAACTGCAAAGAGAGAATCTGTGAGCATTCAAGTAGGTGAGACTAGCCTTAAATAGCAGAAATCAAAACAAAGTCAGCTTTCCATTGTGTCATTTAAAACCAGTTATCTGGGAAATTCATAGTCCCCAAATATTACTTAAGAAATGGAAAAATTCTTGAAATAGGAAACATGTAAGAGAAAAATTTGAAATGGAGGCAAGTTTAGTGATTCCCCAGAATAGAAAAATGTGATTCAATTATGTGTCTTGAAACTTAGTCCTGAAGAGCTAAACTATGTGTAAGACATAATTCTCACACGTCTTACTTAGGGTTTTCATTGCTGGGAAGAGACATCATGACCATGACAACTCTTATAATGAAACATTTAGTTGAGGGTGGTTCACTTCAGTTTCAGAGGTTCAGTCCATTATGATTGTGACAGGGAGCACAGCAATGTGCAGACAGATGTGGTGCTGGAGCTGAGAGTCCTACATCTTGTAGGCAACAGGAAGTTAACTGACTCCCTGGGCAGTATCCTGAGCATATTAAACCTCAAAGTCTGCCTCCACAGTGACACACTTCCTCCAACAAGGCCACATCTCCTAATAGTGTCATTCCTTTTCGGGGTCATTTTCTTTCAAACTACCACAAAATAGAACTCAAAGCAAAACACTAACCCCAAATATTACCAACAGGAAGGTGTCATGACTTCATCAAGGCAAGGGACTGGAACTCCAAAAAGTCATCTAAAAACTCCTGAGTCTCTCCTATAACATTTGCTGTCCAGTACTGCTGAAGTTACTGGGAAATTTCAGATGGCGGCATCTTGTAAGAGAAACTTTCTAGTATATGTTTGGAAATATTGAAGATGATGTACTGGAATTGTGCCATTCTGTCAGGCAAGGTAGAGTAAAGCCAGTGCTGTGGAGAAAGTTCTTGGACCAGGAGAATGTGGGTCTGTGCTGTCTTCCCTGGGAGATTTGGGTTAGGTAGTGTGACTTTTCCTGGAGAAATGTGAGCAATAGTCTCTTTACTCTAGACAGGGCACCAAGGACAGACCAAAGAAAGGATTCCACCCAAATCTGGTTGGTCAACCAAAATGAGTTTATTGAGTTTAATTACAAAAGTATGGGAGAGTGGTTATTTGCAGGAGTATGGATGACCCCCAAAACATCCGTACCACCAAGAAGTCTCACCACAGCATGGATGATGACCTCTGAAAAGATGCATAGCCGGTGTGGTAGTTTGAATGTAATTGGCCCCCATAAACTCATAGGGAGTAGCACTAGTAGGAGGTGTGGCCTTGGTGAATAAGAAAGTGTGTCATTGTGGAGGTTGGCTTTATACATATGCTCAAGCCAGCCCAGTGTCTCAGACCACTTCCTGTTGCCTGCAGGATCAAGATGTAAGGACTCTCAGCTCCAACACCATGTCTACATGCTGCTTTGCTTCCCGCCATGATGATAAGGGTCTAAACCTCTGAACTGTAAGCCAGCCCACTAAATGTTTCCCTTTCTAATAGTTGCTGAGGTTATAGTGTCTCTTCACAGCAATAGGAACACTAACCAAGACAGAAATAATCCTGCTTTCGTCCGCACTCCACACACTACCCATATATTGAGCATGGGGTCCTTCAGGAGAGAGGCAGGAGGTACAAGGGAGCCTGGAGCCTTAGGTGAGGGACTGACAACCCTCTCCCCACGCCTTCCATGAGTGAATATCAATAGCCCTGTTCTTGGGAAAGGTTCAAGCCGGCTATCACGGATGCTGTGTTTTCAAGCATGGTAATAGACTTGCTGTGGCGGGAGAACAAAGCTCCACATTTCCCAGTGTGTTTAGGAACCTGCTATTGTTAAAAATAGATATAGCAAACCACAAACATGTGACTTTACAGATTATCACAGGACACTCTATTCATGACCTTTCTTTGGAGACTGAACACTGTCAACCTCCTGAAGTCCCCCACTGCCTGTTCCAATGATTCTCACCCCCATTGATTATCATCTGAATACACAGCCCATTGACTTTATACTTGAAAATGAAAAAAAAATATAGGTATCTACTTGTCTTCAGTGGATCAGGAGCCCTGCCACCTTCCCTTTCTTTTAGCCCACACCTGCCTTTGTGTGGTGGTATCCAGGTTCTAAGTCAGTCTCCAGAGGTCCTGTCTCCCATGCACACTAACTGTTGAGCTAGTGGGAGCATGCTGATGGGATACCGTGAGATCTAGAAGATGGCTAAAGATTAAAAGGTTTTCTGGTGGGAAAAGAAGCCCACCGGAAATGCTGCTCTCAGAGGAAGCCTCACTTGGGTGGATACTGTATCACTTATGTAGTAATTTTTTTCTCTTGTCAAAAGTGTTTAATTTGAATCAGATTGCAAGGAAACATCAGCCCAACCCTAGTTGAGGACTTCATATAAAATAGTGTTCTGGCTCAGTGGTATCTTAAATACTGTTTCTTCAATACTGAGGAATCACAGAACATACCAGAATGAGGTCACTCCGGTCTCCTCTTGCTTCACTCCCTCCAGAGTGAGAAAAAACACTCTGTAAATTCCTTTATCGACCTGACTCGATCCTCTAATAAAGGAACACAATATATTACCTACAGTCTCCCCCAATCTCCAAAATTTCTTTAATCAGAGAAAACCGAACTCATGGGATAAATGTTTTTGGTCTGCTCCATGCTATAGTCCTCTATTTAGGTCTCCTAGAGAATCACCCACATGCCATTGTCTGTTGGGTTCTATGGACTTTGTCCTGGGTCAGTGTTTGTTTTGCAAACCCATGAAGTTCTCCTAAATTGGTCATTATCGGGGACATTCTTAATCCTGTGTTGTAGGAGAGAGACAATTGAGTTTGTGAATCACGCTGGGCTGTGATTTTTCCCTTTTACACATTAATAAATTTCCATGCTCTTTTGTGTATTTGTAATCAGTCTTTGTCAGTTTATTCCTGTGGCCCTTCTTCAGAGGGTTTAGGAGAAACACTCCTTTGCCCCACACTGGGAGTTTGGGAATGTAAATGTTAGTCACTTTTATCCTTGGAATCCAGGAATCAGAAAGTCCAGAGACTTAAGGTATCACAAAGTTGTTAGTCTCTTATTGAAACTTTTTTCTTCATTTTCTATCCATTTCCCATGTAAATATTTTTAGCGCTTTTAATCCCTGCCCTTGGGAGGCAGAGGCAGGTGGATCTCTGGGTTTGAGGCCAGACTGGTCTACAGAGTGAGTTCTAGGACAGCCAGGGCTACACAAAGAAACCCTGTTTCAATCACACCCCAAAAGAGAATTTTTACCATTTTGCTATAAAACAGCATTGCTTGGCCACAGAGGCTCCCATTTTCTCTGTCTTCTTTGCATCCCTGGCTTACAGTAATGCAGATTAGCAGTTTAAAAATTCCATGCCTCCTGATATAAAATAGGGATTGTGGATGAGATCACTTACATCAGTCAACAAAAAGTAGGACATTTTGGCAGTGTTAGCATAAGTGCCCCAGCCTTCCTTGCTGGTTTTTGTTGCTGCTGTTGTTGCTATAGTGGAGTTAGAGCTCCTTCCTCTCCTGAATGGCTGGGAGAGCAAGAGCCTTCATCTGTGGGAAGATCTGCATTACACAAATGTTTCTTAATGGATTATATATATAATTATAACATATATTATATATACATACATACAGTTTTTGTTTTTTTTTTTTTTTGAGACAGGGTTTCTCTGTGTAAGAGCCCTAGCTGTCCTGGAACTAGCTTTGTAGACCAGGCTGGCCTTGAACTCACAGAGATCTGTCTCCTGAGTGCTGGTATTAAAGTGTGCACCACCACCACCTGGCTATTAGATTTTATATATGAAGAATAGGAGAAATATGATCCTAATTATTACTTGAATCTTTTCAGTTTAAAACTCCTCTAGGAAAGAATACCTGTGAAATATAAGAATTCCAGTGTTTGGAATTCTCCCCTATGTCCCTGAATCCTGCTGCCATCAGGTTTTGCTGAGGAACCATTTTCCAGGTCAGTAGCACTGACCCTCTAGTGGTTACTAAATCAACCATTAGCCTGTGGACACATTAGTCAGCAGCTGCTCATCTGCCTGTGCTGTTAGACATTAACTGGTTCTTGGCCAGACGCTGGGCCCGGGCATTGGAGTGGCACTTCTTAGAACTCCCAGCATCTCTGAGAGCAGGAGGGGACGAGAGATCACCCAGTCCAAAGCCGTTGTTCTCTTCCACGCTGTACTTTCTTCCTCCCGAACTCTCAAACATGCCTCACTCAGGTAGAGTGGGACAAGGCCTTGTTCAGTTTTAGGACCCCTGAAGTCCAGTCCCAAATGGTCACTGAGATATTCTATAGTCTCAATCAAAGCTCCCTCCTGTGCCCTCATTTCCTTCCTTACAACACATTACTAGTCATAATTACTACCTACCACAAAGGGTCTATGGAACAAAAGGATAGTGGAAACATGATCTGTCCATTTTTTTTTTGAACAGGCTCTCATGTAATACTTAGCCTTGAACTTGCTCTGTAGCAGAGGCTAAACTTAAACCTCAGATGCTCCTGTGTCCACCTCCTGAGGGCTGGGATTACACGCTGTACACTGCGTCTGATTGTGTGCAGTGCTGAGTCCTGAACAGAGGGCTTATGCCTATTAGGCAAATACTCTACCACCCAGATCCCTCCCTAGATGCAATACTTCATCAATGATCACCTTGTCAATAAAGGGTGAGATGGGTATTATAATAATTATGGAACTATTACCACCCAAAGTCTAAATGGAAGTCAGTAAATTTAATTAAGGGAAGGCGAATACAAAGAACTTCCACAATTTCATGTTAAGAGTTGGTCTTTTATGTTGCCCTGGCTGATCTTGAACTTTCGGTCTCAAGTCATCCTCCAGGCTTGATTTCCACTATCATCCAAAATGACACTTATCTTGTGAATGTAAATTTTAGTTCCAAAACCTTTGTGAGCATATATGGCGATACGTGTCTGTAATCCCAGCTATTTGTGAGACTGAGGCAGTGGGATAACAAGTTTGAAGTCATCCTCAAGTGTAGGTTCCGAGTTATATGAATTTTGGCAAAAGTATCTTAAATTTGCTGGGCAGCGGTGGTGCACAGCTTTAATCCCAGGCTTTAGGAGGCAGAGGCAGGCAGAGCTCTGTGAGTTCAAGGTCAGTCTGAAACCCTGTCTTGAAACACCTCCCCACAAAACAAAGTATCTTAAGCTTTTATGTAGATGAAAGTATTTGTTCCTTTTGTCTCCATGTTTTCTTAATAGTTTTAGCAAGAAACAATGCGGCTTTTTTTCCTATTGTCCTAGGGAAACTTGTTCAATTTGAAATTTGGGGAAACTGATGAATACTAGTATCTTCCCCTCTTCCGAGGAGTTGATGTGACTATTGGTTTAGATTGGGATTCACCATGAGGGTGGCACTGGGGCACTGGGTCAAATGTGGGTATTTCATCACTCCCTGCTTGGATTCTGAAAGGCCTCATGTATTGGCAGTGTCTACAGCCTGAGTTCAAGCTTGCCAGAAGGGCAGACTGGAAAAAAGCCAAGATATGGCCAGCCTACTCGTGGACTTCTTTTGTTTTACATTTTTAAATTCTCATTAAGTGGAGCATGGGGAAGCACACGCATGTATCACAGAGGACAACTTAACGACTTTGATCTCCCCTTCCACAGTGTGGGTACTACAGAGGAATCTCAAGTTGCCAAATTTGGAGGCCAACGCTTTTGGCTGAGGCATCTCACCACCCCTCATGCACTTCTGAGGTGGAAAAAGTGAAGATCCACAGAGCTTCCTGATCCAAAGACACTGTGATGTGGATAGCCTTCGTTGGTGCTGGGACTTGGGCTTTTCTCTTAATCCCCACATATCTTGTTATAGAGAAACCCACTCGTCCAGTTTCTCTGGGCTTATGTATACATGAGTATGTGTGTGTGTGCGCGTGCACATACATGTGTGTACAAATGTGCGTGCATGGGTAGGCCAGAGGCTATGACTTCTATTCCTCAGGTACAATCCACCTTATTTTTCTGAGAGTGTTCTCTCACTGACCAGAACTTGCCAAGTGAGCTAGACTGGTTGGCCAGGCACCTGCTGTCTTCATCCCCTCAGAGCTGGGATCACACAGACTTCTTTATTTTATTTGGGGACTGACCTCAGGTCTTCTTGTAAGCACTTCGCTGAGCCATCAGTCCTTCCCATCCGCTTCCACCATCTTAGAACCCCATCCCACGGTCTTCTCATTGTCGTCCTCCCATAGGATCGTTAATGTTTTCCAATTAACACATTACAGTCGCCTCTAAAGTAGTCTTCCTCCCTCAAGTGTCTGCGAGCTTACCCTTCACTGTGAATTCTTTACGAGTGCTGTTTTAAGACTGAAAATATGATCATGCCTCTTCCTTCTTAGCAGTCTTCACTGTCTCCCCATGAACTTACTCGGCAATGCCTACATTCTTCAGTCTGTGCAGTGTCTGCTCTGACAGTTTTTCACAGTTCCTCAAGTCAGCCCTTTCTTTACATGTAGTTCCCCTCATTTTCTGTTGATTAAAAACTTACACACTTTCCCCCACAGTAAACTGCTTAAGAGAAAAAAACATATTTTCAAGTTCACCTTCCTATGGCTAGGATATAACCTAGTATTTGTGATGGTTAGTGTGACTTTTCGACTAGACAGAGCCTAGAACCACTTGGGATACAGCCTCTGGGCATGCAGGGAAGGGATTATTTTGATTTCTGTTATGCCTTTGTTGTGGGCGGCTCCACTTCCTGGGCAGCGAGTCTTGGACGATGTAGAACACAGGAAGCAGGATAAGCACTAGCAGGCATTCCCTACTCTGCCTTGGGACTATGGACACATGACCAGCTGCTTCAAGCTCCTGTTCCCTTCTCTTCCCTGCCATGACGGGACTGTACCTTACACTGTGAAGCAAAACTCACCCTTTCTCCTTTAAGTGGCTTTTATCAAGGTATTTCACTACAGTAATAGGAAAAGAAACGAAGGCGGCTCTAACTACACACAATAAACAAACACTCAGAAGAGTCATTAGCACATAATTTTAATTAAAATGAACAGTTTGGAAGGACTGGACTGGAATAGTGTTTAGTATCCACTTCTGAAAAATCACATTTATATAAAAGAACTGACAGAGGCCAGCAGAAATCCAAAAAGGCGCAGCTTTCATGACTGCACCCGGGTGAAATGTGCTACTTGGGGTGGGATAATACTTAGGGTAGGCATGGGGGAGAGAAATCAAAGAGGGAACGCCTCCAGTCTGCGTCTATTCTAGAGCGGGAATTCTCCAGTGGCCTTAAAATATACTTAGTATATCGGACACAGATGCTCTTTACAAACATGGCTGCCATACATTTCAGCTACATACACCTATCTGTTCCATCCCGTGTAGGCTCACTGTGCAGCTCTCCCACATGCAGGATAACATTCGCACACAAAGCCCCGGGGCTCACACTCACGGGCACAGGGGAGTGAGTGGCCTTCTTTTTCACCAAACTGCACCTCTTGCCCACCATCTGCAGCACTTCTGATTTTGGTCATGCGTATTAGAGCAAGAGAAAAGGTGACAGTTAACGCGAATGGGCACTAACATAATACCTAAACCGCTACTACACAATAAAATACAATTAAAAAAAGTCCCCACCATGTTCATTAAGGTGGCAATAACCGCATGAAAAAGGAAAAGCCTGCAGACACATAGAAAAGTTCAACTTTGTCCTCTAAACAAATTACAAAATGATTTTTGTTTCTATCTTTGAGTGTTATTTTTTTTTTTTAAAAAAAAAATGTAAACCTGTGGACTTAGTTACCACAGACCCTTGTCCCGCTAAGTCCAGGTTTGACCTTAAAGTTTAGCCTGAGCTAGTTTGGCCTTCAAGTTTTCTCCAAGTTTGTCCATGAACTCAAATGTATTCAAGTAGTCAGAACGTTGGACACTGGTGGGAGAAAGAAAAAGAAAGAAATTTAGGTTTTTCTCTGGTTTACTAGGAGGTAATTAAAAACAAATCCTAGCCATCCTACTCACATTTCTAGAAGAAAAGCAGCTAAATATTTATAAGCTACGAACCCATGGGCGAGGACTGAGGTTCTAGGGCTGACCGTGTTCAGAGCAGTCTACAGTGGAGCCATAGGTGCACCCATGCACAGTGAAGCCTGCAGCAGAGACACTGGTGCACACATGCACAGGGCAGCCTGCAGCAGAGCCACAGGTGCACACATGCACATGGCAGCCTGCAGCGGAGCCACAGGTGTTGTAAGTAGAGCGGCGGGGCTGCGTCCCCAGCACCCCGGCCGCCTGGCTAGCTTATGCCCCGAAATAACAACACACAAACTGTATTATTGTATTGATATATATATTGTATATATTTACCATATTGCAGTGTACATTTCTACCTCTGATTAAGATACTTATATAATTGATATATATTTACCATGTTGCAATGTGTATTTGTACAGTGTTTATATTTGGAGATCATTATCCTCATTTATTACACAGTTGTTTATTGTCTTAGTCTTTAAGTTAGATAGATATTGAGAATTATATAGATTAATAGTCATCTAAGTTTGTCATTTATAATTAGACTAATCAGGTTCTTTAGATATATAGAGATTATACTCAGTATAGATAGATAATCTTCAACCTCTTCGAAGAGCTGTAGAAAATGGCCTTTAAT
>NW_026067966.1:8932041-8944267 GCF_014885135.2 Alexandromys fortis | reverse complement strand
GCAGCAGAGTCACAGGTGCACACATGCACAGGGCAGCCTGCAGCGGAGCCACAGGTGGACACATGCACAGGGCAGCAGAGTCACAGGTGCACACATGCACAGGGCAGCCTGCAGCGGAGCCACAGGTGGACAAATGCACAGGGCAGCAGAGCCACAGGTGCACACATCCACAGAAGGCTACTTACTGTGTAGCTTTGAACTAAGAGGAGCTTCAGTTCAGTTCATGCCAATGTGAGTAAACCATACCACTTCTTATTTTTATCTTAGAAATAACAAAGCCCATGCAGGGTAGAGCATGTGTTTACCTACATTTCTCTACACTGTTTCGTATTCTTAAAAAAGGTTTTAATGCTCTTATTTTCATTTGTCTTAATAAAAACTAAAGCCAATGAATTGTCTGGGAGAAAACTGCTAATGACTGCCTAAAGAATAAGTTACAAACCCTCTACACTGGTAAGAACGTTCCAAACGTATCTGAGATTTAAGTAAAGAAACAGGTAGTGAATGAGTCTGCCCTGTCTTGGCCTACACTGACTATGACAGATCTCTGAGGCTATACTGGTAGGAATGTGGTATTCGTTTATATTTTAATAGAATTTCCTTTTTGTTTAAAATTTTATTTTTGTACATTTGTAGTTGTAATACAATTGTATCAAATTCCTCCTTCCCTTTTCTCCCTTCAGCCACTCCCACGTTCCCTCACTCCAGCTCCTCCCATGCCCCTCTACTCTCTGGTTAATAGGCTCTTCTTCCGTAATTACTACTGTTACATATGTATGCATGTGTATGCATAAATCTATAAACAGAGCCCGAGGAGTCCATTTTTTGTTGCTTGTGCGTATATGGCTTCCGGGCTGACCTGAGGATTCCTTGAGATGAGATGTAGTAACCAGCTCTGACTTTGAGAGAAGATTCTGAAAAACAGCTGATTTAGCTAGGACGTTGGCATCCAGGTTCTCAGGAAAACCCTGGCACTGCAGGGACACTGGATGATACTTCAGGAAGGGACCGTGCTATCCAGATTGCTTACACTGCAGGGACACTGGATGATACTTCAGGAAGGGACCGTGCTATCCAGATTGCTTACACTGATGCTGTTTACTTTACTTATTGATAGTTAAAAGAAACAGAAGGGTAGGATAACCTAGTCTCCAAGTTCTCTTCACTGTCTACCCTCTTCCTAAAGATTTATTTTTTTTAAGTGTGTGTGTGTGTCTGCATGTCAGTGTAGGTGCCTATGTTGGAACCCCTGGAGTGTTGAGCCACCGAACCTGGGTGCTGGGAACCCAACTCGTATTCTCTGTGAGAGCAGCAGGTGTTCTTAAGCACGGAGTCACCTCTCCAGCCTCGGGAGTTTGACTGGCGGGCCACTGTACCTGTGCACTTCTGTGTGATCGACGACCACTTTCCTGCTGTGGTGACAAAGGTGAGTGGCTGTAGTAGGTTCCTACTGCTACCCCACATACAACACACAGGTACTGTGCTGACCCCAGAAAAAAACACACAACTCACATAATTCCAAAGAGGGATGATTGGACCACGGGGTACAGGGCATCTCACACTTACTTGGGTAAGCCTTTAATGCAAGCAGCCAAGTCCTTAGTCATAAAGCCGGCCTCGATGGTCTCAATGCAGACTTCTTCCAGAGCCTTGGCAAAGAAGCTCAGCTCGGTATTGTTGTCCAGCTTTGCTCTGTGGGCTAACCCTCGGGACCAGGCAAAAATGGAAGCTGTGGAAATAAAACGAGCAGTCTGCATTTCTATCACTCCGGTTATGGGGATTCCACGTGTTTCACCCTTTCCAGAGATGGGGCAGGCTTTTGTTTAGGTGAGGGGCATCATTAGATGCTATGAAGTAGAGACGAGTTTTAGGACAGCTCAAATACTTTATCTGAAGCCCCTTTACCCCTATGGCCTTAAGCAACAGTTCACTGTTCCAGGGGCGAAGGAAAATGCTTTGGAAAACACTCCTACCTGTAATCTCTACTCTCCAACAAATAGAACATCGACTTTATGCATTTTAAAGGACATTAAAATAGCTCCTAGTAGCTGGACATGGTGGCACACACCCATAATCCCAGAATTTGGGGAGTAGAGGCAGGGGGATTGCTGCAAGTTCAAGGCTAGTATATATCCTAGGCTAGCCTGGGGTACATAGTGAGACCTTGCCTCACCACCCACTGTCCAGATGAAGCAAACTTAAAACAAACCACAGCTCCTAGCATTAATGAGCCAGCAACTTGGTGACAGTTTTGCACAGGAGACTAAGAGGCAAAGGTACGCATCCCAGTTCCTCTGAGATTGCCTTTGAAGATGTCTCTGGCTGGAAATCAGTGAAGAACAGCATCTTACCAATGGGGTTGGTGGACGTCTCCTGTCCTTTCTGGTGCATGCGGTAGTGACGTGTGACGGTGCCATGGGCAGCCTCCGCTTCTACCGTCTTACCATCTGGACAAATCAGCACACTAGTCATCATGCCGAGGGAGCCATAACCTGTGAGGGGTAGAGCACACAGTGTTGGCTCCAACTGCACGAGCAGCACTGCCTGGATGCTGACGGGCGGTGATAAACTTGGCGCGTGTACAGTGTACATACAACTGTCGGTAACGCCTCTCTCTGCCCTTCAGAAACCAGGATCCTAGCTTCAAGGCTGAGTCGAACTGGACAGGCACCCTCATTCTCTTAGGAGCATCTGCTCTGTGATAGGGGCCACCTGTACTCCACTCCAGTTCTGCAGCCGGGGTGAGCAGGAGGACTTGGATGCAGGGACAGCCTTTCCCTGTTCAGTACTCCTGACGTTTCTGTAGCTCCTGCTCAGGGAACCTTACTCCAGCTTCTAAGTGCACGCAACTGCCTTTTCTTTTCAGGCATTCTCCACCTCACACATACTCACATACACACACATACTCACACATCTCACACACAAGGCACCTCACACATACTGAAGCTGATGACACGAACGTATAAACAGGTTACAAGCACGCCATTCTTTTCTTTTTGGTCTGATATGGACTTTGGTCATACTTTTTATTACTGGGGGTGTTCACGCACACGCACACGCTTTGGTCAGAGGACACTTTGTGGCGTCACTTCTTTCCTTCCACTGTGTGGACCCTGGGACCTGAACTGTGATCGCCAGGGTTGGTGGTAGATGTCTTTGCCTGCTGAGCCACAGTTAGCAGCCGATGTTGTTTTGGTCTTTGCCTTCGGTGAAATCAGTCTTTTCCCTCTGTAACTTGTTATCTCAAGCATTTGATGAAAAAAAAACAAAAACAAAACTCAAACCAAATTTGAGAATCACTCAATTTCCCCATGGTCAAATCCCATGGTGAGAATGTAAAAAGAGAACCAAGGACCTAGCAAGGAGTAAAGTGAGGAGCCCCTAACCACCAGAGGACAGCATCCGCAAGAGCTTGTTATCCGCCAACGGGTCCTAAGCAAGCGCCAAAGGAATTGTGATTCCCCCTCCCACCGCCTATCTGTACCAATCTAAATCTATGCACAGTGATCTGAGAGGGTAAGAGCAACTGTGTATTTCGAAATTGGGAATCAAAGGTGAAGTGTTTAGAAAGGAAAGAAAGCAGCCTCTGTGTGGGCGCAGCAGCTCAGTCGCTCTGCCGCCTGAGGCTTCAGATGCACAGGACTGGAGAGGAACTCAGCATCTCACTGACCTGCACACCACCCAACTGTGGCTTCCTGGCTCCCATCCCGTGTGTCTACTCAGACACTAGCTGGTGCCATTGTCAAGCTGAGGACCCAGATAGAAGGCTGTGAGTACCCAGCAGCTGTACCTCTCAGGAACCAAAGGGAAGCCGGCTCTGTTGCCTTGGAATGTGACTGGTTCTCTGAGGTAACTTGACTTATAGGCTCTAGAGCAGTGGTTCTTAACCTTCCTAATTCAACCCTTGAGTACAATTCCGCATGGTGTGCTCACCCCCAATCATAACAATGCTTTTTGCTACTTCATAACTGTAATTTTCCTACTGTTATGAATCGCATTGTAAATATCTGATGTGTGACCCCAAAGGGGTTGAGACCCGCATGCTGAGAACTACTGCTCTAGGCAAAAACTGGGTCTTGCCTGGGTCTTATCACACTTTAGAAATAGAAATATTTCTCCAGATGCTTCTTCCTATGATGACAGGACATTTAAAAACAACAGATGTGGGGATTTAGCTCACAGTACCGCACCTGTCTAGCACACACAAGGTCTTAGGGTGACCGTGCACCTTTCCCAGAACTTGGGTGACAAGGAATGGTTTTTCTTATCTACCATGGAGACCTGGCAAGAGGACTGTCCCTTCCTCTGTCCACTCAGCATAAATGTTTGAGATTTTAGAGAACCAGGAGGGTACATGGAACCCACATGTTATCTTCAGTCGGGCTGGCCTACTGGTTTTCAAATCCATTAGAGACACTCAGCTCTCACAAGAGAGCAAGCAGTGCCTTCTGGGAAAGCACACACAATTGGGCTAAGCAAACATTCATCAGGGGACATTCAGGTTCATGGAATTCTCTTGTGCAAACCTCAACCGAGGAACAATTTGGTCGTGAGGAAGTCAGGGAATCTGTGTGGAATTATTTGGCCCTAACACCTGGCACAACCACCCTGGTTTCTGGAATTTTTGTGAACCACGTTGGGCTTTGGTCCCTTCCCATGTTAGAAGCCGAACACCAAACAATTGCTTTGTAGAACATCAGAACAGCCTTTAAGGCCGGCAGAAGCATACTTAGGATCCATTGCCAGATGAATGAGCCCTTGGAGACCCCATCCTTGGGGGATCCCTCACTTCACTCCTTCTTCTTGGTTTTCTTTCTACATTCTTCTGTTTCTCTGAGACAGAGCTTCTCTCTGGATTCCTGGCTGTTCTTGAACTCACCAGGTAGACCATTCTGGCTTTGGAACTCAAAGAAATCCACTTGCTTCTATCTCCTGAGATTAAGGATGTGCACCACCATGCCTGGCCTCTTTTCACATTCTCGCCATGAGATGATGGGGAAACTGAGGCCGACTAGAGGCTTTGACATGTCAAATGGGGTAAAAGGCTGAGGTGTGTCGCCATTGTGAGACCGGAGGCAGGAAGGTCAAAGCACCTCGGAACTTCCTGTGTGACTTGAACAAAGCCACTTTCCCAGGGGAGCTTGCTTCCCTTACCTAAAGGGTGCCTGCAGGCACCCCAAAGTGCTGCCTTTCATCACGTGACAATGAAGGACTAAGAAATTTCCTTGTCACACCTGAGCACTCTGTGGAATGGGCCTCACTGCCAGCAGACACGCGCTTCCTCTCCCCGGTTCTCCGGCTGATTACCTTGGGCCACAGAGTCTGACTGCACATCACCGTCATAGTTCTTACAGGCCCAGATGAAGCCGCCCTCTGATTTCATGGCTTGGGCCACCATGTCATCAATGAGTCTATGCTCATACCAGATCTTCTGGGCTTCAAACTGGGACTTGTACTGCCTAAAACAAACAAACAGCAGAAAAGAGGAAGAAGACAGAATTAGTTTTCTCAGGGATGCCATTGCAACTCCCCAAAGGAACAGGAAACATTATTCTGAGTAGATACAGCACCAACTTGGGACTTACAGATGTGTGCTTAGATTCCTATCTAATCATCTTCTCATGGCGACCCCTCAAACTGGTCATCTCTGAGAACAATATTCTGTCTTAGGAATGAAGGTCTAAGAATTAGGTGAGGAAAACGGTTCTCCCAAGAATGTCTTTAAGTCCTATTATTTTAAATATAATGATCAGATTCTGAGATTTAACTTATTTTCAAAATGTAGTAAAGGGGAATAGACTACTGCACTGCTTGACACACTTCAGGAACTGGACACACTGTGGATAGTGCCCAGGCTGAAACAGTGGGCAGTAGGAAGATGCATAATCTCAATGCTCCAGTAAAGGCCTCTCGTCTAATCTCTAAGCCCCCGCCTGAACACTTGCTCTAACAGGGAGTTGTGCCTTACGCGTGACTGAAATGAAAACTGTTATATACTAAGACAAACGACAGCTTAAAGCAGACCTTCCCATCGCAGCGAAGGTCTTAGAAAAAAACAAACTGGGTCTGCCTCAGAAACCCACTTTTGAACCATCAGTACTTTATAATATAAACGGGTTACTTTATTCAAACATAGAACAATCCTTCCCCCACCAAGAAATAAATGTGTGGCCCTAATTAAGAGTACATTTACCCTCTAGGGGCACTGAGAGGGGTTTCCTTCCAGTTCTGCTAAACTCAGACTTGACATTACCTGACGGAAGGATTAGTGATGATGCTCTTTCTGTTTGTCCCAGGAGCTACACCCTAGATGCCAGCTTACTCGAAAACAGGAGAAGGAAGAGAAGAGCTGTACTCACTTGTCATAGATCTCCTGAAAGATGTCTTTGAAACGTCCATCATACTTCTTCAGGATAGTGTTTTTGGTGCTTAGATACAAAGGCCAGCCCTTGGACAGAGCCATCTGGAAGGAACTGTGTGCAAAATCTTCAATTGACTTATCCTGGTTGTACATGCCCATGGCAACACCACCACCTTCTGTGAAGGAGAAACCACCAAGAACAGAGAGAAGAAGGGTAAGGGTGGTGGGATTTGTAGCAGAGCCAAAACCATGCATAACCACCAAAGACCAGTTTCTCAGCAGCCAGAACTGGGCCAGGACTGTGGAATTCCAGGTGACTGTCCAATTTGAACAGTCTATGACACAGGCACCGAGGAGAAGCACGCACTAGGTAACAATGTTAGAACATGTGTTTGCAAGGGCACCAGCAGTAAGAAACCGTATGGCCTTTAAGGCCCTGAAGACTGTAGGCACAGAGGCACACATCGTTAAACCCAGCACTTGGCAGTCAGAGACAGGCAGATCTCGGTCAACTTGAGGCCAGCCTGGTCTACATAGTAAATACTAGGATAGCCAGGGCTACATAGTGAAACTCTTCTCAATAAAAGAAGGGCAGGGGGTGGGAGAAGCAGGCAGGTACACTGGAATCTTCACACACTGTAACCATTTCCAACACGTATTTTATTTTCTAACAGTGTGCATGTATGATGTATGTGTCTGTGAATGTGAGGATGTGCTGCCTGGCTGCCATGGCGCTCATGTAAGCCAAGAGCCAAATTCTGACGTGAGTCTTCATCTTCTCTTGCTGTAGGCTGGATCTCCTCTGCTGCTCACTGTCTGTCAGGTCAGCCAGCTCCTAGAGTCCCTTGCCTCTGCTTCCTGTCTCTCTGGAGGGGCACGTCTGCCTCTGTGCCTGGCTTTTCATGTGCATTCTGAGGATTTGAGCTCATGCTTGCGCGGCAAGTACTTTATCCAGTGAGGCGCCTCCCCAGTTCCCAACGCGCATTTTAAACTTAGGTATGCTCAGTCTTCAGTCATGGAGAAAGACTTGCATTTTGACAACTGGGTGAAAATCTTCTCATTTCCTGGGGGATACTGAGCACACCTATAGTAATTGGTGGAAACAATTATGTTTCCGTGTAATCACCGGTCTTTCACAACTCCTTTTAACTGACCTCTGTTATTACTGAAAGTCAGAACCTGAATCCATGCCAAGGCCCCAGGCTAACTGGCTGAGAGCGTGAAAAACAATAAAACCTGCAGAACTAGATTCTACTAAAACAGTATTGCTTAGCGGAGGCAAGGACAACAAAAGCTTTCATTTCTGGACTGTTTTCTTCTGTGTGTGTGTGTGCAGTGTGTGTGTGTGTGCGCGCGCGCGCGAGCACACATGTGCATTCATGTCTGTGCATACCACACCACTGTGTGTGGAGACCAACTGACCAACTCAGGTGTTGGTCTCCCACCTTGTTTAAGGTGGGGTCTCTTGCTACTAACTGCTGCAGAGGCTAGGGTGGGTAGTCTTTAAACTTCCAGGGGTTCTCCTGTCCCTGTCTCACCTCTTGTCTTAGAGCGCTGGGGTTACAGACATACAACTGTACTTAGCTTAGTGGGTTCTGGGGCTTCAAACTCAGGTCCTAAAATTTGTGCAGTGAGTGCTTTACCCACAAAACCATCCTCCCACCCCTTAATGCACTGTTTTCTCTTGGCTTTACTTTTCAGTTCTTAATTTCAAAAGAGACTTGAAGTGTTTAGAAATCTCTTTTTGTTGTTACTGTACATTTTCAAAAAGGTAAAAAGAAAATAATTTAGCAAATAATGAAATCAATTCTAAGTAGAAAGCCCAACAGAGCAAGGACAAGGATACAGGGCAGGAGACCGGAACACCTAGCTTGTACACTCCACAAACAACAGAGGCTGACACTTTCCACTCTAACACAAATGCACGCTTACACCCTTCTCTTTGTCTCTCTGCATTTCCACCAAGGCCGTTAGGTTCGCCCCTTGTGTCTATCTGTGCCATGGGAAACCATGGAACTCATCACTTTTTTATTTTAGCTTTTGATGTTCCTCAGAAATGTTGCATAGTCAGCTTGTCTTTTAAGGCAGTTACATAGGGAGGTTTTCACAAAACAGTAACAAGGTTGCTAAGGCCCCTGTTCGAATGAAATGCAGCTGCAGGGACCGCACCTACCTTCGAAGCTATGCACCAAGTACGTCACCTTTTGACTTCCGTCTTTTGGCGTGTAGGTTATCTCTACTTTTCCAGGCCCAGGAACAACAAAATCAGTTGCTCTGTACTGTGAAGAGGGAACACATATTAGGAAGAAGAGTGCCCCATCAGGAAGTACACGGGGGAAAAACAGATTACATAGCCAAACACGGCCGTGCAATTGGACGCTCTTTGGTTTCAAGAGGTAGGGTTAGGAGGGGTCCAGGGAGTCCTATTAGTAACAGTGCAGTTAGGGATCAGTAAGTCTTGACCAGGAGCCCACCACATGTACAGTAATTACGATTCAGAGAGGGCAGAGAATAACACTAAGTTCTGTCTTAACCTTATTTCCATTGCTGCTATCAGATACCCCGCTAAAACCAATTTAGGGGACAAAGGGTTTTTTTCAGCACAGTTCCGGGTTACAGCCCACCAGAATGGGGCGGTCACAGCAGCACACACTGGGGAAGCTGGTCCTAGCACACCCACAACCAGGAAGGGAGAACAATGAGCGCACACATGCCTATGTTCAGCTTGCTCTCTCATTCAGCCTAAGGCCCAGTGTGGGATACAGTGCCACTCAGAGTCAGGGAGGATCTTCCCACTTAAACTAACTGGATTTAAACAAAAACAAAAAACAAGGGACTGGAGAGATGGCTCAGTGGTTAAGAGCATTGTCTGCTCTTCCAAAGGTCCTGAGTTCAATTCCCAGCAACCACATGGTGGCTCACAACCATCTGTGATGAGGTCTGGTGCCCTCTTCTGGCCTTTAGGCATACACGTAGGAAAGAATATTGTATACATAATAAATATTTAAAAAAAAAAATCCCTCACAGACGAGCTCACAGGCCAACCTACTCTAGACCGTTCCTTCGTGAACCTCCCTTCCCAGGTGACTCTATACTGTGGTAACAGATCAAAACTGCCTGTCACGAACGTTTTCAACTAGGAAGCTCAGAGCCGCAGAGAGACAAGCATAGGTGAGGGCAACTGCAGAAGTTTCACATGTCAGAAGTGGGTGAAATGAGACAATGAAGGAAGATGACCTTGGCCATCGTCAGGCTGGAGGGGTGCCAACACCAGCTCTGGTGTTGGTGACGACAGAAGAGCCTGAACTCTGACCTCACTCTAAGCTAGAAATCGTGTGCTGAGCAAAGCTGATTCCAACAAGTGTTTCAAGACGGAACCGGGGAAAGAATGGACCAGGTCAAGCGGCCTGGGAGGTGTCCTCCTGTGGGATTTTCGGGGCTGAGTCATTCTCTGTGGTGATCGTTCTTTCCGGCACCAGACCTACATCCACAAGAGGCAGTCCCTCTGAGAGCAGTAGTGACAGGCTGCGGGCCCTTTCGAGGGCAGGTACTTTCCAGTTGAGCCTGGGCCGCTCTAGTGGAGACACGTATCCAGCACACACCAGGCACCCACAAGTCACTGCCCAATGGGATCTTTTCCAGTGATCTGTTTTATCCAGTAACTAGAGTCAGGCACCAGTGGGGGGGCAGCCACACCTGCTGCTTTACAGTAATCCTAGCCACAGTGTGTAAGAAACAGTCAGCTAACAGAAAAGATTAAACACTTCTGTCATAGGAAGTCCGTTAGTATAGTAATTCAGACATCGAGGTGCCCTAAAATACTTTGTAAAGATCTATAAACATTTAACAGAGTCAACACGCTGTTTAAAAAAAAAAATCTGTTCTTCCAAATGACAAATATCACAAAAAATTAAGTAACAAAAGAACAAACAAAACAAAAACACTAACTAGGCAGTAAGTTGTCAGGTCAAAGACAGGGAACTGGCACTTCTGCCATTTAGACTCTCTTGCTCAGGCCTTTTGGAGACAGCTGTGAAGGGCTGGCCAGGATGAAGCAATATCATGAGCCACAATGTAAAACAAAAGCCACAGGCCATGTCCAGGACCGAGCTGGTGGCCTTCTCCCAGGAACTCAGGTACATCTGCTGTGGCCACACTGCCTTCAGGGTGACCCCGTGCACACCTCTAGAGGTCAGTAGTACACATTTCCGTTTTAAGGTTCATTTATAAACTACTCTCTATTAAAACCTGAAAAACAGTTTCAACAGACTTTGGAATCTGTGTCATTGCAACCTTTCTCAACTCATCAATGACACTATTATACAAGACCAGAAACGACACTTGTTTTCCAAGCAGTACAGAATGCTTCACCAAGACTGATTTCAACTCTTGGGTGACTCAAGTATGTTTGGTAGGTGTTTTTTTTTTTTTTTTCCCCTTGATTTTCTGAGATAGGGTTTCTCTGTGTAGCCCTGGCTGTCCTGGAACTCACGCTATAGACCAGGCTGGCCTTGAACATGGGGATCTGTCTGCCTCTGTCTCCCGAGTGCTAGGATTAAAGGTGTGCGCGCCACTACTACCCAGCATTGTTTGGTAGTTCTTAAGGTGGCTGCCTATTAGAATCAGCTGGGATTTAAAACAAAATAAAACAACCCCCCCCCCCTCCGGTCCTTACAAAATTCAGACTTCAGCTGCTCTAGGATGGGAGTCTAGGTCTAGATACTGGAAGTGAAACAAACAAACAAACAAACAAGACAACTGAGCAGCAATGAAATACAGTTCTCAGCACTCCCATCGACAGTGAAATCTCACGAAAGGATCCCTCTGTGCAGCCAGCACCGACAACCGCCCATCTGAGGCTATGGTATCACTAAGGCAAAAGTGAGAGTATCATGTGGATAACTTAACAAAAGGATAAAGCTATGTTTGGGGGGAAAAGGTGGGTGCTTATTTGAAAGTTTATCTGTATTTTCATCCTTTCCTAAACATATATAAATACACAGTTTACACATAACATATGTTGGATTTATTTAAAGGGCAGAGAAACCCAAAGAACGAAACACAGAAATAAGAGCTATAGATTCACAAAAAATAAACACGAAAAATCAAATTATGTTCAAACTACTCACTTGGTCTCCGTAGGCATGACGACCAATGATGATGGGTTTTACCCAGCCTGTCACCAGTCGGGGGATGTTTTTGCAGATAATAGCTTCCCTGAAGACAGTGCCACCAAGAATGTTTCGGATGGTGCCATTTGGTGATTTCCACATTTGTTTCAACTTGAACTCCTCAACCCTCTTCTCATCGGGGGTGATGGTAGCACACTTGACGCCAACGTTGTACTTCTTTATGGCTTCTGCAGCATCCTTGGTGACCTGGTCATTGGTGGCATCACGATTCTCTATGCCTAAGTCGTAGCTTGGAGAGGGAGAGAAGTCAGTGTAACTTTGTGGACAAACTGAACTGACAGGCTGTCACCTGCCTGCAGAGCTGGCCGGGCCAAAGCGAAGACTCAAACACATCTAAACATGCTTGTTTTAGCATCAACACATTCTAAACAAAACAAAACAAAGAAAAGAAAAGAAAAAAGAAAACCACTAGGAGTCTGGGCCCTGCTTCCCTGAACTGCAGTCAGTGGGAAGCTGTCTTTCAGGAAACCAACGAACTCAGCTAAAACTACCTCCTGCTTTTCACCACACAAAACAACGACAGCACATGGCCTGGTTTCTCTCCACATAATCAGCATATGAATTAAGTCCGAGTACAACTTTATTTTCCCATAGTAAGTTTTATACCTTACCGATAAAGAGGTGGAGCGGTAAAAGGATTTTTTTTTTTTTTTTTTTTTTTTTTTTTTTTTTT
>NW_026067966.1:8866483-8932029 GCF_014885135.2 Alexandromys fortis | reverse complement strand
TTTTTTTTTTTTTTTTTTTTTTTTTTTTTTTTTTTGTATTTCTGGCACTGAAGTGGTGGGAAGCTTAGGTCTGTTGATCAGTGCCCAAAGAGTTAAGGACTCTTTTGCTGAAGCCAGTAGTCATAAGGTGAACCTTCCCCTACTTCTTGGGTAGGTCTCTTTGTTCTGGAAACAAGCCTGCGGTTTATTGGGTAAGCAAAGGAATCCACCAACCATCTTGTACACACGGGATTTAGCTACAGCTCTCACAGTGCAGACCATTCATAGAGGAGTGAACGCTGGCTGTCCACAGAGCACAGAGAATAACCATAAAGCTTAAGTATGTAATGGTTTTCTGAAGGCAGTACAAGCTGGGCCGTGGTGGCACACGCCTTTAATCTCAGCACTGAGGAAGTGGAAGCAGGGGGACCTCTGGGTTCGAGGCCAGCCTAGTCTGCAAAATGAGTTTCAGGACAGCCAGGGCTGTTACACAGAGAATCCCTGTCTTGAAAAAGTGAAAAAACAAAACCAAAACAAAGCAAAAGAAAACCCCCAAACCAGAAGAAACAAACAAACGAAAACAAAACAAAAATCATTAAGTGATTTATTTTCTATGGCTTTACAGAAAGTTTGATTTCTCAAAAGCAGCTAAGAATTAAGCTGTCTTTCTCTTTTAGCGTTTGTATCTTCCTTTCTCAACTGCTGGTGCAGACAGAGAGACAGTCACTTTTGTGTGTTCCCAAACAAGAATGTTTTCTGTTTCAGCTTTAGACAATTCATATACCACATGTAACACAGTCACACACATTCTCATCTTTTGTGCCTAGGACATTCCGGTTATCCAGATAGCCAAGCCCGCCTCACAGGATTGTGGATAATGTTTTTCCTGTTATCAAAGTCATTTCTCAGGGGAATCTGTCCACAGATGGGTAGATTTTTTCCTTCATCTGCCTTGTTTTAGTATTTCTGGGAGAAAGGAAAGAATAAAAGGCCTGGACCACTCTGTTGTCTCAATTAAAAAATAGAACAACAAAACCCTAACTACCCTACATTCCTTCCCTACCATAATAACCAGTTATCATAATAATTGGGGAACTATTTAAATCTGTTTGAGTCTTTAACAGCCTGCAATCATATACTTCGTTCTTTCTGGGCACAAGTGCCCCCTCCCACTTCTTCTGTTTAGACAATGTCTGACATTGTAGACTAGGCTAGCTTGGAACTCACAGCAACCCTATGGCTTCACTGTTCCAAGAACTGGGATTACAGGCATGGGCCACAGGACTCTTCTTTAACATGCCGTATGCAGGTTGGGGGAGAGAGTTCAGTCACCAAAGTGCTTGTCCTACAAGAGTTCAGTACCTGGAACTTACCTTCAAAGACAATAAAGGGCTAGGCATGGAAAAAAGTCAGAACATGATTATGCATTTGTAATTTCAGAGCAAGGAGGATTCCTGAGGCTTGCTGGCTGGTCAGCCTAATTTACTTGGTGGATTCCAAGTCAGTGAATGGACTGCCTCAAAAAAAAAAAAATACTCAAGGTTGTCCTCTGGCCTATATGCTCTGGCCTATATTCATGAATGTACATACACACACAGAAAGAAAGAGAAAGATAGGAGAGATGCTAAGTAAATAAGAACTCTAGCCCCTAGACTAAGAACCTCTAACCATTTAGCTGGGTGTATTGGTTCATGGGCTCCAGGTCAGTTTGGTTAACAAAGGGCTACAGTGAGACTTTGTCTCAAAACAACAAAACAAAACAACAGTAAGCAACAGAACCAAAACACAACCAAAAGAAGTTCTAGGGAGATGGCTGAAGGGTTAAGACCACTTGCTGCTCTTGCAGAGGACCTGGGTGTCTTTGATGTCAGAACCCACATGCTGGCTCACACCCAGTTCAGGCGATTTGATGCCCTCTTCTGGCCTTTGCAGGCACCAGGCACGCAGAGGGAACATATATACACATTTAGGCCAAAGAGTTATATACCTAAAATAAAGAAAAAATGAGAACAACAGCCCCTGACACACACAAAAGCCCTTTGGCTCACTTATTGCCATGCAAAGTTCTGAATGGGAAAAGTTCCTAAAATGTTTCTTTAACTCACTTGGAAACTCTGGTGTGTGTGTGTGTGTGTGTGTGTGTGTGTCCATCTCAATATGTTTGAGGTCTTCAGCAACTACAATATTGACTTTATTTTAGTTGCAATACAGACAGTACACCAGCTTAGGTTACCCAATCAAAAGGTGGCTAGAGACATCATGTGAACTAAATATCTAGACCCAACTAAGCAACAGGACATGTACAATGAGTACTTCTGGGTCAAGGCAAGGACAGACACGTTGGTTTGCTTGAAACGTATTGCTCACCATTACACTATGCTAGTCTCTGACCACTTCATCCTTGTAAAACATTGTCTCTGTGTGGTTCAAATGCACAAAATAAATGGGCAAAGAGGAGGCGGGGCAGATAGCAGGAGGTGGTGGCACATGCCTTTAAGAGGCAGGTGGACCTCTGAGTTTGAGGCCAAGCTGGACTATAGAGCAAGTTCCAGGACAGCCAGGGAGGCAGGGAGAAACCCTGTCTCAAAAAAACAAAAACAAACAAACAAATCAAAGTGGGGCTAGGGGAGAAAAAAAAATCAGGAAAAAAAAGAAGAAGAGAATAAATAACATACTTCTTAATTTCTTAATCTCTCAACACAACAAACTGGAAGGGGAGGTGGCATTCTGCTGAGTAACTGCATGAGAAGGACAGAAGAGGAGAGATGAGGAGGAAACCCCAGCCACTGACTCAGCAGACGGACGGAGGATCCGCTGGAAAGGACACATGTGAGTTTTTCACAGTGAGTTCACTGGTTCTTACTGTCCGCTACTTTTTTCCTTTCCAGGAATACACTGTGCTTCTAGAGACTGCTGATTTAATAAAACCTTCAACAGGGAAAACGGAGTTAGAAATGCCTCAAGAATCACCACTTTTCCTTTATAATTCTTAACTGTGAACTAATGGCAACCTCATTTTTTCTAACAGTGTTGAAACAGAAGATTCCCTGAGGGCTGGCAAGAGATGGCTCATTGGAGTTTGATACTTGGTAAAAGGAGAGAATCCACCTCGTCCTGACTTCTACATGCATGTTGTGGCATGTACACATGTACACACACACATACACAACTGTAAATGAAAATTTCAAAAAATAAGATTCACGTGTATATATTTAAGCTAAAACATAAGCTTGGGCTAGGTATTGTGTTATGACTTTTTTTCCCCTGAATTTGGGAAACTGAGGCAGGAGGACTGCTGTGAGTTCAAGGCCCATTTGGGCTATCTAGCAAGTCTTTCTATCTTAAAGAAAACCAAAAAAAAAAAAAAAAAATTCCAAACCAACCACCAACAAAAAATCGTAAAAGCTTTAATCACAAAACACAGCTATTATGCACGTAAAAAAAAGTCAGGTATATTCTGAAATTACTTTTCTGAGTCTGCTAGCTACACGGAAGAGCAATTCATTT
Source organism: Alexandromys fortis (assembly GCF_014885135.2). Classification (NCBI taxonomy): domain Eukaryota; kingdom Metazoa; phylum Chordata; class Mammalia; order Rodentia; family Cricetidae; genus Alexandromys; species Alexandromys fortis. Next base: position 8,928,543 of record NW_026067966.1, on the reverse strand, counting down.
ACCTGTGCAGATCCAGTTCCACATAGGGAAGAATGAGTTTTTCTTTAATCAATTCCCAAATGATTCGTGTCATTTCATCTCCTTGCATCTCCACCACAGAACCGCCATGAATTTTTTTGGACATTTTTACTTCAATAACCCTTAGAAAAAAAGATACACGCCTTGTCATGGTATAAAGTAGAAATGAAGTATCAATGATTTGTTGACTATTATGAAAGAACAGTTGTAATGACTACATATAGTAACAATTCCCAGTAGAGACTGAGAAATCTATGTAAGACACCATGCTACAATGCTTGTGTGTGGCTTCCACATCAGCAGTATAAGACAGTATACTGTATACTATAAGAAATTATTTCCCAGCTTGAGAGAAAAATTTCTTTGCCAAAGCCATCTGGCTAGAGTGTGGGGGGAACCCTATGCTGAAACATGCCATTAATAATGTAATCATTATTCTCAACCATTGGTTGTCCTATAAGAGCGGTTCTGTTATTTGTAGAGGTGATTCAACAGTTCTGAAGACCCGTATTCAGGCAGACTCCAATAGTGGACAGTGAAGGATTCTTTGCAGAACTGGGCTTTCCTATTGATACTACAGATATTGGTAATGTGAGGCTATATACAAAAGTGATTTCTCAGCTGGGGAAATCAGAATATGGGAAGGCCCCTGCCTAGCACCCATGCTTATCTGAGTCATAGTCCTTGGTATCTCAAGTCCTGCACTGCTCCTCTGGCTCTTTAGGATGGGCCACCATCTTGTTCTAAAAAGACAGATCACTTCAAAAAGTGTGAATTTATCTGGTTCCAATACGGTGCAAGGTGGACTGCCTCACTGTAGACACTCTAATGGGATCCTCCCGGAAATACAGCTGCGTTACAGCTAAGGACCAGGAAGTCAGCAGACTTTAAAGCAATTACCAGATAACAACCTAAAGCTATCTTGAAAAGTATAGCCAACTACTTGGGCCTTAAGTTAACAAAAAGTAATGAATATTAGACAGTATGTCTCAAGTCCTCACAAATCAGGACTACGTCCCCAATTCTCAAGTCCCAATTTTACTTCTTAGATTTGTAACTCTAGAATTCTATTGAGATGGTACCCTTAGTCTACTACCAGAGAGTTTCTCGAAGGCAGTTAGAAGAAATCAACCAACAGGTATAGGTGGACTAATACTACCTATCAGATACAACTTAAAGATTAACTTACAGTAGGGCATAAAGCCCATAATCAATTTTATCTTCACCATGGCTGTGCTTTAAAGTTAAACAAAGTCAAACAAGAAGAGACAGCAAACTTATCTGGGTTTTGATACCACAATTTCATGGCCATGTTCCTGCACAGCATTACACAACAGTTATGACTAGGCTATTTTCCTGGGGTGGCAAATACAGCTAATAAAAGATCACAATGCCTGGAATGCCTGCAATTTTTGTTCTGGTTTGTTATTTCCTCCTTGGTGAATATCTCCCTATATCTCAGAAGGCACTAACGAGACACGTCAGTTTCCCTCACTTCATCTATTCATTTTTTAGCACCTGTTAACTAAAATAGCGAAGCTGTGTTGTGACTATTACTGCTTGTCTGAGTTTGCTTTCCTGGGACATGGGCTTTAGGTATCCCTGGATTCCCTGTATCCCTGGTCTCACATTTTCTGAATCCACCCAACCTCAACTTTTGAAGGAAAGTGTGGTCCAAGCTCAGGGGCCACCAGCTCATTTACATTACCTGAAAACTGAATTCCAATGTCTTGACATGGCTGCGCAATTCCAGAAAATAAACACAATAATAACAACAGACTGGCTGAAGCAATAGGAGCCCTTTGCCATACTTCATTTTATTTCCATAAATCTCAAGCTTTTATTTTGAGCCAATTTTTTTTTTCAGATGAGTTCAAATTGCAAAACATACGGGGACACTAAGGAAGCAGTTGCAGTATATTGTTGGAAAATTCCTGCTTACTTCTTTTGCAGTACTTACACCAACGCCCAATTAACTGTCCAGTGTGGCCGGCCACATTAAAGAAAGCAGGTTGAAAGGCTATATTGCTAATTCTCATCTTGATGGTGAATGAACTTCCAGTTAGAACAAGGCCTCTCAATGTTGCTGTCTCAAACAGCTGCAGTTTCAATTTATCTCGTAAAACAAAGCAAAATCGGGAATAGAAAGTCTTAACATACTAACACCCCTGCCAGGAGGATTTAGTTTCTTTTAATACCAGCCTGACAGCCCAGTTTATCTGGTTTAAAGTACAGTGCTGAGTGTATCCGGAGGGGCAAAGGGCAGCTTATGTGCAAGGGGAGCTTTCCAAATAAAAGTCAAAAGACCTCAAATCCTTGCTTGCACACGAAGGAGGGTGAGTATCCAGGGTGAGCGCCTTGTTCCCGGCCTTTTTGCGAGTCTATGGTTTGCTCGACCTCGGTTGACACTGTGAGCCAGCAGATATCCTTGTGGGCGTTGTGCAAGAGGTCTAAAACTGTAGTTGACTCGATTCCTGCTTCCAGATCCCTATGCCTGCCCTGTCTCTCGGCCGTGCCGGGACCTTTAACACCAGGTCCACCCAGCTGGCTGCAGAACCCCTCCTTCAGAACTCTAATCCCGGAGGGCAGGACCGAAGGTGGGAAGGGGCCTTCTCTCAATCCTCAAGGCGCCCCCAAGTGGCTAAGCAAACACCCTAGATTGAAACTGGAGGTCCGCCCTCCCTCACGAACACTCTGACTTGCACTTCTCCGGCCTCAAGGCAGGTCCCACCCCCGAAACCTTGACGGAGCGCTCCGCACACGCCTATAGTTCCCGGCTCACGCCCTTTCCACCACCAGTTCCCTGCGGTCACATATTTTCTTCCTCTCACAGCCTAGACTCTGGAGTTCTGTGCGTCCTCTCCCCAGCTAGATTCTCTTCCGCGGGTGCAGATCTGCTTTGGCACTTGTCAGTGCAAGTAACGTCCCCGCCGCCCGGATCTTACGATCCCACCCTCGGGAGCGCCCTTCTATACCCACTTTCCTTCCCTAAGCCCGAACTTTGGGGGTGTCCCGCGGTGCACCAGGGCCTTTCCACTGAGTTCACTATGCACATCCAAGATCTGAGTTTTCTTCCTTTTCCCTCACTCCAGCCTTCTACGGAATAGCCTAACAGTGAGGGGCGGCGGCTGCCGCTCGTAGCCTGGGGCACTAGCAGGGAGGGGAAGGAGCGCCTGCTTGCACCCCGGGGCGCCCTGTCTACTCACCCGCTCACACCCGGGCACACGGACTGTCTCAACCCAGCCGCTGCTGGCTCAGCACCCGCCACAACCTTCGCACGGACGACCAGGGGCAGGGTCAAGGCTTTTTAACTCTTCCCGGCTTTGTCTCCTCCCAGGCCCCACCCCCTCAGCCCACCTCCCGTGGTCCCGCCCCCTCCACGAAGCCATTCGCTGCGCGCGGACTTTCTAGGGTGGGCGGGGCCGCAGAATGCTGCCTCCGGGGTGTTCCCGGTGGGGGAGGGGGATGGGGCTGGGCGCCGCCGGGATTCCTCGGGAGCACCCCGCCGCTGAGGAGCGACAATGCCACCTACAGGCAGGCTCCGGGCGTCGGTGTCCGGGTTCTCACCCTGGGAGAGCTCCTAAGACTGGATTTTGGCAGGTTCCCTTCGTGGCGTTTCCGGATGCTCCTTAACCTGGAATGTGCATTTTGAAGAATATGCGTTTGGGGGGTCTCAAAGGTGGGGGGCAACTATAGACTCTGCTAGAATGCAGAGGCTGAACCGGCCGCTATACCACCTCAATAATTCACTTCACTACCAATGATCTGTATTCCCAACTGTTACTACTCATAAATAAGCCCCACTCAGCATTTGCCAAGGAAGACAATGAAGCTGCACTAGAGGTACAGGATACAGGACTTTTGATTCTAAGGCACCAAAGCTACAGAGAAACCCTGTCTCGAAAAACCCAAATATATATATTCCTATCTCTCCGGAGATTTCTTTTCTGTGTTCCTTAGTCTTGAAACAATAATATTATGACTTGTAGGACAATAGGTCCCTGATTGCTCAAAATTCAATCTTCCAAAATTCACCTTTAAAACATCCAACATTGCACTGTAAAGTTATGAGTGCAAGACAGTTAGCAAGATGCATTTTGGATGCTAAAGGGCGCTAGTATTTCCCCAGCTGGAAAAGGAATAATGAACAGGGTGTTAGCTGTCAAGTGGATGAACAGGCACTGGGGGCCACCTCCATTTGTTCTTATGAGATGATCAGAGAGGGTGTGAGTTTATACTTTCACTTCTAATCTCATACCCTAAATCACAGGAGACTGCAAATGTTACTTCCTACTGCGCCAGGCTCTTATTGTTTATTACTAAAAGTAACTGTTTCTATCCATTCGTGTTATAGAAAGCATTCTAGAATAAGTTCAGGAAAGATAGGCTATAACACAATAAGAAGTACTGACTATGTGATGGAACGCGTAGGGCACGATACAGAACGAAGGTGAATGTAGACATAAACATCCTCGTTAAGTTCTGAGTATGAATGTGTCTCTCAGACACTGAGATGGGAAATACGGCACTTACGAACATGTCGCCATCCGAAACCATGTTTCCAAGGGCTACAGCACATGATAACTGATATATAACTGAAAGCAAGTATTTGTAGATGCCTAGAACTGACTTACATGAAAATATTACAAAACAACCATGTGCAGTGGTGCGTATTTGTATTCCCTACACTCAGCAGGAGGACTGACTGCCACAAGACCCAGGCTAGCCTTGTCTACCTAATGGGGTCCAGGTTAGTCCGACCCTGTGTCAAAACCAAGAACAGACAATACCCTACTCATAAATAAATACATGGGTAAAAACACGTGGGATCATAAAACAATAAGCTTATAGACCAAATGACTAAAAAAAACTTACAAAGCATTTTAAAGATAATTATTTGTGTATATATGTGAGCATGGGATTCTATAACAGGGATGTGGAAGTCAGAGGGTAATTTCTGAGCGTTGTCGGTTCTGAGATGGAACAGGCCAAAAGGCTCACTGGACAAGTGCTTTGACCCAGCTGCCTCCCTCTGCCCTCCCGGAGCAGGACCTCACCATTCAGCAACAGTTAGAGGTAACAACTGACGTTCGGCTGTAGTTGCATTGCTGCTAAAACTGTGAACGCGGAGTTCACCGCTTCTATTCACTCTGCTCACTGCATTTCCGTGCACAAGGCTTGATGGGTTTGTTTTCATTTACACATAAGAATCTAAATATTTGAATACTGTCTGGCGCAAAACTGTTGCAAACATCAGTGGAAACTTGGTCAGAAAATGTCTTTAGCATCTGTTTGGCCATGAGACACTCATTCAGATGATGGGATTCCCAGGAAAATACTGTATTTTCATTTTGGCCATCTGAAAACAAACAAACCCGAGGTAGGAGACTGGTGAGGTGATTCAGTAGGTCAAGGCATTTTCTCCCAAAGTAGATATTCTGCATTCAGTCCTGGGTACCCACATGGCAGGAGAGAGTTGTCCTCTGACCCCCACATGTGTGCTGTGGCATGCATATGTACAGAGATGTGCAGGCATGCGTACACACACGTGCAAAATAAGTTTAAACGAAATGAAGGTACATAGCAGGACTTGATCACTTCTGTCTTAGGGTTTTTATTGCTGTGAGGAGACACCATGACCACAGCCACTCTTACAAGGAAAATATGTAATTGGGGTGGCAGCTTACAGTTCATTATCATCATGGCAGGGAACATGGTGGTGTACTGGCTACATCTTGACTTTCGGGGACCAGGTAGTCAACTGACACACTGGGAGGCATCCTGGCATAGAAAATCTCAAAGTCCGCCCCTTTAAGGACACACTTCCTCCAACAAAGCCACACCTCCTAATAGTGCCACTCCCTATGAGATTATGGGGGCCAATTACATTCAGATGAGCACAACTATTTATCCATGAAGGTTATGGGCAAGAGAACAGCAAAGGTGACTGCTACACTTGGGGTTTGGGTGATAGAACACCCCTCAACAAGGAAGGGCTATGGGTGTGGATTGGACGGCTAAGATAATGAGTGAAACTCCGGGACTGTTTAGTGAGAAAGGCTGTGTGACAGGAAGGCGGGGATGTCCAGGAGGCAGCTAGCCACGGAGTCTGGAGCTCAGAAGAGGTGGCTGAGCAGGAAATATGAACCTGGGTTTTGTTGGTGTCTACTACCAGCACTGAAGAGGGTGTGGGAGCTCATCCAGAAATTCTGTCAGGAAAAAAACCTACTAGCAAGAACCCTGAGGCATGTCTAAATCTTCAAGGGTCACATGGAAGATAGGAGCCTCCCAGCCGAAGAGAATGAGGAACTAGGGTTGGAGACTCCCAGAGTCTGATGTGGAAGCCAATAGCCCAGAAGGTTTATAAAAAGGAAGAAGTACTAAGAAAGATGACAGAGCCCGGAAATAACTTGGCAATTTTAGTAGGATGACTCCAAATTGATTATGATAGGAGCGTGGTGCAGAAAGCTGAATTGTGAGTGGAAGACATCAGAAGGAAGACAAGAAAGATGATTGCAAAGAAAACACTTCTTTAATAAAGATTGTCTCATGTAGTCCAGCACTGAATTTGCTATGTGGCTGAGGCTGGTCTAGAACTCCTGATCTCCTTGCCTCTACACCCCAAGTGCTGGGGTTACAGGCTCCTCCTACACCTGACTAGAAAACATGATTATGTTTTGATGGCTCCACACTTTCCCAGCATTTGGCAGATTTGCAGGCCATTTGTCTTAAGCAGAGTGGATCTGAGTCTGTTACTGTGGAGTCGTTCATGTTGGTTGTTTCTGTTTTACTTCCTTATTGTGCCAATAACAACATAAAACACATACTTCTTTATCTTGCTTATTTAAAAATGCTTGTATCAATTCTTTATGCTAGACTAGTGGAACTGTAAGTGTTAGATCAAAGACTATAAACATGTTTACAGTGTTTGTTAGATCCATCAAATCATCTTGCCTGCAGCGTATACTCATTTACACTTTCACATAAAGTATGAAAGAGTGGGTAATTTCATGATATTCTATGTAGAAGTGAGTCTTTCAATAAAACCAAACCAAACTAAACAAACAAACAAAAGCAAAAAACCAAATAGTTTCTGCATTATCTATCAAAGACAAGCAATGCTTCATAGACATCAATTGATGGATGGCCCTGGATGTTGGAAATGAGTCCGCTGGGCCAGAAAATAAATATGTACCTTCAACATGTTATGTTGAGAAGGACTGCCCTGCACCCCACAGGCCAGCTGCTAACATCACTGTTAACTGTGGAAATTCAAAGCCTTTTGTGTACAGTCAGACAAGGATGCCCCCACTCTTGCCACTTCTCAACACACAATACAGCAACTAGGCAAGACGCCGGCATACAGGCACCCAGATTAGGGAGGAAAAAGTGAAAATGCCCTGTCTGCAGGCGATATCATTATCTTAGGTACGGGAAATCTTAAAGCTGGGAGTGAAAAAGTCAGAAGCAGTGCAACTGAGTAGCACTGTATATCATACAACCAACACACAAAATCAACAGTATTTTTATTTACCAGTGACAAATTCCTCAAAAGAGATCCAGAAAACAATCTTACTTATAATAGCTATAGAATAAAAATGCTAGCTGGGCGTGGTTGTTATGTGATGTTTTTATTTGTATGGCTCTTTTGAGGGGGCTGCAACCCACAAAAATAAATCACACACACAGAAGCTTATTCTTAGTTATAAATTCCTGGCCTTAACTTGGCTTGTTGCTTGCCAGCTTTTACTTTAGTTATCCTGTCTACCTTTTGCATCTGGGCTTTTATCTTTCTCTATTTTATCTGACTTTACTTCTTTCTCCGTAGCTTGCTGTGTATCTGCCTGCCAGCCCTGCCTATCCTTTCCCCTGGCTATTGGCCATTCAGTTCCTTATCAAACCATCAGGTGTTTTAGATAGGCAAAGAATCACAGCGATAAACAAATGCAGCATTATCAAAAGCAACACATCTTAAAGTAATTTTCTACAACACGTGGTGGCACACTCCTTTAGTTCAACACTTGGAAGCAGAGGTAGGAGGTTCTATCTATGAGTTTGAGACCAGTCTGTTCTACAAATCAAGTTCCAGGACAGCCAGCACTACACAGAGAAACTCTGTCTAGAAAAAACAAAAAGAAAAAAAAAGTTAAAATGCTTAGAAATAAATTTAACTTTACAAAGGTGATACTGAAAAGTATAAAACAGATGAAAAACTGTGGAAATAAGCAGAGACAGTGCCTTCATCTCGAAGAGCATTCTCTCTCTCTCTCTCTCTCTCTCTCTCTCTCTCTCTCTCTCTCTCTGTGTGCTCACGTGTGCGTGCATATGCATGTGTACACTGGAAGAGGTGATGGTGTAAATATGAACTATGCAAAACAACCAGCAGATTCAATACAGTCTTTTGAAAAATTCTTTCTGGGCAGTGGTGGCACACTCCTTTAATTCTAGCACACTAGAGGCAGTGGCAGGTGGATCTCAGTCAGTTCTAGGCCAGCCTGAGATATAATGTGAGTTCCATGACAGCCAAGGTTACACAGAGAAACCCGCCTCAAAAAAAAAATAAAAAAATAAAATAAAATAAGAAAAATAAATAAAAATAAAACCCCAAAGACTCCAAATTGCCAAATGAAGCTGTGCACCTCACACACCAATGACTTCAAAGGATAGTACAAAGCTATGGTAATCAAAACAGCATGATCCCAGCATTAAAAACAGTTATGTAGACCACTAGAATAGAACAAGAAGAGCAGAAATAAATCCACTTATGATAAACTTATTATTTGGAAAACTCTAGAGAAAGATAGTATGTTCAATGAATGTTATGGGAGAAACTGAATACCCATTTGTACAAGAATCAAATTAGATTCATATCTCACACTCTATTAAGAATCAACTCAAATTGAATTACATATCTGTGATGATTTGAAAGAAAATGGCCCCCAGGGAGTGGCATTATTAGGAGGTGTGGCTTTGTTGAAGGAAATGTGTCACTGTGGAGGAGGGCTTTGAGGTCTTTTGCTTAAGCTTCACTCCATGTGACAGATGACTTCCTGTTGCCTATAAGATGGAGGACGCTCAGGAACAAGTCCAGCACCATGTCTGCCTGCACTCCGCCGTGCTCCCTGTTATGATGATGGATGGACTGCACAGCTGAAGCTGTAAGGCAGCCACCCCAATTAGATGTTTCCTTTATGAGTTGCCATGGTGATATCTCCTCATAGCAATAAAAAACTCCAACTAAGACAATATCTAAGTGTAAGACCTGAAAATGCAAATTAGAAGAAAACAGAATCAAAAAGCCTCAGGTCACTGACCTGGGCAGTGATTTTTATTTTTATCTTGTATAACCCAAAGTTTAGGGAGGAAAGGCAAAACAGACAAGTAGGATTATATAAAAGTAAAATGCTCTGAAAAGTTAGAAAAACAACACCGAAGAGACAACCTAGGGAATGACAGAGGATATTTACAAACCATACATCTGCCAAGACACCATTATCCAACGTTTACAGAGAACTCAACAGTGAAAAGCACTAAGAATGTTATAAACCGAAGAAAGGGTAGGAAAAAACAAACACTCCTGAGTCATATAAAAAGATAAGCATCGGGTAGCCATCTTTCAGTAACTCGCCAAAATGACAAACACAAAGGGAAAGAGGAGGGGCACTCGCTATATGTTCTCTAGGCCCTTTAGGAAACATGGAGTTGTTCCTTTGGCCACGTACATGCGAATCTACAAGAAGGGTGATATTGTAGACATCAAGGGAATGGGCACTGTTCAAAAAGGAATGCCCCATAAATGTTACCATGGCAAAACCGGAAGAGTCTACAATGTCACCCAGCATGCTGTGGGCATCATTGTAAACAAGCAAGTTAAGGGCAAGATTCTTGCCAAGAGAATGTGCGGATTGAACACATCAAGCACTCAAAGAGCAGAGACAGCTTCCTGAAGCGGGTGAAGGAGAACGACCAGAAGAAAAAGGAAGCCAAAGAGAAGGGCACCTGGGTTCAGCTGAAGCGCCAGCCTGCTCCACCCAGAGAAGCACACTTTGTGAGGACTAATGGGAAGGAGCCTGAGCTGCTGGAGCCCATTCCCTACGAATTCATGGCCTGATGTAAAAAAAGAAATAAAAGACCTGGACTATAAAAAAAAAAAAAGATAAGCATCACTAGTTATCCGAAAAGAATAAATTAAGGTCACACAGAGGTACCCCAGCCTCACATCCGTCTGAATGGCTATTACTATCACAAGTTTTGACAAGGGAGGGAGGAAATGAGCATTCGCGCATATTGCTGGTGGGAGCAGACACTGGGGCAGCCATTATGAAAAACAATATTCAGGCTCCTCAGAACATAGAAACTCCACATGATTCAGTGACTCTGCTTTAGTGTATGTGCACAAAAGAAATGAGTGTGTCAAACAGACAGATACATGCACCTCTATTTTCAGTGTAGCATGTCCCGCGGCAGTTAAGATGAATAAGTAACCCAAGTACCTGTCACTGGAGGAATGGGTAAAGGAAGATGTGGCATATTTGCATAGCAAAGTACTATTCATTCTCAAAAAAGAAAGATGAAAGAAAAATAATAGGTTGGAGTGATAGTCCAGGCCCCGAGTTGATCCCCAGAACACACATAACAAAGACAGTCATGGTGGTGGGAAGTGAAGACAGGCCGGTTCCTGGGCTCTCTCCACGGTCAGCATCGCTTCCCTGGTGAGCTCCAGACCAATGGGAGACCTTGTCTCAAAAACAAGGCATGTGGCAACTGAGGAACATCTGAGTCTGATCTGTGGCCTCCATGAGTCCGGGCACACACGTGGGCATGCCCCCGCATGACTTTGAAAAACAATAAATACAAATCCAAAAAGAAGTAAGTATCATTTGTGGTAACATACGTAACCTGTATTCAGTGAACATTTTATTAAGTGAAATACACCAGAAAGAAAAATCCTGTAAGAGCTCATGTGTAGAAAAAGAGTTAATCTTAGGAGAAGAGAGTAGAAAAGTGGTTGTTAGGGGATGGGGATCAGAGGTAAGTAAGAGGGAAATACAAAACAAACAGCAAATGCTCAGGAAGTCATGGAAGCATGGCACCCCCCCCCCACGCGTTTTCATGGGGCTCCTATTGGCCAAATCAGGGGCAACTTCCCTAAATGGAACAGCGACAGTGCTGAATTAGGGCACAGCTGAAAGACAAAGAGAAGCTGACATTGATAAGGAAAAGCAATGGCTTTTCAGCAAAGTGTAAGTAATTACAACGTATACATGCATGTGGCTCTATATATATTCCAGCTCAGCAAGAATAAGTCCTTGCATGGGCATTCATGGGGGGGGGATAGTTACAGACATTCACAGAATGACTTTACAGATGAAATCCACCTGGAATTAATTTTTGATGTCTAGTATGAGGTAAGAACCTAACCCGGTTTCTTTCCCCCAAAGAGAAATCAAAATTTCCACAGATGTTAAAGTGCACGCTTGTTGTAAGGAGACTGCTGGTTAGTTCCTGGCCGCTCAGCCCCGAAATAATCACACAGAAACTGTAGTAATTAAATCACTGCTTGTCCCATTAGCTCTGGCCTTTTATTGGCGTACTCTTACATATTAATTTAACCCATCTCCATTAATCTGTGTATCACCATGAGGTAGTGATCTGCCAGCAACGTTTCAGTGTGTCTGTCTCCAAGGAGGCTCCACAGCTTTTCTTTGACTCCACCTTCTCTTTCCCAGCATTCACTTTAGTTTTCCCCGCCTAGTTCTGTTCCCCTATAGCTCTGCTATAGGCCCAAAGCAGTTCCTTTATTAACCAATGATATTCACAGCACACAGAGGGGAATCCCACATCACATGTTAATGTAGACACGGGAGTGGAAACTTCTGGGGAAGTCAGACAGCATATAATGGTGGCAACTTGATTCTTTCCTACCCCACACAAGAGTGGTCCAATTAATGACTCAGAAAATGTTAAGTTGAGGAACTGGAGAGATGGCTCGATATTAGAGACACATGCTGCATTTGCAGAGGACCCAAGTTTGAATCCTAGCACTCATATTTGGGGGCCCACTACCTCCTATAACTCCAACTTCCGAGGAATCGGACTCCTCCGGCCTTCCTGGTCATCTCCACAGAAGACACACACACACACACACACACACACACACACACACACACACACAGTTAAAATGGTGTTTCTTTACCAGATAAGGGGTTTGAAGAAACTTTTTTTTTTTTAAAAGGAAGATGCACGTTCATGTTTATGGGCTGAGGAAGAAGTTATCAGGAAAGATTTGGTTGAGGAGACATTGCAAGCCCCCAGGGATATAAAGCTGTAAAGAAAAAGTTATGATCTATGAAGGAGGGAGGCCGGTCCAGATAGATGTGGTTGCAGGTAGATGTGTGGTGGAGTTGGTTAGGTTAGGGGTTGCACCCACGATAGCCCATAGCATGGATAAAACTCTCCCGGAACAAGGACACCCGGGAGTGGAGAGGTACAGCAGTAATGAACCCCAAAGGCGGCGAGAGGGCGCTGAGGATACAAACCAAGGGCGGAGTTCAGGAGCGACCTGGGGTTGCAGCGGCCCCTAGCGTTTGATGATCCCTTCCAGGGCTGAAAAAAGACCAGCTGGAGAAAGATGGGTTGATATGGCAAAATTCTCCAGGAACAGGATCCCGAGACTCGAAGTCAAATAACACCACCTTCGGATTCCTTTCAAAGCTCCCCTGCAAAGCCCCACTTTTTCCAGCGAGCAGGTTTTAGCTTGTTTTCTACTTTTAATTGTACAGCACTTTTTATCAGGACAAAAATAACGGGTCATGTTCATACCAAGCTGAGAAACTCGGGGCTTGATAACTTTATCTGCAACAGGAAACCCGAATAACAAAACAAAACAAAACTGTACAGTCAACATCACTTGGGCCGGTCTCTATGCCGACTGCTTTACCAACAGTTTTACCTCATCCTCAAAAGAACAACAAACAAACAGAAACCATGGAGGGAAATGCTGCCTTTAATTAACCCGCCTTTTCCCGCCAGAGGTCGGAGGCCTTAGAGAAATAAGCCCATTTTTTTCCGAAGTCACGAGGTTGATCCAGCGGAGTCCTGAAAGTATCCTGAAAGCATTCACCTCTTTGCTTTGGGCTACTCAGGTGAATGCAGGTCCCATATCGTGGGTGCTCACAGTGTTGAACACTTACGGTAACGGCAGTTGGGCTGACGTCTGGTGCCCCGCGCGCCACCCAGTGACCCGCACGCGTGATGCTCACGTGCACTGACAGCCCCGCTTCCTTCGGGAAGGCTGAGGCCGCCTTAAATCCTCCGAGGGGGGGGGCCTAGGACGAGACTCTCTGGCTTCGATTCCTTCTGTCTGGACATCTGATCGGAAGGTCCGGAGGGCGGGGAAGAGTGGGCGGAGTCTGCACGCAGGAACGGTTGTGGATTGGCTGGGACGGAGATTGGGCGGAGCCTTGCGGCGGTGGGCGGAAGCGAGAAGCCGCAGCTACCGCGTAAACCTCTCGACTTCTCCGAGCCACCGCCGGCCGCCTGGGAAAGCCGGCGTTGCTCTCGGCGGCCGCTTCGGGCGCAGCAGGGTGAAGCGGAGGCCGGGGTGGCGGGAGGCCGGCGGGGCCGGGGCGGGAGGCGAAGGTAAGGGAGGCGTCGCGGCGTGGGCCGGCGGGGCCCGCAGTGGGAGCAAGGCCGGCGTGGATCGCCGAGCGCGGCGGGAGGGATGGCGAGGGCCCGAGGCTCTGCGGCCGAGGCTCGGCCAGGGGAGCGCGGAAGACCCGACGGGGACCGACTGGCTCCTGAATACCTGCTGGCCCTGTGTGGTGGCACAGGACGGGAGCTGGCTGGGCACCTCCCGCAGAGGCTTTCTTGACACGCTGAAAGTTCTCTTGCCCCTCTGTTTCCCTGATGCACGAACTTATTTCGGAGGGGGACCGCCTTCCCTTCCTCAGCCTGAGAGCTCAGTCTCAGAGGTGCAGCTCTAGGCTGGAAAAGAAAGTTCTGACCCGCAGAAACCATTCCAAACTTGGCGTGTGTCCATCAGATTAAACGCTGACTTTTGAGGCTTTCTCACTTCAACTTTGCCTTTTTTGAGGAAAGAGACTTGATTTCCCAACAGTCAATCTCCCTTTCCCAAGAAAGGATAAAAATCAAACTCGATGGATGCATTTAGGAATTTAGGGGCTTCTGCCCTATTTATGTTCTTAAGACATTCAGGGAAGGTGCAGATTCTGTACAAAGCAGGGCATTGCTGTGTACCTTGTGTGTTATGTGTTAAATGATAAAGGTTGATCATTCGGTGCGCCCTGTGTTGGTATATTGACGGTAGAGGTAGGCGCATAGCAATTCACACCATCCTCTTTCCCATTTATTTGAATCCTTTCCAGTATTCCCACTCCCCCCCCCCCCTAAAGACGGAGGGAGGGATTCTTAGTTTTTTACTTTCTCTTAGGTTCAGGCTTGTGACAAAGACAAAGGTCAGGCCTCTTTTTTTTTTTTTTTTTTTTTTTTGAGAAGCAAGACTAATTTCCTGAGTTTTTTTCCCTCCTATTTTTTGGGATTTCTTTAGTGTTTCTGTTGTGCTCAGGTCAAAAATAAACAGTTCTCCCCCCCCCCCCCAGCCTGCCCTAGAACTCACTCTGTAGATAGACCAGGCTGGCCTCAAATTCTCAGAGATCTGCCTGCCTCTGCTTCCCCAGTGCTGGGATTAAAGTTGTGCCACCACTGCTCGGCCCCAAAACCCTTTCTCCATGGAAGTGAACATTGCTTGTCCTGCCCTGATAATGTTTGAGAGTTGTACTTAAGAAAAAAACTGACCCTAGAAAACGACTAGGGTGACACTTGGATTTTCTACTGAAGTTTTCATATGGGCTGATGAATCAAGTTATTTTCTACACTTTAATAGTGGACTAGTTTTCTGGTTTGCTTCACCAAGATACTGTGTAGCGAGTCTCTCCTTGGAAAAGAAAGAGACAAACAGTTTTTGACATTGCAGAAGTTGTTGGATAAGTAGGTTAATATTTCTAATTATGCATGCAGAAAGAGCCATGCTTTACAGCATAAATAGTTATTATGCTGCTAAAAATCAGTTGTAATTTTTTTGGCTGCTGGTGGCATGTAATTACTGAGATTAACTCTATGTGATTGTATTTATGTTTTAGAGACAGCACTTGCTGTGCACTTTCATGCTTATTTTTTTACCTTCATATGTTCAAAGTGTAATGAAAGTTCTGGCTATGGATGACCTTTAGAAGTGATTCAAAGACTCCTTACACATATTGGTCACTGTGCTTTTGTTGGTACTTTTGTGGAATTGGAATAGGTTGTGTTTAGAAACTGAGGGGTTTTATTGCCATTATATCCTTCTTTCTGGTGGTCTGTAAGACGAAACAGAACAAAACCTTGAATTTTTACTTATCAGTCATCAACTTACCCGTTTATGCTGGAGCATCAATTATCGCTATAGTTTTATGTCAACTTGACACAAGCTGGAGTCTTCAGAGAGGAGGGGCCTCCATTAAGAAAATGCTTCCAGAAGATGGGCCTAAGGCAAGCCTGGAGGGCATTTTCTGAGTGATTGATGGGGAAGACACCAGTGTGGGTGATGCCATCCCTGAGCTGGTGGTCCTGAGTTCTATAAGAGAGCAGCCTGAGCAAGCCATGGTGAGCACACATGGCGAGCACAGTTCTCCCCTATGGCCTCTGCCTTAGTTCCCGCCTCTATCCTGACCACCTTTGACAGTGAACAATGATGTGGAAGCTTTCTTCCCCAAGTTACTTTGGTTATTGTTTTATCAATAGTAACCCCAACTAGACAATGCTTTGCCTTGTCTCCCAGTGGAACGTGACCTGCGAGGTTCTCCTTCCCCGTCTTTCCTCTTTTCCCTTTCTCTTATTCCCCTACTCCATTGCCTTTCTCTGCTCCTTTCTTCCCCATCCCTTCCAGTAAGCACTTGTTGCCAAAATCCCATCAAAGCCAGTGGTTTTATTTCTGCTTTTTTAAATTATCAGTGACATTACTAATCTGGGAAAATCTTGAGTATTACGAGAACACAGCTGGAATTGGAAGTCTGTGAAGAGCTGCAAACATCATTTTGGTCATTAGCAGGCTGTTGAGGATTTTGTGGCAGGACTTGGAGTATGGTCACAGTTGGTGACTGTGTCTGATCCACCCAAAGAAAGTCGTTTTACATTTGGTGTACCTCAGTTGCCACAGCTGTTAAACAGAAATAAGGCTCGCTTATGTGACTTCCAGGAGTACTGATAAAATAAAGTGAGCCGATAGACACGATTTTGAAGGAGAAGACCTGTTTTGAAGTGTGTAATGTCCACTTTTGTGCAGTGTAGATTACACAGTGTAGCATCCTAATGATTGGCACAGCAAAGGATACTTAACTTTCAGTCTAAAAGAAGGAAAAAGCCCTGGGGCTTTTCTGTGCTTTCTGGTTGGTGATTAGACTTAACTGCTTTGATCAGTCCTGTTTTTTGGTTATATACTTTTAAGAAGGTCATTACCTCAATAGCTTAGGAGTTTAGGCTGGGGGTGGGAGGAATCATAGAAATCCCAAGTTCCTGTGTCACAGGTACTGCCAAAAGCTAATTGCTCAGATTGTGTGGATGTGTCAAAAGGGGACTGATTTTTTTTTCTTGCGATACATAAGTAGAACAAGGCTCAATAGCTTGTGTTATATAAAGTCAGTTTCCCCTATAACTTTAAAAGGTATTAATTGTCCCCCCCCCCAAAAAAAATCCTTGTACAGTATGATGTAAATGATGGGAAAGTTTTTCATCTGCTCACATTTATGCCTTACCTGCAAATTTTAAATTAACTTTAATTGTAAAAATAATTAGAATGATCTCCAAAGCTACAGAGAAACCCTGTCTCAAAAAAAAAAAAATTAGAATGGTAATATTTTAAATTAGCTTGGCCACATAGTCATCATTTTTTTTAAAGGTGTTGAGGATTTTTTTCATCTAGACCGCAGTTTTTTTTTTTTAAGATCTATTTATTATGTATATAGTGTTCTCTCTGTGTGTATGCCTCCCGCCGGAAGAGGGCACCAGATTTCACATAGATGGCTGTGTGGCTGCTGGGAATTGAACCCAGGACTTCTGGAAGAGAAACCAGTGCTCTTCTTAACCTCTGAGCCAGCTCAAGTAGTATTTTTTTTAAGCCTGAGTTTGAATATGTGAAAATAGATTTGGTGTTTATTGGTACGAATTATCACACAGTTGGGCTGTGTGGATATTCGCCTCTTCTTCGGATGGCGTCTAAGGACCCTCTTTCAATCTTCCCCACTTTCTTTGTAGATTCATGCAATGGCCACAGATGATAAGAGCTCCCCGACTCTGGAGTCCGCTAGTGACCTGCCTCGCTCGCCCACTAGTCCGTCTCACCTCACCCACTTCAAACCCTTGACTCCTGACCAGGATGAGCCCCCCTTCAAGTCAGCGTACAGTTCTTTTGTAAATCTCTTTCGTTTTAACAAAGGTAAGATTTATTTCTAAAAATCAGAAAATGCAGTTTTGATTCTCTGCATTCAGTATTGTGCTGTGCTGTTGCAAGACAGTGAAATATACAAGGTGGTAGCTTTAATCACAGGTCACCAAGTCTGTAGAAGGAAAAGGTAGCGTTTCATTGTAATCTGATTAATTATTTGTGTGAATTGAGTTTAAAATGGTTAAGGAGGTCCTTTTTAAAGAGAAAGCAGTTTTCTATATTTTTTCTGTTAATGTGCTTCAACTTAATAAGTTTACAGAATGAAACTTATTGTGAGGGAGGTGTTAATAACACAGATTTTAATTAAAGCAATAAAATTAAACAGCAGTGCATGGTTTATACATTTAAAAAATTAGAAGCTGCCACTAGGCCTGTTGAGATTTAACACTTACTAGATTAAGTTTAAGTGATATCAAATGAAAAAATAATTTAGAAATGAGTTCTTGAATAGTATATTATTTGTTTTTTAGCCAGGAAGAATTAAAAAAAAAAAAAAACAGTAGCCATGTTGTACCCTCAGTTTGCCTTTGGTTTTTTGTTTGTTTTGAGACAAGAGTCCAGTGGTTAGCCTATGCTAGCCTGAAACTCACTGCATATCTCTGACCAGCCTTGGTGAGGAGGCTATTTTCCTGTATTAGTCTTCTGAGAGCCAGGATTATAGGCATGAGCTACCATCCTGATTCGTTTGTCTTTCTTGTTTGAAATGTGTTAGAACAGCAGTTTTTGACCTTTTCTTTAAAGTATTTAAAAATGAAGACTTGTGTACATGTGTGATCGCCTGCAGAGGTTAGGAGGGGGCTTAGTTATAGGTGTTTAGGAGCTTCTAAACTGAGCAAAGGGTCCTCAGTTATGAATTTAATACATAAACATACTGGCCCAAGTATTTTATCTGTCACTTTCTTGTTGAACTCCGGGCCTTAGCTTTTCAAGTGATACCAAGTTTCCTTTGTCACAGAGAGGGGAGAAGGGGGCCAAGGAGAGCAGCCATCTCCGAGTGCAGGTTGGTCCAGCCCTCACATCCCTTCGAGGACACAGTCGGTGAAATCGCCCGTACCTTATAAAAAGCAGCTTGACGAGGAGGTCCAGCGGCGCTCTTCAGTACTAGGTAAAGCAGCGTCTTCCCCTCTTCCTGTGTGAATCTCCTTCATGTCTTTCTAGGTCAGATACTAACAGTTTTCCTGTTTCTTGGAATAGTTAGGTACTCTAGAATAAGTAAAACTTGGGTAATAAAAGAATTTTTCAATACCTGAAACACTCTTCATCATGTCCTTAAACTTTGATTATGCAAGCTCTGATTGTCTTGACTGAATTTTGATTAATTGCTTGCTTGGGTTTCAGCAGAGAACACTTTGCCACATCCCCAGGAGAACACAGGTTAGTTCCAACTTTACAGACGGATTCTGCGCCTATTCTCGGGATGCTAATGAAGTGTGATGTGCATGCCACTGGCTGCCGAACACTGTCAAACTCCATTGGTGGGCTGTCATTGTTGGGGTTCACAGTGTCTGTGTGGCTGAATGCACTGCTTCTCATGCCTGCTTGTTTACCATGTCCTCATCCCATTCATTTTCCTGCTCTTCTGATGGGTGTGGGCTGGCAACTGTGCTTCAGTTGAGGGACTGCGGTGGTTTATGTTTATTTCCGTTAGATTGTTCAGCTCAGTAACTCAAGGAAGGGCAGTGGCAGTGGTTCCACGGAGAGGGAGGCTGCAGTGTTGGGAACCCCGGGTCTGTCCTGTCGGCTCACTGACTTCCATGAAATGCTCGAGTGAACACTACTTGTGTAGTGGTGGTTGGCAGAATGTTTTATTGCTTGTTGAGACTGGATGGCGGGGGAAGCAGAAGTAGAAGAGGTGCTTTTGCTGAAGGGCTACAAAGTGGACTGTGTCATGCCCACAGGTTTTCCAGGGTAACCGCCTCTGCCCAACTTCTATCATTTTGAAAGGAAGAGTTTGGGAGATGGGGCAGAGGATTTTCTTTTCATTCTAGATCACCCAGGTTTAACCTTAACCTTATTACAATCCCCTTAAACCCGACCTGTGGCTTCGGAGGATAAGGCAGGAGGATTGCAAGTTCAAAGCCAGCCAGGAAATATTAGCAGATTCTAGACCAGTGTAGTCTCCATAGTGAGGCTGTCTTAGGGAAAGAAGCAAAAACAAGTTAGAGCAACAAAACCTGGCCCTTGGCAACACTGTCTGTATTTGAGGATGCTCTTCTGCTCAGATTCTGTGCTGTCCGAAAGCTTTCGTTTGTTTCCTTCTCCTTGCTAAACAACTCACATTTAGTTTTTCACATAATACCAAACTATTCTTTGCTGCAAAGGGAGGAAGAATGGGCCAAAGAGCAGTCTCTGGGTTTCTTCACTTGTGAAATTGAGGAATTGGACTTGAATCCTTATAGTCTTGTAGGGGTTGCAGAGTTGTAGCTTGCCAAAATTTGCCTTTGTTGTTAGGATAAATTTGAACTGTTTGTCCATAGGCAGATCTTAGATGACCTCCTTCACTCTGGTTCCCACGCTCCCTGCTGTCAACAAGTCTACTTGCATCTTGGATTTTCCCTTGGAGGTCTTAGACACATACATTTTCCCCCCACTACATGTCTGACTCTACAGTTTGGTAGTTCTCCTATCTTAGGGAAGTTACTTGATTTTCTAGAATCCATTTACAGATGCAGTAGCTAATGGTGCTCGTCTGAGGGCAAGGGTCTCTCTTCTTCCACTGAGGCCAAGCAGGGTCTCCCTGCTCATTCTTTCCCAGTAGAAAATATTGATACTTTTTTCTCTTCCAAGTGTCTAAGTGCAAAGGACTTCACAACTTACTGCCTGTGCCAGGAAGCACCTCCATTGTGACTCTCTAGAATTTATAATCATGGAGAGGTTTTTAATCGTTTGAGACTCAAGAAAAATTGAGTTGTAATACGTGTTACTAACTGCACATCTGAGATCTGTGCTTCAATTAAGATAGGTGCAGTTTAGATAAGGTGTTATTTTAGTGATTCAACTGCCTTAAATTCTTGATGCATTTGGATTTATATAGCAACCTCTCATTCTTTGCAATTCCCCCTTCCCCCTCAAAAAAACCCATCTAAGTAGAAAACTAGAAAATGATGAGATAGATTCAGGATGGGATATTTTTCCATTTTATAGAAATTTACCTTCCCTGTACGACATACCTTCTAGATCCCCAAGTAGATATCTAAAGCCATAGGCACTTTCAAAGCTTTAATATATAATTTTTTCCACTATGATAAAGTTTAATTTATAAATTAGACCAAGAGATTAATAATAGTAATATTATGCTAACCAGCACAGTGGTAACTATAGTAAAATCATGTGAATGTGATCTGTTTCTCTTGAGCTAGGACAGATACTATTATTTTCAGACTGTATGACTGAGGATTACTGAAACCTTAGGAAGTAGAACTGAGATAGAGAGGAATTATGTATGTCAGGGGGACTCCACGGTTGTTAGATTATTGTGCTTAAGCTAACAAGAATGCTCATTTTTTTTTTTTTTTTGTCAAGCCACATTCATTTTCCCCTGAGAGTGTGAAATTGCTATAGCTAGGTATAGATAGAAATTTCACTTGTGATTTTTGTCTAAATAAAAAAGAATAGCTGGCAGCTATGGTAGTCATACTTTGGCTACAAAGCTAGAATTTGGACTTGTTTTATTATCAGTAGATTTGGTTTCATATTGTTATTTCAAATGTAAGTGATTCCTTGGAGTGTGTAATTGCAAGGTTGAGGAGGTGGCGGGTATGGGTGTGGGCTCGGGGAGAGTAGGGTCGAAGCTTTGGCAGTTTTAATCTGCTTGGACACTGGTCATATTTTATTATCCTGGATGTCCTATAAAGCCTGCTGGGATCTTTGGAAGGCTGGTCAATACAATTTCTTTCTGATGATTTGCTATGGAACAGAACAGTTTGGTCCCATTGCTTACTTATTTGACTTTTAGACCAAGTTAAAATAATTCTCTGGGATTACCTTTTTTTTCTGTTCAATGTCTCCCAGGTATTTGTTATTTATTTGGTTGGGAAAAAAGTGTACAAGAAATCATTAATAACTTCTGGGCATGTAAGTGATGATTCCATTTCCACCCTCAAAATCATCCGTCATTTAAGATAGTTCTTAGTACTTAACTACACTAACATTGTGGTTTATGTGTAATAAGACATACTTGAAACAACTTATTACTCTTGATAAAGATCAACACATGTATGCTAACAATAGGGTATGATTGTATTGTATTACACACACATGTATAATGTTTGATATGGTTACTAGAAATTATAAAACAATTAGTGTTATTTTTTTAAATCTGACTCAGACTCAAGAAGGAAAGTAGAACCAGCCTTTGGAGGTCATGACCCACGTACAGCTGTTCAGCTTCGAAGCCTCAGCACAGTATTGAAGCGCCTCAAGGAGATCATGGAAGGGAAGAGCCAGGTACTGTAGATGCTCTCATGGAGATCATGCCGTACCCTCTGGCAATGGCATCGTATCACTTAAATGAAAGTTTATAATTTCTTCTGATTCTGAGTACCAGAGTTTTACACATAAATTCTTAATTTTTTTTAAAGTGTAGTTTGATTTTTATTTGCCTTTATATTTTGTTTCAGTGTTTGCTTTTTAGGTCAGTGTTAGTACATATTCTCACATGTGGCTTTGTCAACAAGCTTTATTATTTTTGTTCATAAATAGGGTTCGGGTTTCCTTTGTCCCTGTAGATATCCAGTTGGACCCAGGACATTGTTTGTAAAAAGCCTTTCCTTCAGAGGCTGCATTATCGCTCACCAGAAGCTCATACGCAGTGTTGGTACGCCACTCTTCCTGTACTGTGGCTCCATGTCTGTTTTTGTAGGACAGTGACCTGAAGCAGTACTGGATGCCCGACAGCCAGTGCAAAGAGTGCTACGATTGCAGTGAGAAATTCACAACCTTCAGGCGCAGGCACCACTGCAGACTGTGTGGGCAGATTTTCTGCAGTCGCTGTTGTAATCAAGAAATCCCTGGAAAGTTTATGGGCTACACAGGTAAGTGTATTTCCTTAACAGTATCATATTTAAAACTCAAATTACGAAATAGTAAAATAGAAGGCCAATATTAAGCCATTTTTTAATTTTGGGCTTTATATTTATGGTAGCAGGGTATTGTAGTGAGAAAAAGAGATAGAGCTTTGATTTTAAGAACTTTATATTTGAATAGTAAAAGAGATGAGAGTGTTCATAAGTCACTAGAGTAAAAGTATAGATACTGTAAAAACCTATAGCAGCATTAGAGATTATTAGATAAGTGGATTTTAAATTTATATTTCTATAGCGTTTTTATTCACAAAGTAAAGGTTGCCTTGACTTACATGATAGTGTACTTTGTCAAATTGTATTTTATTCATATTATTTCATTGAGAATGTAGTGAAATTGTAGTAATGGAGAAAGTTCAAGGATGGAAGTTTGTTAATTGAATACGGTCAGTGCTCAGGTTAATACTTAACAAACCCTGTGTGAGGGTGTCGGATTCCTTGGAACTGGAGTCATGAATCAGTTAAGAGCTGCCATGTGGGTGCTGGGAATTGAACCCTGGTCTGGAAGAGCAGTCAGTGCTCAACTGCTGAGCTATGTCTCCAGCTCAATTTTCCTTATTTTTTATGTCTGTCGTCATAAGCAATTCTCTTCTCTTTAACTCTGATTTTTTTTTCCCCTGAGACAGAGTTTCTCTGTAGTTTTGGTGGCTATCCTGGAACTAGCTCATGTAGATCAGGCTGACCTGAACTCACAGAGATCCACCTGCCTCTGCCTCCTGAGTTCTGGGATTAAAGGTGTGCACCACCACCACCAGACGTCAACTGTTTTTATTCACCTGCTTAAAAGTTTGAGACTCTTTGCAATCTTAGCTTAGCAAGCAATATGGCAACAGAAAGTAAGCACTTCTTCCTGTCCAGTTTTTTTTTTTTTATAATTTGTTTTATATTGTTGTTCCCAGGATGTTGAACCCAGGCCTGTGTATAGCTACATTCCTAGCCAGTTTGTAAGGTTCATGAGCTGGGAATTTGAGTCCCTAAGCTCACCCTTTTTTCTACTTTGTGTTGTACATTAGGAGTAATGAACTAATCTCATACTTGCTATTTTAACAGGCGGTTTGTTAAGTATTAACCTGAGCACTGTGCGTATGCAGTTAAGAAGAGCTAGTTACTGCCTTGCAAGCCTTTATTTCCCTACCACTTTCTTAGTGTTTTTTTTTATTATTGGAAATACTCACTAATATTTTTAGTTTTCTTTAGTTTTTTAAATTTTTTTAAAATTATTTTATGTGTGTTAGTGTTTTGCTTGCACGTGTGATATATGTATGTTATGGATATGCCTAGTGTTCACAGAAGTGAGAACAGGGCATTGGATCTCTTGGAACTGGAGTTATGGATGGTGTTGGGAATTGAACCTGGGTCTTCCTCAAGAGCAACAAAGTGCTGTCAACCACTGAACCTTTTTTCCAGCCCTTTCATTAATTCTTTTAAATTGAATCTAATTAGAGAACCAATTTCAGAAACTTGAGGAGCCAATTCAGAAAACTTAAGCCTAAGCTACTGTGTCTATAAAACCGTTCTTGCACTGCATCAATAGAGTCAAGTTTCTCCAGAGAGGGGAAGTAATGGGTGGGTTGACAGTTACCCGTCGTCAAGGAGTCTCTCAAGTGCGTGTGTAGTTAGTCAGGAGGCTGGAAACTAAGATTCCAGGTTTTGTGCTGAGACAGAATTCCCTTGGCTTTTGGAAAACTCTTTGTACTTGAGGCCTCAGTTGATTCGGATGAGAGTCATGCTGTGGATAATTAACTGCTGTCTGATGAAAGTCAGCCTTAAATGTTAATAACACTGCAAAAACAACAAAACCAAATGAGCTTCAACATTAGTATTGGAACAAAAGTTTGTGTAGTCAAATCGAACCTTAAGATTAGCCCTTGCAAGTGAGAAATGTATATTGGACACACTAGAAAAAATGGAAAATACCTGGAATATTGATGGATAGAAAAATTAATAAATTGCCCTCGTGTGTTGGCACACACCTTTAAGCCTAACACTTAAGAGGCAGAGATAGGTGAATCTCTCTTGAGTTTGAAGCCAGCTTTGTCTATGCAGTGAGACATTGTCTCAAAAATTAGAAGGAAAATCAATGAGTATTATAGAGAATCAGTGAGAATTAAGCTGCTGTTATTGGTGGTAATAGCAGGAACATCTGCATTTATCATACAGCTTTTAAATTGCATATGTGTTAGTTGTCTCCAGTGAACTATAGATTCTGCAAGGCAAGGACCTGTCTTATCAATCTTTGTCTTCCAACAGTTCTAGGCATGTGTCCAGTAGTCGTTTGCTGATGAACGAACATTCTTTATGGAATGAAAGCTTTTGTGGTCAGGCTTGGCTTTGTTTCTTGATTTGAGTTTTAATAGTTGACTGGTTAAGGGAGTTTATCGTTTATAGTCTAATCTAGTCTTTGCTGTGGTAAAAATTGAAGGACTTTCTGCAGAGAATAGTTTTGCTTCTTTAATGTAGTTAAGTTTGGGACAGCAGTAGTGATTATCAGAGCACATTTATTTATCCTAGACCAAAGAACACTTTATTTTGTTATTGTTTACTGAGTCCTGATTAAAATGAATATATTTGTCTTTATTTAAATTTTAGATAAATTTCATCTGCTAAATTATAATGTTAGAAATTAGTAAACTAGTGACATTTTATTTTGATTAATATGCATATATAATTTGATTAAACAGAATTATATAATAGTTATCTTAAAATAAGACAATAAAAGTAGTATACTTGAGCTGGGCAGTGGTGGGGCACACCTTTAGTCCCAGCAATCGGGAGGTGGATTTCTGTGAGTTCGAGTCAGCCTGGTCTACAGGAGCTAGTTTCAGGACAGCTAGAGCTGTTACACAGAGAAACCCTGTCTCAAAAAACTGGAAAAAAAAAGAGAAAGAGAGAGCCAAGACTGACCACAAATGCATTGTGGCCATTGAAGAATGTCCACCCGACACGCCCTTCTTTCTGGTTTTTGAGCCACAGTACCATTTAACTCAGGCTAGTTCTGAAAGCCTTATCCTCTTGTCTCTGCCTACCAGAAGGCCTTTTCTTTCTACCTCCACATAGCAGGTGTGTGCCACTATGCACAACTTCCCTTTTGTTTAAGATGGTATCACTGTGTTGTCCAGGCTGTGCATGTATGGTCTTCCCAATACCAACATGGCTCCTCAAAACAGTAAACTCTTATTTTGGTAAATAGAAAAAAATGATAAAAAATATAGTAAAGATAGAAACCAGTGACAGACATAGTTGTTTATTTTATTTTATTTTATTTTATTTTATTTTATTTTATTTTATTTTATTTTATTTTATTTTATTTTATTTTATTTCAGACAGGTTTTCTTTGTGTAACAGCTCTGACTGTCCTGGAACTCACTTTGTAGACCAGGCTGGCCTCAAACTCACTGAGATCCTTCTGCCTCTTGCCTGCCTGCTGGGATTAAAGGTGTGCACCTGGCTTTATCATCAAGTGTTATTTAGATCATGTGCGTTACAGTTTCATGACTTACAGATCCATAAGTTTAAGTCAGCCTCAGCAAAAATGTGAATAATATGCCATCCTAAACCATTATGATGGCTGTTGGACCAGGCAGTAAGAAGTTTTCAGCCCCACTACAAGCTCACAAAACCACTGTTGTAGGATGGGTCGGTTGTTAACTGAAATGTCGTGTGGCACTTGGTATATTTTGCCTCTTAGTACACCAGATTGTTATGGAATCACATCAAACAGTGTTTTGTAAAAATGAGTAGAAATGAAACTTATTTTTGGACAGGACTGTGTCCAACAAAATGGTTGAAAGTATTAAGGATGTTGTTTGTCCTAGGAACAATTTTTGTGGTGTTACAGGTTGAGCTCAGGGCTTCATGCATTCTAGGCAGGCACTCTGTCACTAAGCTGCACTCCTAGCTAGAACATTTCATTCCTATTTCACTAGGGCTTTTCCTTTAGTTTGGTCCTATGTGTCATACTGTGTGTAAGACTATTTCCTGTTAGTTTAAAAACTGTGCTGTAGATGGAGGAAATCTCCAAGACCCTCGTCCTAGAAGAGCTACACGGCTGCTGGGAGAAGCGCAGTCAGTCTTCTCCAGGGACAGGCCCCTGCCAGAGCCCTACACATCTGAATGCATCAGGCTGTAGTTTTACATTTTTTTCAATTGATTTTATTGAGCTATACGTTTTTCTCTGCTCCCCTCCCTGCCTCTCCCCTCCCTTCTACCCTCTTCCATGGTCCCCATTCTCCCAATTTACTAAGGAGATCTTGTCTATTTCCTGTGTAGATTAGATCCACATATGTCTCTCTTAGGGTTTTCATTGTTGTCTAGGTTCTCTGGGGTTGTGATTTGTAGGCTGGTTTTCTTTGCTTTATGTTTAAAAACCACTTATGAAGCTGGGTGGTGGCACACACCTTTAATCCCAGCACTTGGGAGGCAGAGGCAGGCGGATCTCTGTGAGTTCGAGGCCAGCCTGGTCTATAAGAGCTAGTTCCAGGACAGGCACCAAAAACTACAGAGAAACCTTGTCTTGAAAATCCAACGGGCGTTGGTTGCGCACGCCTTTAATCCCAGCTCCAAACCTACAGAGAAACCCTGTTTTGAAAAAAACAAAACAAAACAAAAAAAGAAAATCCAAAAAAAAAAAAAACCAACAAAATAAAACAATAACAACAACAACAACAAAAAACCACTTATGAGTGAGTACATATGACAATTATTCTGGGTCTGGGTTACCTCACTCAGTATGATGTTTTCTAGATCCATCCATTTGCCTGCAAATTTCAAGATGTGATTTTTTTTTTTCTGCTGTGTGGTACTCCATTGTGTAAATGTACCACATTTTCCTTATCCATTCTTTGGTCGAGGGGCATTTAGATTGTTTCCAGGTTCTGGCTATGACAAACAAAGCTGCTATGGACATAGTTGAGCACATGTCCTTGTGGTACGATTGACCATCCTTTGGGTATATACCCAAAAGTGCTATTGCTGGGTCTTGAGGAGGTTGTTTCCTAATTTCCTGAGAAATCGATCAGGTTGCATGTTTTACATGCATGAGTGCTTACGTGCCTGTGTGTATGACAATAATTACAGACGAGCTCATGGATTTGAGAGGAGAGGACATGGAATGAGCTGAAGTGGGGAGAAGGGTGGGAACGATGTAAGCACAGTTCTCAGCTATGACATTCTCAGGAGCTCTGTTCTGGAGACCTTTCTTCAGAGCTGTATCATAGGGACCTTAGCATTACTTCATCCCTACTTACTATCTAGGGACAATAACTTGTTTCTGTTGTTGTTCACTATATTAACATCTGTTCTCATTGAAAGCACTACCTCGGATAGATCCCTCATTGCATGAATACAGTTATGAAAAAATATATTGCAGCCATGATTTTCTGTTATTATTGGGTCAAATTTTCTTAACTGTTACAGATACTTGAAGTAGTTGAGAAGCTTGTTGAATTTATTGTAATAATAAATGTAGCATGTACAGCAGACTCAGCCAAGTGTTCCACTTATTTGGAATGTCTTTGTGGTGGTCTTTACTTGAAGACACTTCCTTTTATTAAACTACCTATTAACACAAAGATTTAAAATATTTTATTAAATAATATATTACTGATACCTTTCCTTATTATTTTTCCTCCTAGGAGACCTCCGAGCGTGCACATACTGTAGAAAAATAGCCTTAAGTTATGCTCACTCCACAGACAGTAATTCCATTGGGGAAGACTTGAATGCTCTCTCAGATTCAACTTGCTCTGTGTCTATACTTGATCCAGGTGAACCTCGGACACCTGTTGGGAGTAGAAAAGCTAGTCGTAACATATTTTTAGAGGATGATTTAGCCTGGCAAAGGTACTGTCACTTGAATATAATTTGATTTAAATGAGAAATGCTTAGTCCTGTGACCTGTATTTTTCATTAACATTTATTTTTCTTATTATCTGCCAGTTTATTATTTTTTCCAGTTCATGTACAGAAGGATCATAGATGTTTATGGATGGTGATTATATTAGCATTGAAATATAAGTACATGAGAGGAGAGCTTTTTTACAGGTGTATTTGCTCTTCTACCATTAAACCAAGAACAGAATACGTGGCAGGTGCATGATCCTTGCAGTAGTTGGATGAGGCAACAGAGTCATTGACATTAATACTTCCTGATGTAGTCCTCTTAGAGAAAGCAGAGTGCTCCTGAGATGTGGGCCTGTTTCCAAATTCAGTTAGTGTTTTTTTTTTATTGTTGTTGTTTTGAGTATTTGACGTGTTTATGTTTCCACTGGAATCCAAGGTCCATCACTCATTTTGTTTAGGAGAATTATCTTCTTACACATGACTCCTAATTTTTCCATGTCATCAATCTCAGAGTTTTAATTGCTTTTTTCTTTTTTTCTTTTGTTTTGGCTTTTGAGACTGAGACAGGGTTTCTCTGTGTAGCCCTGGCTGTCCTGGAACTCACTCTGTGGTCCAGTCTGATCCACCTGCCTCAGCCTCACAAGTGCTGGGATTGAAGGCGTGCACCACATACCCATTTTAACTAACATTCTTCTGATGAGTAGTTTTCTTAGTTCCTTTTTAACAAAGAGAAGAATTAGTATATATTACATATTTAAAAGGAAATGAATTATAACTAATTCATCATATTTGAACCCAGGGTCATAAGTAGAAAAGTCACAAATCAATATGCACTAAGATTCTAATTATATATTGTTCAGAATTATATAAATGAAGATACAAATGCTATAATTATTAGTTACTTGTCTTATTACTCTAACAGTGGTAAATGTAAATTTTTAGTAATTGTTTCATTGAGATTAGGGAAAAAGATGGTACTGGGTAGGGAATACAGACTCTTCAATACTTTGGTAATTGAGTCTTCTCCTTAAGTTGCTTGATGGGTCTTTTGACGTTTGCAGCATCGCAATCATACTATACTTGGTACACATTTTATAAACTTAATTGATTCTATATTTACTAAAACAGTATGAAGATTACATTCTTTAGCTTTTTTATCATTTTAGTTAACAATGCTTATTTGTGTGTGGTCCAGTTGTGTGGTCTCAGAACTGGCAAGTATGATTTAGTGAGGCATCGTGCGAGCAGAGGATGGGCCCCAGAGGCAGTTTTGGGTGCTGTGTTAAATCTCACGTGCCACGCTCCTCTAGTCAGCTCATCTTCTTGGTGGGAAATTGTTTCTTTTTTGACAGATGTTGATGCTAAAGTTCAGAAAGGTTACGTAGTGAATCTGAGGTCACATGGCTGGTAAGAAATGGGCCCTGTTCTTGGACCTTGGTTTGTTGCACTCTTTGGTACTATTCTTATGAGTTGTGGGACAGAGAATAGAATTTTTGAGCACAGATTTTTTTTTTTTAACACAAATCACTTTCATCTTCTATATGTGGTATGGAAATGAGTTTTATAAATCACCTGTCCAATCAGATTTGGTGGTTTATTGATAATTCCGTACATTTAAAACATCATTTTTTTTTTCTTTTTTTGAGACAGGGTTTCTCTGTGTAGCTCTAGCTTTTCTGGAACTCGATCTGTAGAGCAGAATAGCCTTTTCTGCCTCCTGAGTGCTGGGTTAAATGTGTGTACCACCATTGCCCAGTGAAACTGCACTTTTTGCCTCAAATAACTGAAAAGGACAAAAATGAACTGTATATAATCTCATTGTTGCAGGCAAAAATAATTTGCTTCAAAATTTGAAAGCATCTGCTTGCAGCCCCAACTGACCCCAGTGTTTTCATTTTCTTTATAGCTTGATTCATCCAGACTCCTCAAATAGTGCTCTTTCAACAAGACTTGTCTCTGTTCAAGAGGATGCGGGGAAGTCTCCTGCTCGAAACAGGTAAACACCTAATAGAAGCTACTCAGATTTGTGTTTATGTCCATAGAAATGAGAACAGACAAACAGGTGAGATGATGTCCTTCCTCTGTTTGGTTGTTTCTTTTTCAGCTATTCCTTGATGATTGCAGATATTGGGACCTTTTCGTGTCTTCTGGTTTAGTGAGGCATGTAGGCATTCTGTGAAAATGTGTACCAGGGAAACAGGTGGCAGATGCTCAAGGGGACCACACCTGGTAGGAGTATGAGAGGTCCTGTGGGCTGTAGTAGACTGTCTCAGGATGGATGAATGGTCTCAGATGAGGAGCTGTTGAAAGTAAAACAACAACAACAAAAAATTTCAATTGCTTTGTAAAATTGAAAATTGTAAAAGTCTTTTAAGGATATGGAAATAAATGTCCGTATATTTTCCATTAAGATATACTTATATTTTGTCTGTTTATTTTGATACATTTTATATAGTACTTTTAAACCATTCAAGAGTAATGCTATCGTTTTTTAGTTTTTTCGGTAAATAAGTTCAGAAAATGTTTTATGTTTGAGACAGGATCTTGCTGGCCTTGGACTCACTGTGTTCCCAGACTGGCTTCTAACTTACAGTCCTAGCTCAACTCATTGAGTGCTGGAATTGTAGGCAAGCACTGCTTACACCAGCTGAGAATTCTTTGTTTTTTTAGTAGCAGTTTTGGCTTCATAGCAAAATTAATCAGAAACTTGGAATCATACAGCATATATGGTATGCTTTCAGTTCTTTCATTCTTTCAGTTAGTAATGTGCACTTAAGTTTCCTCTATCTCTTCATGACTTATTGCATATTTTTCTTTGTTGCTAAGCAATATTCTAGTTTCTAGATGTACCATAATTTACCTTCACCTTCTGAAAGTCATCTGGGTAAATTCCATGTTTTGGTAGTTATATAGAAGACTGTGAACATCTGTGCAATTTTTTTTTTTTTTAAGTGAGACTTGTTTCATTACGTTGCTCTGTCTGTCCCGGAACTCACAGGGAGCTACCTGTTCATACCTTCTGGGTGCTGAGATTACAGGTGCACACCACCATACTCAGCCCTGTGTCCTTTTGTTGTTATGTGTGGATGTAGTTTTAAGTTCATTTGAGTAAATACCAGAAAGCATGATTGTGGGATCATATAGAAAGGACATGTTTAGTTTTGCAGGGATTCCGAACTTTCTAGAACCTACATTGCTGTTTTTCATTCCCAGGAGAGTTCCTCTTCTACCACACCATGTCCAGCAATGCTGTTGCCAGTGTTTTGTAATAAAGTTGCCTTTTCCTGATAAGAATTGAACATTTTTTTTATTTGCTTATTTACCTTGCGTGTGTCTTCTTTGTAAAAGGAGTCCATTTTGTGGTTACATTGCTAATTTTTTTCACTGTTGAGTTGCCTTCTAGTTTAGTATAATGGCCGAAAGGATGTGAGAAAGTGAGGCATATAGGACGGTGGTGCCGCACACCTTTAATCCCAGCACTCTGGAGGCAGAGGCTGGTGGATCTCTGAGTTTAAGGACAACCAAGGCTACACAGAGAAACTCTGTCTCAAACAAAACAAAACAAAACAAATCTTTATTAAATGTATCATTTGCAAGTACTCTTTAGCTGGTCTTTTCATGTTTTGACATTGTTTACGGAGCATAAGTATTTTAATTGGAGTGTGCCTTTGGTGTTATATCTAAGTAGCTATTACTATATTCATCGCATCTAGGTTTTCTCCTGTGTTATATCTTCTAGGTGTTTTGTAGTCTTGCATTTTATGTTTTGATTTGTGATCCATTTTGAATTATTTTTTTGTGGCGGGCATAACTTTGTTTATGTTTCTTTTTGTGTATGTTGATCCATTTGATCCAGTATCATTTATTGAAAAATCTTTGCTCTTTTTTTGCCTTTGCTTCTTTATCAGAGGTCATTTGTATTTGGAGGGTCTCGAACTCTGTTGTGCTTTATTGACATGTTTGTTTCTTTGTTTACCCATGCTTTATGATCCTGATAGATGTAGCTGTATAGTAAGTCTTGAATTCAGGTAGTGTCAGTTCTCTAACTTTTGTTTGTCTTCTTTATCTAACAGTGTGTTCACGGTTTGCTGGTTTCTATTGTTTTGTTGTCCTTACAGTCTTTAGAGTCAGTATCTGCAATATAATTCACTCTGCTTTTGATCAAGATTGTGCTGGCTCTGAATGTGATTTAGAGAACTCTTTTTTAAAAAAAGATTTATTTATTTTTATTTTATGTATATGCATGTTTTGCCTACATATATGTTTGTGTACCACATTCATGCAGTGCCCATGGAGACCAGAAGGGGGTGTCAGATCCTCCGGAACAGTCATGTGGGTGCTGAGTGATGGCTGCTAGAAACACCCTGGATTCATTGTATATTTGATTTTGAATTAATTTTTGGTTGTTGTATATTCAGAAAATTTTCATGTTTGCCAGATTTTTCAGGATCCCACGATTTAATTATTTGGTCCCTTATGAGATCATGACAAATTAAGGAAAGTGGGCGCTACCCCAGGCCACTTATTACATTTGACTGTCGTTTCTTCCGGTCTGCTCTACTATGCAGTAATTCCTTTATTTTCCTGATAATCAATTTGTAAAGAGACAGGCAGTTATCTAGTAGGATGTCCATTCATTTGTGCTTGTCATATGCTTCTTGGATTGGATTTATGGTATAATTTTTACCCTTCCTTCCTTCTTGAAAGGAATACTGTAAAGTTTTGTGTAGTTTTCATTTTGTCCTACAAGAATGGGTATAGTTCTGTTTGTGTCATTGGTTGCACTGACTTAGGTTTTTGCTAAGATTATGTCTTAAGTTACCAGTTTTCCCTTTGTCATTTAGAAGAGATATGTGGGAGATGCTTTGAGGTTGCATTGGTTCAGTCAGTAGTCAGCTTTCTGACTATTGCTCTAAGGCTATATAATATTTTTTCCTAACTAAATCAGTCCTTCTTTATTATTAGGTGACATTCTAGCCTATGAAAACTTCCTCTTGTTGGAAAGTTAAAAAGGGGAATTTGGAGCATGCAGTGTTCTGATTTATTTTTTAAAAGGAATCTGACTTCTGTAGTGAGTATATTGAAGGAGAAGCTGGTGCAGCAGCAGCAGCCCAGGCTGGAGAACATACTTAGAGCCGCATATAAGTGAGGTGAGGGGTGTGAGCACACTAGAAAAGGACAAGTTCTGCATGTGTTTTGGTGGTATGTGTAAATAGGACTTGCTAATAAATACAGTGTAGGCTAACCCAGAAAGGACATCAAAGATGATTAAGGGTTTTTTGACCTGAGCAGCTTAAGTGTGGCATTAGCATTTATTGAAGTGTAGGGGAGGGTGGAGACATGTAACAGTTTGATTTTAGACATGTTGAATTTGATATATCATCTAGATATCCAAGAGAGATGTCAAGTGAACACATGGATGGGTTAGATGTGAAGTACTGGCTAGAGATAGAGATCTCAGTAGGTTCGGCGGCAAACACCCCTACCAACTGAGTCACCCCACTGGCTCCTGGTTCTTGAATTTTTTTCCTAACCTGTAAAGTGAGCTAGTAATACTTACTCCATAGAATGTATAGGTTACCCCAGAAATGAGTTATGTAGTGTCAAGTGACGTTTCTTTTCATCTTTTCTGTTGAAGCTAAAGTTAGATTTTATTTTTGTTTTTGTTGTAGACGATGACTAAAATTTCAATTAAATTAAAAATACATAAAAGCTTGGTGTTATGATATTCTATTTATAAGTCATATGATATGTGCATAGAAGCAAAGTTAAAGATATATGAGAATACTTACAGAACAAGAGAAAACACATTTCCTGTAACTTTTTTTTTTTTACTGAAGAAATAGGTGTGTGTGTTGGTTTTTTGAGAGACAGGATTTCCCCGAGTAGCACTCTCTGTCCTGGAACTCTCTTTGTAAACCAAGCTGGTCTCAAACTCAGTGATCTTCCTGCCTCTGCCTCCCAAGTGCTGGGGTTAAAACCATGTGCCACCACCACCTGGCCTGTATAATATTATTTGAGCACAGTATTTTAAATACAGGCCTACTAATGAGAAGGAAAATAATTTGTTCTTGAGGCTGATGTAATTAGTATTCCTATTATCAGATTCATTGCAAGATGTTCAACTCTAAAACTGATTCTTGTAATTTCTGGGTGATAGAAAAACAAGGGCAGGCTGGATTTGGCCTGCATGCCATTAACCCAGAGACGCAGGTTATTGTATGTAGTTGTTATTTCTTATTTTTCTCAGTTATAAAAATTAATTTCCAGTATTTTTTACAAGCAGAGTTTGTGTTCTTCCTTTGAAACACTAATAGACAAACTATATAATTGTTTTCCTATAGTATTTAAAACTGTTCAAATTTTTTTGTTCAAACAATTGTTTCTGGTGTCCTTCCCTGCTTTTCTCTAGTGGTAGTCTACCCTCATAACTACGAATATCGTTCCTCTAGCAATAGCTCCTAAACATGTGAGTATGAATTTCACTTAACTCCCTTCACAGGTGAATTTACAATTGTGATTGTACTTTTTGTTTTTATTTCCAGATCAGCCAGCATTACTAATCTGTCACTGGATCGATCCGGTTCTCCTATGGTTCCTTCATATGAGACATCTGTCAGTCCCCAGGCTAACCGAACCTATGTTAGAACAGAGACTACTGAGGATGAACGCAAAATTCTTCTGGTACCAGTCCAGCATCTAACCTGTTGCTAGTTTTGAGCATAAAAAATGATGACTTTTTATTCCCATAAAGAAATACATACATAAGTGTCAGCTGGGCTTGATATGCATGCCTGTAAGTCCTGTACTGGGAAGGAGGAGGCAGGAGAATCATGCGTTTGAGGCTCGCTTGGGATAAGTGGGGTGTTGCTCTAAAAAAATAAAGTTTACGAATTAGACAGGGAATGAATTAGCTTAACCTTTAATTTACTAGCATCACCTGAGAAACTGGGTAAATACTCTTTCATACTCATTGTATTACTGTTTTCTTTCCCCCTTTTATCTAATACAAGAATTGAAGTTAGATTGTAGTTTGCTTAAACTTTGGAACATCATTCTTACATACATGGAAAACTCTGAGAAACTTTAATTTCAACTGTTTATATGACATAGTAATTGGTTCTTTTTTCAGTTTATGTATATGTAAAACATTTGTCAAATTCTAAGAACAATTCAAAGAAATGAAAAATAAGTCTTTTGTCTTAAAGAGGTTAATTCAAAAGATAGAAATGAGATCGGTGGGAATATTTTTACTAGTGAAAGAAGTAATATCTTATTTTATAATTTTATTTTGTTTGAGACATGACCTCTCTGTGTTGCCTAAGTTTTCTCTATGTAGATGAGAGTGTCCTTGAATTCACAGAGATCTGCCTGCTTCTGCCTCCCAGATACTGGGATTAAAAGGTGCATACCACTGTGCCCAGCTTTGAAATACTACTTTAATAATAAAAATGTATCAAATGTATAACACAGGTATATATTATAGAGAAATAAAATAGGAAGATCGTTAGCAGTTGAGGGAGTTAGGAAGTCTTCAAGGGCTTGAACTGGATTTCAAAGGCTGAAATTACTTTTGTTAGGCAGAATGTGAATCTTACTTAAGGATATTACAAAGGTGTAGATTTAGGATCAAAGCATTTTCCATGGATGATAGAATTTGTTTGTTGAGTTTAAGTTGGAATCAGTGACTAGTTAGATGAAGGTTATTTTGATTTATCATTGGGAACCAATAAATTCAGTCTGTCTGTTTACCATTTTAGAAGTGATAGGACCTGAGAGAATGCAGCCAACAAATGACCGTGTTCTGACATCTCCCTCTTTTTAATTTTTTATTAGTAGATAGCCAGAATGGTTTTGATTTGAGATGTTGTAGCTAAATCTAGCATTCTGTGTAATACTCTGCCACCAATATAGGGATCCCAACTATGTCCAGTACTATTGGTTACATTATTATATTGATCAGAAAAATCGAGAGAATAGCTTGAAAAGAGACCCATATGATTAGTAGTTCTGGACCTTTGTAGAATTTAAGTCCATATTTGCCTTTTAATAGGAACACAAATGTTATGATGTTGTATGCAAATAGGAAGTGATTTAAATCCTAAAGAAAAATTAAACTCGGTTCTGTCTTTAGATGAATGGAGGAGTTTATGATGGTCCTAAGGTCCAAGCATAGACACGGAGCCATTAGTAAAGATAACAGGAGCTGGATCCATTAACTCTACCTGAGTTGAGGCAAAGGAGGATAAGAAACCTAAGTGTTCAGAGGCACTCTCTGAAGATGCACAGGTCAAAGCAATAGATACAGCAAATTTCCAGCTAAAGGGCAAAAGGAGATACTGACCATATCATCAGAGGTCCTGTCTGCCCTTGTGGGGTCAAATAAGGCCCTGTGCACCAAGGGAAAAGAAAACACACAGAGTCCTGTTTCACCTGACAAGCTCTCTCTGCATATTGCTTCCCAACTGACTGTTTAATCCTAGTACAGAGACAGAGCAGGCGGATCTCTGTGAGTTCAAGGCCAGCCTGGTCTACAGAGCTAGTTCCAGGACAGGCTCCAAAGCTACAGAGAAACCCTGTCTTGAAAACAAACAAACATAAAAACAAAAAACCAACCCAAAAAACCTGAGTGTTAAGGGTAATATAACAAGGATCAAATCCATAAATCCATGTAATTGCTGACATTGGGTTCTCCCCTGATTTGTTAATTGAGAGCAAGAGGAGTAAGGCAAGCAGTTGGTACTTTATGGCTCTTATGGTGTGAATAAATCCATTCCAAAGGTTTATCCTCTTGGGCTAAGTGGGGAAAGTAAGTAAGCTTAGAGGAGACGAAAGATGTACATGATACACGAATGCGCCTTTTAATCTAGATTCAAAGTGCTGTAGGTCTTTTCTTAAAATCATATGCAAGGACTGTCCATGCCATCTTTCCTTCTAGAGAAGGCTTCTGTGGTTTCTGCCCCTTTATTCACACTCACCTCCTTCTGTGAGTATCCCTGCTTTCTTATCTCATTGCCCATTTCAGTCCCTGTTCACCTCTCTAACTGGTGGTGGGACTTGGGAGAATGGAGCTGATAAAATGAGGCAGGTTAAAGTCTCATGCAATTGCCAATTTTATTCGGAGCATCAGACGAATTTATATTCTGAGGGTAAGAGGAGTCACATGAGATATGTACACTCAGAGCAAGCCACACGTGGAGATCAAGTCTCATGTGGCAAAAACATGTTTTCCTGTAGAGGCATATAAGTAAATAGCAGTAGCCAGTTATGATGAGTAATCCGAATTAAACTCCTATACCTGGGAGGAGCATAAAAACACATTCCAGGAACAATTCTGTGTTTTAAAGAAACTAAGGTCACAAGACTCTTGCCTTGTTTTCTTGGAGTTTTCCCATAAGCACTCGGAATTCTCACACCTCTCCATATTTTGAACCTTGTTCCAACATCTGTCCTTACGTGTTTACGTTTGAACTTGGAGTTCATGAACTTCTTTGAAAGTTTTCTTGAGTAGGAAGCTATTTAACAAAGACTTCTTTAGAAACATTTACTGGTCAGTTGAGAATAATGGGGGACATCTAGACTCCGTGGAGTGGAAGCTACTCTAACTAGGTAATTGACTGTCGTCTTTGTCTACCTTGATTTGTCTCCATAGAATGTATTGTGTGCTTAACTGAGAGACAAGTAATATGTGCCATTGACTGAAAAAGAAGGAACATTGGAAATATTTTGTTTTGAAAAGAAAAAAAAAAACCCGAATGAGTCGAATTGAAGCTGTTTCCATGCATGTTAGTGAGGGACTCCACACTGAGATCCTTCTGAGATCGCAGCCATAGGAGCCTCTGAACAGGTACCCAGAACCCTTTCAGGGCTAGCTAACTGCTTCTCATGTGATTGCAGGACAGTGTCCAGTTAAAAGATCTGTGGAAGAAAATCTGCCATCACAGCAGCGGGATGGAATTTCAGGATCACCGCTACTGGCTGAGAACACATCCCAACTGCATTGTCGGAAAGGAGTTAGTCAACTGGCTAATCAGAAATGGACACATTGCTACAAGGTATTATAATTTTAAGATGTTTTGAAATTATTCATTAGTTTATTGCTTATTAATGACGAGGATGTATATTTGAATATGTAAGGGTATCTTTTGCGAGTTATGATGATGTTTTATGGATTTGATGGTTTGAGGAACAAGCTCTTTAACTTCCTTCATCTGATGAAAATGTTTGCAAGAACCTGATTGGGGTCACAATTTACTATACTTAAAAACAAGGACTTGCAGCTGGTGAGATGAATCAGTGGGTGAAGGCACTTGTTCCTAAGCCGGAAGACCTGTGTTGGACTAACCAAATCCTCATGCTACAAGAGGAGGACTAATACGGTGAAAAGCCCCATGGGAAAAACTGGGTGCAACAATGTACACCTGTAACCCAGCTCGGGGGCAGAGGCCAGAGGTTCAGCTGGTGAGCTGGTCTAATTGTAATTGACGAACTCCAATTATCTATAGTGAGATACCCGTCTCAAAAGATAGGTGGGCATCAATTGAGGAAGACACTTCCTGTTGATTCAGCTGCTCGCTTCACCACGTGAGCACCCGTGTGCACACAAACACACAGGACCTGAAACAAGCAGTAACTCTTCAGATGGAGCCCTAGCGAAGCTGGATAGGAGACTGTGGCTAGAGTCTAAGGTCAAAGGGTTTCCTTGTCACTCTTCTGTAATCCAGACATTGAGTCCGTAACTCATTTCTGGAGGGACCTAGTCTGTCTCAGAGATCACATATAAAACATATGACAGACAGGATCTGCTGTTTTTTGTGTTAGCTACTTTTCTGTTGCTGTGATATTATACTATGTCCAAGGAAATTTATAGAAGAAAGAATTTATTTTGGCTTAAGGTTACAGAGGGTTAAAGTACATAATGATGGGTATCTTAGTTAGAATTTCTGCTGCTATGGTCAAACACCTTACATATATGTAACGACAATTAACTATAAAAAAAGAGGTCATGAATTTGAAAGAGAGCAGGGAGGGTGTGTGGGAGGGCTTGGAGGAGGAAAGGGGAGGGAGAAATGATGTAATTATAATCTCAGAATAAAAAAGAAAATTGAAAACAAAACACAACACAACAGCATGACCAAAGGCTCCTGAGGAAGAAAGGGTTTGTTTCAGCTTACAACATTCCGGTCACACTCCATCACTGAGGGAAGTCAGCACAGGAATTCAAGCAAGGGTGTAGAGGCAGGAACTGGAGCAGAAGCCTTGGAGGAATGCTGCTTACTGGCTTGCTCTCTCAGGCTTGCTCAGCCTCCTGCCAAGCGGTGGGAGCACCTGCAGTGTGTTGGGCCTTTCCCTGTCAGTTATTAATCAAGAAAATCCTCCAGAGGTTTGACCACAGGCCATTCTAGTGGGGGCATTTTCCCAAGTAAAGAAAAACAAAAATAAACAGAAAACAAAACAAAAACCCTAAACAGAACAGCAGCAGTAGCATTCCAGCAGGCAGCAGGCATGGCGAGAAGAACAGGGTCTTAGAGCTCATATCTTGAACCACAGTAGAAGGGCAGGAGGTTTGCACCCTGAAAGTTGGCCTCCATTTACATAATTCCTCCAACAAAGCTTCATCTTTTAAATCCCCCCAAGCACTACCATCAACTAGGAAACACATCTAACATATGGGAACTGTCTCAGTCACTGTTCTGTTGCTGTGAAGAGACACCATGACTGTGGCAACTCTTCTTATAAAGGAAAACATTTAATTAAGTTTACAGTTTCTGAGATTTAGTCCACTACCATGGCAAGAAGTGTGGCATGCAGGCAGATGTGGTGCAGCAGAAGGAGTTGAGTTCTACATCTTGATCTGCAGGCAGCTGGAGGAGACTGTGTCCCACACGGGGTGTAGCTTGAGCATCTGAGACCTCAAAGCCCACCCCCACAGTGACACACTTTCTCCAAAGGCCATACCTCCTAATAGTGCCACTTCTATGTGCCAAGCTTTCAAATACATGAGTCTGTGGGGGCCATTCCTATGCAAACCACTAC
Organism: Alexandromys fortis; assembly: GCF_014885135.2. Classification (NCBI taxonomy): domain Eukaryota; kingdom Metazoa; phylum Chordata; class Mammalia; order Rodentia; family Cricetidae; genus Alexandromys; species Alexandromys fortis. The sequence goes on along the minus strand of NW_026067966.1, from coordinate 8,888,067 downwards.
ACCTTTCAAGTCTCTTAGTGTTTGATACTTGCTCAGATGAGTCTCCTCTCATGAGAAGGGATAAGAAAGAAATAGCAATAAGCAGGGAACCTCTGGGTCATAATTTGGTTGTAAGTCTTTTTACTTTTGTGTCTTTAGTCAAACTTTTCAATCTCTTTGAAATTTGGACCCCTTAGTTTCAATGTAGGGAAATGATTTAGTATTGTAAGTAAGCTGTGGGTATTGAACAAAATAATGTTGGCTGAGTGCTTTATAAATTTGTGAAATGTCATATACTGTAATGTGTTGTTTCCATTTCATTCATGTATTTCATATCTCTTGAATATTTGTGTTTTTTTTTTTTTTATCAGAACAGGAAGTTGTTTGAGTATTGGAACCATGCCATTCTCAGTGTTTTTACTTTGTTGAGTGTGAATGCCTCATGTACCCAGTGCATGCTTACTGAAATTCAGATAAGCTTGGTTTTAGGTCTACTTACCAGTAGTTTCTCCTTCGCTATAGTGCCTAGTAGAGTTTGTTTTCAGTAGTTCTTTCTTATCCCTATTTATCTAAAGACCATTTGATAGTTTCTCTTAGATTAGAAATAAAAATTTAAAAAAAGAAGTGTTTTATTATGTGCCTGACATACATTACTCTGTATGACTTTGTAAAATTTCAGTTTTCTTGGTCTTGATTTAGGGCACAAGCGATAGCAATTGGACAAGCGATGGTTGATGGACGTTGGCTGGACTGTGTCAGTCATCATGACCAGCTTTTCAGGGACGAGTATGCTCTGTATAGACCGTTGCAGGTAATTGGTAGGGATACTGCTGATAAGAATGTAGTAGCTCGTTTGGAAATTCTGTTTTCGTTAGTAGGACTAAAAAGTGGGTGAATGGCCTAAAGACTGTTTCTAAACCTCTCAGACTCAGTGCGGGGGACGTGCTCCTCCACTGAGTGACCTCCCTCCAGGATCAGGTCTGTAGGGTGCTGTGTCTTTGCTCACACTGGGCTGCTGGTACTTATTTTACTTGCCATTTAATTTTAATGCTTTTCATTTTTACTTTCTTCATCTTGAGGACTAAGAGGGAGATTTTAGAACTAAGAGTGGAAATCAAAGTGACTTGAAAATTTGATATTAGCTATTGAGATAGATTTTGACTCTGTATACAAGTCATACACTAACGATTTAAGGCTAAAATTTATTTTATAAGAATGAAAATTATTTATAGATAATTATGTTTGTTTGTTTTGTTTTGTTTTTTTGAGACAGGATTTCTCTGTGTATCCCTGGCTTTCTGGAACTCACTATAGACCAGGCTGGCCTTGAACTTAGAAATCTACTTGCTTCCACCACCTGGCTATAGATAAATTTTTTAGAAAAGATGTGATTCTTTAAATTTTGGTTTGCTGGGGGCTGGAGAGATGGCTCAGTGGTTAAGAGCATTGCCTGCTCTTCCAAAGGTCCTGAGTTCAATTCCCGGCAACCACATGGTGGCTCACAACCATCTGTAAAGAGGTCTGGTGCCCTCTTCCGGCCTGCAGGCATACATACAGAAAGAATATTGTAAACATAATAAATAAATAAATAAATAAAATTAAATTTTGGTTTGCGTAAAAGAATACACACACACACGCACGCACATGCATATATTCATATGGTGAAACTGTGAGCAGCTTGTGAACGAAGATTTATAAACTGAAATTGGAAGCCCCATAATTAGAAATGACCAGTAGCCTCATAGAGTGGTGTGCTATAATTTGTTAGAATCGGATTGTTTTCTAGGCGGTTAGAGTTGCCAGGGTTAGACTACATTTTATGCTATCTTCACCCAGCACTAAAGGATGAAGTGAGACCTTGCCACCTACATATCAAAGAAATGTTTATTTGTAAAATGCTACATTTGCTTTGCAGCAGTGAAAATTATAATTTTAAGAGTATGATTATCGGGCTGGAGAGACGGCTTAGAGGTTAAGAGCACCTGCTGCTCTTCCAGAGGTCCTGAGTTCAATTCCCAGCAACACATGATGGCTCACGACCATCTATCATGAGAGCTGGTGCCCTCTTCTGGCCTGTACATGCTAGCAGAACACTGTATGCATAATGAACAAACAAATAGTGTGGTTATCAATACGATACTACTGCTTTGTACCTCCTTCTTGTTACTTAGCTGCTTTTATGTGAATGTCTTGGGTTGGTAGGGTTATAGAAGTGTGGGCCACGACTTCTCTCTCATGTACTGATGCTGTCACTCAGGCTCAGTCGCTCCGTCTGCTTTGCTCTTTCAGAGTACCGAGTTTTCTGAAACACCTTCTCCAGACAGCGACTCAGTGAACTCTGTGGAAGGACACTCTGAACCATCCTGGTTTAAAGACATAAAATTTGATGATAGTGACACAGAACAGATTGCTGAAGAAGGCGACGATAATTTGGCTAGTAAGTTTGGCTTTCGAATGTTGTAGTGTTTATGGCTTATTGCTGTGCTGGAATGGTGAAATGATTGTCTTGTGTATGATTTATGGTTCCCACTTGATGTCAGCATGTGATAGTAGTGATCCTTGCTTAGATACAGTATTTTCTGAAGGCAGCTTGTAGGTCAACTGACATTTCTGGATGTTGCCATGGCCTCTAGTTTGCAGCAGCTTAAAATAAACTCTTGAGCTAATATTGCAGCAGGCAGCTTTCTTATCTCTCCACTGTGGTATCGACTCTCTCTCTGCAGAACCTCCAGTATATTTTCTCTTTAAAACCTCTTTTAAAAATTCGTTTTAAATTTAACATGCTTAAATTTATTAAGTCTACCCAGAAGAACGTGAAAATACTGTATCCATTTTGGTATTGCACATTGGGCTTGTGTATTAAAATTTTTTTCCTTTCATCCAATGCCCTGATAAAACCCATTTTTACTCCCCTCTCCCTGTATTCCTTTCCCCCTCCCAACACTAAAAGATTCTGCCAGCCCTAGCAAGCGCACCTCAGTCAGCAGTTTCCAGTCCACAGTGGACAGTGACTCAGCCGCCTCTATCAGCCTGAACGTGGAGCTGGACAACGTCAACTTCCATATCAAGAAGCCCTCCAAGTACCCACATGTGCCCCCTCACCCTGCTGACCAAAAAGGTAGGAGGCAGTCACCACCTGGATGGGCCCTAGGGTCTCATTACAGCCTGTCCTCTGCCTTCCTCTGTCCCAAAAGGCTGACGGGCTCTGGAGTGGGTTTTGTTCTGATCCCCCTCACCCCGTACTCCTCCCCACACCTTTTTTTGTTGATTCTTTTTATTTCTTATTTTCTCCCTTTGCACTACCATGCCCAGTTTAAAGCATATAGTCTTTAAAAGGAACTGTATCTGACTGTTCTTCCCATAATGTGCAACTTCCAAGGTGGAAATTCTTTGCATTTATAACATGGACGTTCTGCTCTATTCTTTTGTCTTTTCCTCATTTAACATCACAAATCCTCTTTGCCTGTGCTGTTCTGCTTGAGTGTAGATGGGGGAAATCATTCATTTATGTTCATTACATTTATTTTAAAATGTCTTCTCTAGTAAGAAATGAATTCTTTTGTAATTAATTCTTTAGCTGTCTTATTTGATTTTTTAGTTTGTGAACTCGAAAATACTAATGACCACATTAAAAAAAATCCAAAAAACAAAAACATGATGTAAAAGGAAAGATACAGCGAACCTTTTCTAATATGTAACATAGCAGCATGAATTGATTGCTCCTTTTTAAAAATGTAGGATGAGATATATATTATTAGATACAATTAGAAACTAAGTTCAGGTATAAACCTAATGAAGCTAATGCACCATTTTTTTCAAAGAAAATAAAATAAGTAATTATGGGAGTTCATTTAATAATAATCATCATCAAAACATCTTTATTATAAATATGCTTAATTCCATGGTTTTATGCAGTGTTTGAATTTTAAACATTTAACTCTGTAAAACTGAATTGCTTATGAAATGGTTGCCTGATTCTTTGTACTCTTTACTTTGAACCTAAAAATAATAAAAATTTAATAGAACCTAAAAGTTTATTTCATAATTTGAAATATTTACATCCCCCAACAAATTTCTCATAATTGTCAACTATTATCAAGATGTGATAAAATGTTAATTAAGATAGTGATAATAAAAGGTGCTTCTTATTTAAAGAATAAGGCACAGAGAGAGAGAGAGACAGAGAGAGACAGAGAGACAGAGAGAGAGAGAGAGAGGAGATTTGACCATAGGTGAGCTTTTGGGTGAGTGTGAAGGGCATTGTGGAGATCTGACCCTTGTCAGACTGTACTGTATGCCACAGTTCCATGAGATTAGGTTTTTGATAGGGATGGGGTCAGCAGAAGACTGTCGCGACAGGACATCTGCCCTCTGAACATGCATGCTAGCTGAGTGTAAAGTACACTTGCTGTTTGCTGGTGGTTTTACCCCTTGTAATGTTAAGGATGTCCTGAAAAGTTTGAAAAAGTAGTCTTTGATCATAGAATTCCTAATGGCAGAGGGTGGACTGCTAAGCCGGCACACATACACTTTAGGAAGGAAACCTAACTCAGAATGTTGGGTGAGGAATGGAACTGGAGACTTCAAAAATGACATTTTTGCCAACCTCAGTATAACTCCCTGGAGAATAAAAAGAGAGATACTTGCAATTGAAAGCTCATGATTCTTCTTGGAAACTGTCTTGCTTTAAATCTTTAAAAAAACTTTTTAAAGATGTGAGCGGTAGCTGTCACGTGATGATAAGTCTGAAAGAAGGTTACATACTTGTTAAGAAAAATAGCAGGAGGCTAGAGAGGTGATGGGCCAGTGGTTAAGAGCGCTGGCTGCTCTTCTAAAGGACCTGGGTTCAATTCCCAGCACCCACATGGCAGCTCACAGCTGGTCCATGACTCCAGTTCCGAGGAATCTGACACTCTCTCACAGACATATGTGAAGGCAAAATACCCAATACATATAAAATTTAAAAAAAATAAGAAAAATGACAAAGATCTTTATGATAACTAGTATAACACGAGAAACATGTTAAGAGTATTCTCTTGAGTTAAGGATATAACTCTGGTATAGTGATTACCTAACAGGCTATGGAGTCTGAAATAGCTTTATAATAATCTGTTGCTTGGTTAAAATGCTAAAATGATCATTGTCTATTAGATGCTAGTAGGCAGAGGATGTCCTAAGTTACCCTATAGGGCTTTGCTTCCCATAGTCATGATTGCCCAACACTTATTAGTGTAGATTAATAGTATAAAATAATAGGTTTCATTATGACTTTTTTCATATATTCATAAATCTGTTCACATTTGTATTTGGGAGTTATATGGTATAAAGTGATGTAATGACGTTTGTGTTTAAAGAACAATGAGTCAATAAAACCAGTTCACATCTGGCATCTCAGGAACTAACTTCTTTTTTATGACAAGAACCTTCAAATTTTACTTTCTTAGGAATTTTGAAATATCTACTACACATTACCATATTGCATCAATCATGCTATAAAGTAGATCTCAGTTCCTTTTCATAACTGAAACTTCCTACCCTAGACCAGTACTTCCCTGTTCTCCCTATTCCCTGGCCACTGGCGCCTACTATTCTACCTACTGTGAGCTTTATTTTTGTATGGAAACATGCAAAGCATAGTGTGTTTGGTACATGTTGGAGTCAGCAGTGCTACTACTAATACTGACGTCTAGTTGTGTAGCTTGCTTGAATGATTGTGTACAATATTGAAATGATACCAGCAGGAAGAAGATCCTCCTAGGTTTTGTTATAGGACTTGCCATGTCTATAGTCAGTTTGCTTAGCACTTTGTGTATGGGGGTTGTGTGGGACATATGTTTATATGAAATCTTGTGTATGTGTGTGTATGGAGGAGGCCAAAGGTCAACATTGGCTATCTTACTCAGTATTGTTCTTTACCTTATTTTTTGAGACAGGTGAATCTGGAACTTGCTGATTTTGTTAGACTGCCTGGTTGACAAGCCCCAGGATCCTCCTGTTTCTATTTCCTCACTGCAGGATTACAGGCGTGTGCTGCTACATCCAGACTTCTTTACACGAGTGCTTGGAATCTAGACTCAGGTTCTCATGCTTGTGTGACGAGCACGTTGCAGGCTGAGTCATCCCCTCAGTTTCTGTTCGATACTTTATAAACATTTCCATTTCCATTTTTATGTATATTGTTGTTTTGCCTGCGTGTATGTATGTGTACCATGTGTGGGCCTGGTGCCTGTAGAAGCTAGAAGAGGCCAGTAGATTTGCGGTACCTAGATTTGTGGATGGTTGTGAACCACCATGTGGGTGCTGGGAATTGTACCCAGGTTCTTTGGAAGAGCAGCTAGTGCTCTAACCACTGAACCAGCTCTTCAGCCCCTGTTCAGTAGTTTTTTATAAGTGTGTGTAGTAACTGTCTAGAATAATGCATTTCATTGTGCTATTTTCATATATGCATAGAACATACTTTGTATATTCTAAAATTTGTTCTAAGAAAGTATTGACCAAGGGCCAATGGAGAAATAAAGGCTTAATGTCATTGTCCCTAAGGTATCTGAAAGAAAAGATGGGAATTTTGTATGTAAAATAGTCAAGTTCAATAGTTAGGGGTAGTGAGATTCTGCCACTTGGCTTTGGAGGTGTTCACGTTGAATCTGGATGTCCACCTGTCAGGATTATGGAGGACAGATGCTAACATCTGGTTAGAGATTAGCTGGATTTAATGTCCTTCCGATTTTCTTTTAGCTCCAAATCTGTGAGATGAAAATCTGGCCTTAGAACTTATGAGAGTGTTCCTTTAGCTCACTCAGCAAGACTATTAGAAAAGAGGGTTTACCACTAGAAAGAGGATAGTTTTTAGGTGGATCTGATTGGTTGTTTACAACCCTGATAGTCTTCGTTTGTGATGTGAGGACTTAAGAGTCTCTACCTGTTCTTGCCCTCACAATTCCCTCTCACTAGCCTTTCTTGTACTAATGAGAATTCTTATTGTCTGGCGAAGCTGAAATAGAAGGAAATATTTTACTCTGTGGTAGTTAAGTCGAACACTGACTGCTAACAAGAAAAGATTATCAAAGTAACTCAGAATTTTGTGAAGGAATAGAGTCTGCCTATGTGAGCAGGGATGCTGGCTTTATCCTTCTTGTGGATTGCCCTTTATTTCACCTGTGTGTGTGTGTGTGTGTGTGTGGGTATCTACCATCTGCCTGCCTGCCTGCCTATCTGTCCGTCCGTCCGTCCGTCCGTCCGTCCATCCATCCATCCATCCATCCATCCATTTTATTCATATGAGTGCTCTATATGCATACTAGAAGAGAGCATCAAATCCCATTGTAGATGGTAATGACCCATCATGTGGTTGATGGGATTCGATTTCAGGACTTCAGGAAAAAACAGCTAGTTAGTGCTCTTAACCACTGAGTCATCTCTCCAGCCTGTCCTTTATTTCTTATAGCTGAAGGAATTTAGATTTTTAAAAGTACTGAAATATCCATACTTAAAAAGTTGCTTTTTAAAAAATATTCTATAAGACAGCCTCAAAAGCTTGGAAAACTTGGTGTGCTTTCTGGTTTAATAATTTTTCATTTTTTTGAATATTTGTATTATTAAAATATATTGTGTTACAAGCAGGATTCTGAGCTGTTTTTAGAAAGTTAGTGACTAGACTTTGACACTGGTGAAAGCCATGGCTCTATAATCCCTTTGAGTAGCTTTTTCATGCATAGAAAACATGGGATTGAGGAGCAAGTTCAACACACCGTGGGGAAACACTGGATCATATCTAGAAAGGGGGACTTTGTGTAGGACATTTGCCTGGTTCTGTCAGAATTCATTATTGTGGAAAGAAAGTAGGAGGTGTGTTCTAGATGAAAAGAGAGTGAGGAGGCATAGCAAGAGGAGTCCTTTATAAATTGATGGGCTCCAGACTCTGTAAATAGATCAGTGTGAATATGGATCCGTTCTGTGTCGCGTCACAGTATCTGTGTTTTCCTAAGTGTTTACAGGATGTGGTGGCTACAGAGAACAGTGCCCTTGGTTTTTTTGTTTGTTTGTTTTGTTTTTGAGATGGGTTTCTCAGTACAGCCTTGGCTGTCCTGGAACTTGCTCTGTTGGTCTGCTTGAACTCAGGGAGACCCACCTGTCTGCCCCCCAGTGCTGGCAGTAAAGGTGTGCACCACCACCACCTGCCTGAGTGGCCTTGTTTAAAGAGAGGCATCCTGATGTGCTACTTGAAAAGTGTTGTGTGTAACTTGAATTAATTGGGATAACTTACATTTAAAATTTTTTTCTGTTTACACGTATGTGTGCATATCTGTGAGTATGGGTGTAGGGTACTGTGGAACTGTAATACAGAGTTGTGAGCCATCATGTGGGTGCTAGGGATGGAACCCAGGTCCTCTGGGAAACAGCAGATATTCTTTACCCCTGAGCCATTCCTCTAGCTGCAGGGTAACTTTAAAAGCATGTACAGATATACAGAGAAAACAGATATGACAAGTCTTCAATAATTACTGAATCTAGGTGGACAGTAGACAGGACTTTTTGTGTATTTTAATTTTTCCATAATGTAAGGAGTAAACCATCACTTCTGGAATTTGATATCTTAAGTTTTAGTATGAGAAGTAGGGCTTTTAAAGAACAATGCATGGGTTGAACTAACAGAATTTGGCATTGCTTATTTCTGCCAGAAATAAATTATAGAAACAAATTGTATCTATGTACCTGATTGTATTGTATGATGTTCTTCAGTTATAATGTTTTCTCTGCTTCCTGACTGCAAGGGTGAATGTATTGGCTTGGAAATGAAGTCAGAAAAAATTTGTGGAGAATATTCACATTAAGATAGTCAATTCTTTGCGGTTTAGTTTGCATAGTAGAAAGAACTCCTCTAAGCTGTGTCTCGAGGAAAGTTCACTTGTGGAAGTGTTTAGATTTTAAATGCTGTGAAGGCATTCCGAGTCTGTTCATTAGCTTTCTTCTAAAGATTTGGTAGTAAGCTAGAAGTTGTAAAGAACCAAAAACTGACTTTAAAACTTAACCACAAAATTCCTGAAATTATATCTATATCATCTACCATATGAATTCATTTTATTGCTTATATTCTGAAGTTAAAATAGTTATTCTGTTCTCTTAGGTGGCTTCTTCTATGAAGTACTGTATATATAGATAGTTATTGTTAGATAATGCAGTAGTACGTGAGGAAAGTGGTGTGGTATTTTAAGGCTTATTATACTAATCACTAAAGACCTTTGCTTTTCTTATGTTTGTTTTAAAGAAACAAGAGAGAGGTTATCCTGGAGCCATTTTGAGTGACTGTGGCCCAGGAACACAGATTTAGGTTACCTCAGTTTCCATGTTTCAGCATGGAAGCAGTTTTCTAAATTAGTTCTGTTTTGGCAACTAAGCATCATTTGGAAAAATATATGTTAAAATGCCTGACATTTGAGCCAAGGCAAATTGTTTAATGGTTCTGTTGTCAGTTTAAGTCTACTGAAAATAGTGTAATATGAAATATATAGAACCTGTGTATAGACACATCTGAGTGAAATGTTTCTGAAGTTTTCTGGAGAGCCGTGCACACTGTGCGTGGGTGTTCTGCATAATTACGCTGGCCTGTTGAAGTCATGTGTCTTCCTTCCTCTTCTCTCTTCTCCTCCTGGTTTGCAGAGTATTTGGTTTCCGACACTGGAGGACAGCAGCTCTCAATAAGTGATGCCTTCATCAAAGGTAATTCTACAAACAACTGTACTCGAAATGAAGTCTGTTTCATGATGGTGTGCTTGAGGTATTAACACGTTGACAGAAAGTGCTGAAAGTATATTTAATTAATATCATAGGAACATAATTTTAAATATGTAGAATGACTTTTGAGTATGTTGGAAGTCAGGCATACAAACTTGGTCTTGATTTGAGAGAGAATTTTTTTTTATAAATATTTATTTATTTATTTATTGTGTGTACAATATTCTGTCTGTGTGTATGTCTGCAGGCCAGAAGAGGGCACCAGACCTCATTACAGATGGTTGTGAGCCACCATGTGGTTGCTGGGAATTGAACTCAGGACCTTTGGAAGAGCAGGCAGTGCCATCTCTCCAGCCCTTGAGAGAGAATCTTTACTTTAAAAATGATTGTTTAATTTTTTGAGTAGTTTGTATTTTATTCTTTATAGGCAGTGTATAAAAGTGAATATTGATATGCATATTGTCAAGGAGTGCCTCTTTGCCAAAAAGCTCACAAGTGAGCTTATCACTTGAATTTGGTGTTTGCCCTCTACAGTTGGGAAAAGAAGTAGGCAAAGAGAATAAAGCACCAAATCTACGATGAGTTTCATTGAGACTAAAGAAGAGTAGATGAGTACAGATCTCTCCTACCTTTAACTTAAACTTTGCTTCCATGGAGAAAGACAAAGGGAGAAAAAGACTCCTCCAGTGGTCATCTTAGTTCCTGGGGTTTTAGAAAAAGAGAGAAGGTAGGGCAAGTTGGAATAAGGAGGCAGTGGCAGCTGATCTGGCTTGATACTCTATCTAAATTTACCTGCCAACATCTAGCTCAACTGGAAGTTTATAGACTGGCTGTTCATTATCGGGAAGTGCCAGTCTTGTGCCTTATGTACCATGTTTTATAGAAGCTGGTGTGCTCTACAAGAGAAAGCACGAGAATTTTGTCTTTTCATTTGTTGTCATAGTAATCAATGATTATTTAATGCACACGTTTTGTAAAACATTACTGTTTTAACTTTTTGTAATTTATTTTGACCTTTTAAAAATTACTATTTTTATCTTTTAAAGTCATGTGTAAGAAGTGTGTGTCTACATGTGTTTATGTGCATGTGAATGCAGGCGCCCGCAGAACCTGGAGATTTAGTTACAGATGGTTGTGAGCTGCCTAATGTGGATGTTGAGAATTCACCTCCAGTCTTCTGGAAGAGCAGCAGGTGCTCTTAATTTCCCAGCTTCGAAAGCAGTGTAGACCAGGCTGGCCTCAAGTTCATAGAGATCTGCCTTTTTTTGCCCCCTGAGTTCTAGGATTAAAGATGGACATGACCACACCCAATCATTTCACTGTTTTTAAAAATTTAAAGACTTCAAATTAGTTTTATTTAGTATAACTTTTTTAAGTTTTTTTTTTTGTCAACTTTGTTAAACTTTTGTTTTAAAGCCTATATTGTAAAAATACAGTGGAGACTGTGTTGAGAGACTATACTGTCATCTGGGGCTGGGGTGTCCCTGAGAATTTCTCTCTTGAGAATTCAGTGCACACATGACTCTGTTATTGTCACCATTCAGGCTTCAATTGAATGTGGTTTTCAGTTTATGATTTTATGGGCAAAATCTGCATTCTTTTAAAACTTTAAAACAAACAATGCAAAAATATTCTGTTTGTCTTTTAGGATTGATGTTGATACTCTTGACTGAGAGTCTCTGTTCTCAGGTCAAGTCACTTTTCATAGCTGTGCTCAGGTTTTGGCTAATGCCAGGTGTTTCTGGGTTCCCCCTACCATGCAGGCTCTTGCACATGATACAGAAGCACTATACCTCAAGCTCTGCTTCTGCAATTTAGTGTATTGATGTGTGTATTGTTGATACAGATTTTATTATATATTTAATTGTGTGTTGTACAGGTCTTAGCTGTTTTATAGCAATAATTTATATCAATCAACTTAAGATACTTTTATTTTCTAAGTATATGAGTTGATGGTGTAAAACATGACAGTGAAATACTAACTTCTTATTTTGTGTTTAGAATCTTTGTTTAATCGTCGAGTAGAGGAAAAATCCAAAGAACTGCCCTTTACCCCTTTGGGCTGGCATCATAACAACCTGGAGCTCTTGCGGGAGGAGAATGAGGAGAAGCAAGCCATGGAAAGGCTGCTGTAAGGCACTAGATTTTTATTTTCAGTGGCTTGGACATATGCATAATTCCTCTTCCTTATAAAGTGGAAAATACTAATAGAAAGTGTATTCTGACTTCTGATGACGTAGCTCATAAAACAGAATCCCAACCTGATTGTCTCCATTTTAGTTTATGTGTTAGACTCTTCATTGAACAGTTTGAAGGTGCTTTCTTACTTTGAAGATATTCACAGAGTTCTATTATGTGCAGAGTCATGGTGAAGATATATTGAAGGAATGAAATTGGCATGGAAGATCTTATCTGTTAACCATAATTGGAATGTTTCTTTGTAGAGTGCTTCTTGTGTCTTTAGTCCTCACTGCAGACTTGTTTCTGTGACATTTTGTAGCTCAGCTAATCATAACCACATGATGGCACTACTCCAGCAGTTGCTTCACAACGAGTCATTGTCATCGTCTTGGAGGGACATCATTGTGTCCCTAGTCTGCCAGGTTGTTCAGACAGTCCGACCTGATGTTAAGCACCAGGATGATGACATGGATATCCGCCAGTTTGTCCACATCAAGAAGGTGAGCTCTGCTAATGTTTGCCGATGCTAGGAACTGATGGGGCAGAGCTAATAGTCATTTATCTCTTCATGGTGATCCGAAAGGAACCGTTACTGTGAGGCTGTTTGCTCTACAGTACAAGTGGAGCTCTTGGAAGCTGTTCATAGGAAGTGAGAGGTGCGTGGAAAGAGTGAGATGGGTGTGTGATGAGGACCAAAATAAATATAATTGCTTCCTTTGTTAATGCTTCTTTTTGGAAAGTCATTCATGAGAAAGTCTGTTCTCATAGACTGTTGACACTGTCATGGGTTAGTTGCTTTAGTTAGATAAGTTCTGAATATATTTAACTTGTAATAGTTAATGTTAAAAGTATTGCCACAGACACCAGCTTATTTAGTCAATGAGTATTTTAGAGTAGCACATTTGGTGTTAGAGATTAGAGGGTAGGAGAACACAGTCATGGTGAGATAACATGAGATGACAAGAACTGTATTCTGAACCTTTATGCCCTTACTTAGTGATGTTAATTATGGTAACAGTTCAAAGGTGTAAAGACATAATAGTGCTGATAAAGTCGGAGGATATATCACTGGTTCTTATTGTTTTCTTGTTTTATTAGATTCCAGGTGGAAAGAAATTTGATTCTGTGGTTGTTAATGGCTTTGTTTGTACCAAGAACATTGCACATAAAAAGGTAATGAGTTTCAGTTCAGCAGACCATGGCTATGTACTAAGCTCATAAGTTGGAATTTCTCAATTATGGAACAAAAGGAGATGTTGAAGGGTACCTAGCCATGTATTTCATAGAGGCAAAAGTTTGGAGATTCCAGGAATATCTCAGAGGGCTGATGATGAATTGGGATTTGAATATGGAAATTCACAAGACAGAAGAAGGAAGAAGGGAAGAGTCAGGTTTCCAGATCAACAGTGGGCACCATACTGGTATCATGACTCCCTATTCCCTGCTTCCAGGCAGAGTTTTTCTGAAAGGCTGTATTCCTTTAAATGGTGTAGTTTTCTACAACTGGTCTTCCTGCAGAATTGTCATTAGTTTTTTATGCTTCTCACCTATTATAGCTCTATCTTCAGTTCCAAGCCGTCTTCTCTGCACTAGCACAAAAAAGGAGGTTAGGTTAGATATTGAGTGTTCAGGAATCTCGAAACACAAAAGTATAAAATGTTACAGTGTCAGACAATACTAAAAGAAGCAGGCAGGTTTCCTGTGTCCCACCAAGAGTTTCGAACTTCTGAGGGCTTTTGAGTCTCAAAGTACAGTGTATATCAGTATTTTCTGGGCACCTTGCTAAATATATGGACCCCTAAACTTAAACTGTCTCACTCAGTAGGTTTAAGGGAGTAGGAAAAGGTAGCTAAGTGAAGGGAAGGATGGTATTGCACTGAAAGTAGGCACTGTGGATGTCTCAGTGTCATCTGTTGGTTGTCATAATAAATAAATTTTTACTGATTTACTTTCTCTGTGTGTTTTGCTTGCATGTTTGTGCACCATGTGTGTGCCTGGTGTCCATGGAGATCAGAAGAGGGCATTGCATCTGCTGCTGCTGGAACTGGAGTTAACAGATGGTTGTGAGCTGCCATGGGTGCTGGGAATTGTACACCAGCTGCTCTTAACTACTTCAGCGCCCTGATCTTTACATTTTGAGAAACTATAGCAGCATTCTCAGACCTTGCTATACTTCCAGACCATCAAGAAAACTTTATAAAACTTGGGATACCTTGGCCTTATCACAGGAGATATTGATTTTATTGCTGGAAAAGTTGAGACAGCTGTTCTAATCTAGGAAAGAAACTGGACCTGTAGTCCAGTTTTACTCTTTTCTAAGTATAGACTAATACAGTTGTCTCTGAGTTATTGCAGGTTATGGATTCCAGGGTCTCAAGGGAATGCTGAAATCTGGTGCTCAGGCTCTTTATATAAGCTATTGAATACGTTCCTATAGACTTGAAATCATCTTTAGATGACTTACCATGGCAACTACAATGTAGGTGTTGTATAAATAGTTGTTATGCTAGTGTGTTTAGGTCCTAATAAGTTATAATATTAGAAAAAGATAATTTGTACATGCTTAGGACACATAGCCCCTCTCCAGTCTTGCAAGATACTTTCTATCCACAGTAAGTCAAATCTAGGATGTGGAAATTACTGGTATAGAAAGCTGGCTTTAAGACATTTAGCCTTTAGAAAATTGTTAATGGTCACATAAATAATATGATGGTATTCGATATTATTTCTTAGACATTGTCCCAAAATCACTGGGTGTTTGCATATATAATCTTATAAAACAGTATATTACCCTTTTAAGACAGAATGTCAAACCAAAATAAGTAACGTTTATTGAAGTAAGAGTAAGCATGTTAACTGGGTGGTGGCGTCATATGCCTTTAACTCCCGCACTCAGGAGACAAAAGCACAGATTTCTGTGAGTTTGAGGCCAGCCTAGTCCACAAAGTGAGTTTCAGGACAGTTAAGACTATACAGAGAGCCGGGCGGTGGTGGTGCATGCCTTTAATCCCAGCACTCGGGAGGCAGAGGCAGGCGGATCTCTGGGAGTTCGAAGCCAGCCTGGTCTACGAGAGCTAGTTCCAGGACAGGAACCAAAAACTACCGAGAAACCCTGTCTCGGGGGAAAAAAAAAGACTGCACAGAGAAACCCTGTCTTGGAAAACCAAAAGGGGGAAAAGGACTAAGTATGTTATGTCTTTTCAGAAGTTGAAGAAAATCCTGTAGGAGAAGTAGAAATATAGTCATGAATTATTGGTTTACCTCACTGATCATATTTAGACATAGTCTTTAATTTTAGAGCCTGAATATATTTTTCCCTGTTGACTGAAGTTTCTGTCCCACCTGGTCCTTCAGTTGTTCAGTCCCAAAGAAAACACACAGAGGTCTACATTAATTATAAACTTATTGGCCTATAGCTCAGGCTTCTTATTAACTTAAAACTTATATTAGCCCATAATTCTTGTCTGTGTTAGCCACATGACATGGTACCTCTTTTGGCGAGGCAGTCACATCTTGCTTGCTCTGTGTCTGGCTTCCTCTGTGTCTGAGTGACTGCAGACTGCCTCTTCCCAGAATTCTCCTGTTCTCATTACCCCACCTCAACTTCCTGCCTGGTTGCCTCACCTCTACTTCCTGTCTGGCTACTGGCCAATCAACATTTTATTAAACAAGTACAAGAAACAAATCTTTACAGGGTAAAATCATTGTCCCACAGCACCCCAGCTAGTTACTGTTCTTAGAACTGTTGCCAGTTTGGGCTGTGTGAGCTGGGTCAAACTGAAAGCTTGATGGTAGGACCCAGGCTATTTTCCATGTGGCTTTAGTTGCATGGTTGAGTGTTGGCATGAATTTCTGCTTTTTGAAAATGATTTAATGTGTTTTAACCTCTTTTAACCTCACATTACATTACCCAGTTGAGCTTGCCAGTTTAAGATTGTTGGGGAATTTATTGTGTTAGAATAATGTTCAAGTGCCATTACATTTTCCCCTTTCTTTTCTACTTTTGAAGTTTAGAAAGACTGAAATATACTTCCAACGTTGCTGATCTAGAGTGTGTGAAATAGTCTGCATATAATACTTATCACCACCTAGGGCATGCTGTTTCTTCTTACAGCATGAGAATTAGAAAAGAAAAACATAGTATATATATATATATATATATATATATATATGTTTTAGTATATAGTAAATGAAAATATAAGAGTAAAGAGGAATAGATAAGAAAAAGTTGCTTTGAAGAACTTGCTTTGAAAAAATTAAAGTGAATAACCCAAAAGTAATAAATTGGAGTTTGATAATGCTAATTAGTAGGAATATAAGAAATTAAAATTATGATTAAAAGTCTATAAAGTGCAAACCTTTAACAAACTTTTTTTTTTTTAGATGAATTCTTGTATTAAAAATCCCAAAATCCTTCTGTTGAAGTGTTCCATTGAGTATCTCTATAGAGAAGAAACTAAGTTTACTTGCATTGATCCTATTGTGCTTCAGGTAAGAATTTCTGGAAGAAGTAATTTGATGGGATGAATGCTCACATTTTGTGCTGCTTGTTACATAGAAAATGTTTATTGTACACGGCAGGTTTCTGTTACACTTTAGTAGGTAGCTCACCCAAATCTCCTTCACTCGTTTCTGAAGTTTCAGAGTGATAAAGGAGCATGTGACTGGGAGTGTATGGAAGAAAAAGTGAAAATTGAAGTTTGGATTTATTACTCTTCTCTGCTTTGGCTCTTGCTTTACTGGGACAGTTTCTCTAACTTCTCAAGTCTCTAATGGAACCTCCCATTTGTAATAGACTCCAACTAATACCTATTTGTAGAATTTAAATAGCTTGTATGTAGTTGCAAATAGAACAATATCTCAAGGTGGAGGTTGTGTTGGTTTCTTTCTGTTTCCTAAGTTAAGGGTACCAGAATAGCAGCCCTAAGTTACCTCATCTGGCTATTGTGAAAGATATTGTTTTCCTGATTTCTTTCTTAGTCAAGTTGTCTTGTGTGTATTAGGAGGGCTTCTGATTTGTTGAGTTAATCTTTTATCAAGCTACTTTGATGAAAGTATTTATCAGCTGTAGAAGTTCCCTGGTGGAAATGTTAGGGTCACTTTTGTATGCTTACATTATCTGTAAGTAAGTATACTTTGACTTCTTTCTAATTTGACTCCTTTCCAATTTGTATCCCCTTACTGCTCTAGCCTAGACTTCAAATACTACTTTGAATAGATATGGAGAGAATAGACAACCATGTCTTGTCCCTTTTTAGTGGAACTGCTTTGTGTTTCTCTCCATTAGTGTTGGCTGTAGGCTTGCTATAGATTGCCTTTATTATGTTCAGGTATGTCCTTTGTCCCCAATCTCTCCAGGACTTTTATCATGAAGATGTGTTGGATTTTGTCAAAGTTCTTTTCTGCATCTATTGAGATAACCATCTATTTTTTTTTTCAGTTTGTTTATATGGTGGATTACATTTACTGACATTTGAATGTTTAATCATTCCTGTATCTCTGGGATGAACCTTGATGGATGATCTTTTTGATGTGTTATTTGATTCGGTTTGGAAGTATTTTATTGGGGTTTTTGCATCTATGTTCATAAGGGAAATTGGTCTGTAATTCTTTTTCTTTGTTGAGTCTTTATATGGTTTGGTTATTAGGGTAACTGTGGCTCAGTGTTCCTCATGTGTCAATTTTGTGGAATAATTTGGGGACTGTTAGCATTAGTTCTTCTTTGAAAGTCTGGTTGAACTCTTAAAAAATCATCTGGCCCTGGACATTTTTTGGTTGGGAGGCTTTTATTGACTATTTTTATTTCACTGAAGGTTATAGATCTATTTAAATTGTTTATCTGATTTTGATTTAACTTTGGTAAGTGGTACCTATCAAGAAAATTAGCTGTTCTATAACATTTTCCAATTTGGTAGAATATATATGTCCTTATGTTTCCCTGGATTTCATCGGTGTGTGTTATTATGTCCCCCCTTTTATTTCTGATTTTGTTAATTTGGATATTTAGTTAGTTTGAATAAGGGTCTGTCTATCTTATTGATTTTTTCTCAAAGAACCAACTCTTTGTTTCATTGATTCTTTCTATTATTCTCTGTTTCTCTTTTATTGATTTCAGCTCTCAGTTTGATTATTTCTTGCCATCTATTCCTCTTGGGTGTTTTTACTTCTTTTTATTCTAGAGCTTTCAGGTGTGCTGTTAAGTTCTTACTATGAGAGTTCTCCAAATTTTTTTGTAGGCTCTTAATGCTATGATCTTTACTCTCAGTACCACTTTCATTGTGTCCCATAAATTTGGGTATGCATGTATTTAATTTCATTGGATTCTAGAAAGTCTTTAATTTTTTTTAAATTATCATTATTCAATAGGGAGTTGTTCAGTTTTCATGAGTTTGTAAGCTTTTTGTTTTTGATATTCAGGCTTAATCTGTGGTGGTCTGCAAAGAATTATTTCAGTTTTATTGTATCTGTTGAGACTTGCTTTATGTCTTAAGTATGTGGTCAGTTGTGGAGAAAGTTTCATGAGGTGCAGAGAAAAAGGTATATTCATTTGTGTCTGGGTGAAATGTTCTGTAAATATCTCTTAGTTCTGTTTGGTGTATAATGCCTGTTAGCTCCAGTATTTCTATGTTTAGTTTTTGTCTAGATGGCCATCCATTGGTGAGAGCGGGGTATTGAAGTCATTACCAGTGTATGTAATTCTTTTTGTTTTGTTTTGACACAGCTCTCCTCTCCCATTAATACTATTGATATAGTTTGTGATCATTCAAAATACGTGGTTTTTAGGAATGTAAATGTCATATACATGGAAACATTTAAACTTAGTTCCAGAAATATTTAGGTAAAAAAAATTACTTTTACATTCATAGATATTTTTTTCAAGCATGGTAGAAGTAGTCACTTTGTATTGCATTCTGTAGATAGTAACTAGCAAAACACAGTTGTAGTCCAAGGCAAATGCTTGTTTAAATTCCCTGTATTAGTTAACAAGTCTATTTTCTGGAGCTCTTGTCTTTAGCTTTCAGCTGTATTCAGTAAAGATGGAAGATCTTAATTAGATTTAGGTGAATCTTTGTAGTTATGGTAGAGTATGACTTTTCAGAGAAGAGCCTGGGAGGAACAAAGGAAACACAGTTACTTGTGCTTATGGAATAGAAGGGATATTGATATTCGGGTCTCTTTGTTGTTGTTGGCTTTGGTGCTGGGTATTAGGTTCAGGGAAGGGCTGTTCTGGACTCCCGAGGCTTACCCCCAGTCTGGATACGTAATCCTTGCTCTTGGGTTTGTCGATTTTATAAATGATATCAGCATATTTTCATGGGATTAGATCACAGCTATATTGATTATAATATGCTTCCTGGTTGTGGGGTTGTCAAAATGTGTAAAATTGTGCCTTGGATTTCATGAACTTTGATACTTGAAATCTGTAGATAATTTAAATTAAAAAGTTGCACTTATTCACAATTACTGCATTGTTTGAATCTAGTGAACAACCTTGATTTTTTTCATTTGGGTTATGTTTTGAGCACATCTGTAGTTAGCAACATGATTTAATCTTAATAACATAAGGCATCTTATTAGTAATGTTTTCAAACTTTTTTTTTAACCTTTAATGTCAGTTGTGTTAAACATTTTACTTTGAAAAGAAAATATCAGCTAATTTAATGTTTTTTCCTGTCCTTCTCCTGTACATCTCTTCTGACTTTCCTACTGCTCCCAAGTGTAAAGTAACCGGGGAAGAGACAAGGGTAGTGAGAGAAAGGGCAAGAGGCAAGCTGCAGGGGAGAGTTAGGTTGTGACTTTGCTCACTCTGTCTCTGCTGGACTTGCTGGTTTGTAATCACCAGGCAGTACTTGGGGCCCACTTCCTGATACTCTCTCTTGGATGAACAAAGACTAGACCTGCTTTTTAGCATGGAGCTTTATGTACAGTTAGGGAAATAGAAGTTTATCGTGTGTGTGAATGCACGAGCGCACATGTGCATGTAACACAGAGTTTATTATATAGCCCGGGCTTCCCTGGAACTTTTAATTTGACTTCTGAACACTGAGATTACAGGTATGTCTTAACTTTGCTTGGTTTCAGAAAAAATTAATTCTATTTTATTGAAGTAGTACAAACAAAATTATTTAAAATGTCATTGAATTAAATTTTAGTAAGCAGATTGGGAAATAAATGTATATCAGAAAAAACATTTTACTAATAAAGGGAGAATTTGAGAATGCACAATAGCTTTATCTTTTTGTTTGTTTGCTTGTTTTGAAATAGTCTTTCTACATATCCTAGGGTTATCTCCAACTTTTATCTTCAGAGTCTGGAGTTGTAGGATTGAAGGCATATGCCAGCATGCTAGCCAAAAAATGTCTACTTTCTATAAGTAAAGCAGAGAAAGACAGAAGAATGCCCTTCAGTACAGGGTAGTTTATTTTGGTAAAAATCTCGTATACTGAGGTGGCTGGGAATGGTTGTACAGACTGCTGAAGAAATGCTTTGGGCACGTGGAGAAATGGCAGATACACTCATTTTCAGTGTCTCTTATGGGGAGCAGAAATAGCTAAGGCTGTATGATATGACCCTGGGCTGTGGACAGTACTCATTTGCTTTGAAATGAAGCTTTTGTTTACTTTTTTAAAAAAAATTTTTTTATTGAAAAAATTTCCGCCTCCTCCCTGCCTCCCATTTCCCTCCCCCTCCTCCCACTCCTCTCCCCCTCCGTCTCCAGTCCAAAGAGCAGTCAGGGTTCCCTGCCCTGTGGGAAGTCCAAGGAGCACCCACCTCCATCCAGGTCTAGTAAGGTGAGCATCCAAACTGCCTAGGCTCCCACAAAGCCAGTTCATGCAGTAGGATCAAAACCCAGTGCTATTGTCCTTGGCTTCTCATCAGCCCTCATTGTCATTGTCCGCCCTGTTCATAGAGTCGGGGTTTTATCCCATACTTATTCAGTCGCAGTCCAGCTGGCCTTGGTGAGCTCCCAATAGATCAGCCCCTCTGTCTCAGTGGGTGGGTGCACCCTTTGTGGTCCTGACTTCCTTGCTCATTATTTGGATCTTAAGAGCTCATTCCGGTGCTCCAATTTGGGTCTCTGTCTCTGTCTCGATCCATCGCCAGATGAAGGTTCTAAGGTGATATGCAAGATATTCATCAGTATGGCTATAGGATAGGGACATTTCAGGTTCCCTTTCCTCAGTTGCTCAAGGAGCTAGCTGGGGGCATCTCCCTGGACACCTGCGAGCCCCTCTAGAGTCAAGTCTCTTGCCAACCCTAAGATGGCTCCCTTAATTAGGATATATATTTCTCTGCTCCCATATCTACCCTTCCTTTATCCCAACCATCCCATTCTCACAAGCTCCCCCCATCCTCCCCTTCTCACTTTTCTCTCCCCATCTCCCCTTCTCACTTTTCTCTCCCCATCTCCCCTTACCCCTATCCCACCTCACCCCCAAGTTCCCAGTTTTTGCCCGGCAATCTTGTCTACTTCCAGTATCCAGGAGGATAACTATATGTTTTTCTTTGGGTTCACCTTCTTATTTAGCTTCTCTAGGATCACGAATTATAGGCTCAATGAAATGAAGCTTTTATTGTGGCGAAATTTCTTTTTTTCTCTCTTTTTTCCTTTATTTTTTTTCCTTTTTCTTTTTTTAACTTTGAAAATCAGAAAGAGGAGGTTTATTTAATGTAGCCACATTGGGAAAGGG
>NW_026067966.1:8858909-8866457 GCF_014885135.2 Alexandromys fortis | reverse complement strand
TATCAGACAGGGTTTCTCTGAGTAACAGCCCTTGCTGCCTCAGACTCTCAGATCCACATGCCTCTGTTTCCCAGGGACTGGGGTAAAGGTGTGTGCTACCTCGCCCGACTGTTGTGGTGGGATTACATTAAGCATCACATTAAGAACTTGAGTTGTATTTGTTTGAAGTAGGGTATGATGTTAGGAAACTGGAGTTAGGAAACAGGTGGAGTAGCATCTGTCTGAGGGTTACTAATTCTGACTCCTAGGAGAGAGACGATTGTACATTACAGATGGAAAAGAAAATTCATAATCACATAAACTTAGAAGTTGCTTTTATTGTAACAGGTGTAGGAATAGGCTTTTTGTTTCTTAAAAGTTTATGCTACTAGGTTCTTAGTGTTCATTGTCCATACACATACACACATGCTCACATGTTGATCCACAGGACCCTAAGTGTGTTCAGCATGTACTCTCCCACAGAGCTACATCTTCAGCAAACTATAGATTCAGGGACTGAAAAGCTTTCAAAATAAAATTGATTGGAGGATGAAACATCTCTAAAACTTTTAAGTATAATGACTAGTTTAGAATTATGACTAAAAGTCTTTGTTATATTTGAATTTTTTACAGACTTATTTCTGAAGGAAAAATTTTAGATTGAAAATTGATATTAAGTCAGATTATCATGATATTTTAATATGTTTGAATATTGAATTTTACCAGGTTTTGTATTTCTGTTTTATCTCTCTTAGGAAAGGGAATTCTTGAAGAATTATGTTCAACGGATAGTTGATGTTCGACCCACATTGGTTCTAGTTGAGAAAACAGTATCTCGGATTGCTCAGGACATGTTACTGGAACATGGCATTACTCTGGTCATTAATGTAAAGTCAGTGAGTGTTTTCTGTATTTATTCACTTAAAAAACCATGGCTTTTAAATTAATATGCATGTATGGTAGGTATGCAGCATTCTTTTTGTTTGATGTACTACTTATGTTGAAAGCGGGATACAGGTGTGGTAGCTACTTTATTATTGAGACTGTAGACTCGCACTAGATGCAGGTGTGACTGACTGTGTAGCTGTTCTTTTGGGTCTTTCATCAACCAGTGTTTCACTGGTCCCTCTGCAAAATGGAGGCCACTTTTAAGGAAACGAATTTTTCTGTTTGTTCGTTTGCTCATAGTATTTTGTACTAAGACAATGGGTAGCCAAATGCTCTTTAAAAGGTAATAACAAAATAAAGTAAGAATAAAAAAGAAGATAAGGTCCCAGGTTGTACCTCTAGGAGGTCTGGAACTCACTAATCAGTTTGACCTTAGACTTGCACTGGTCCTATGTCTTCTGTCTCCCAAGTGCTGGGGCTATACAGGTGCACCACCATACCATGCGCATCTTGTGATGATGTTACAGCGAGCATGGTTTGTTTTTGAGGCCATACGCTGGTTATTTAGCAAGCAGATTTGATCTAATACTGAATTAAAAAGTCATATAATTATTAAAATTAAGGAAACTGATTGTGAACATTATTTTATTTTAATACTTCATGTACTTTTTCAGGTTAAATTTATTAAGAATTTTACTCATAGCCAATTCTGTAATACACTGTTTTTCTGTGTTGTAGCAAGTTTTAGAACGAATCAGTCGAATGACCCAAGGTGATTTAGTGGTGTCCATGGACCAGCTGCTCACTAAACCACACCTGGGCACTTGCCACAAATTTTATATGCAGATATTTCAGTTACCTAATGGTGAGTCATCTTAAACATACATTCACTTAGCTTGGGGAATCTCAAGAAATGAATCAACTCCTAGTTAAGTATAGTATTGTTTACTCAGGAAGTATTAATATCTGTTAGCATTGGTGGAGAGAGAATGATTCAGTGTGGTTTTATTCCTGTAAGGATTTTCTTTTCTGTTGGTAATAAATTTTCTCTGGTTCTCTGGATTTTCACCTAAGTCTCTTAATTTTGTTTATTTGTAGAACAAACCAAAACACTGATGTTTTTTGAAGGCTGTCCACAGCACCTAGGATGTACAATCAAGCTCAGAGGAGGCTCCGATTATGAGCTGGCTCGAGTTAAGGAGATCCTAATATTTATGATCTGCGTAGCTTATCATTCTCAGCTAGAAATCTCCTTTCTCATGGATGAGTTTGCTATGCCTCCAACTTTAATGCAAAGCCCTTCATTCCATTCTCTGTCTGAGGGCCGAGGGGAAGAAGGAGTGCCCCAGGAGCAGTGCAGTGGCAGCTCCCTTCCCCAGGACCCAGAGTGCCCTCCTGACTCCCTGTCTTCTGATGATAGCACTTTGTTGGAATCAAGGATTATGCTTGAGAAGGGTGAGCAGGACAGTAAAAGTGTTCCCCAGGCGGTTGCCTCTGTGAAACATCAAGATTACTCTGCACCCACTTGCCCAGCAGGTATTCCCTGTGCTCTCTTTGCGTTGGTACCTGAATCCTTGTTGCCTCTCCATATGGATCAACAGGATGCTATAGGACATGAAGAGCCGGAGACATCGCAGCAAACAGATGAACACCAGGATCCCAAAAGCCAGATAAGAGTCTTTAGAGACCCCCTACAGGATGACACTGGGATGTACATTACTGAGGAAGTCACCTCCTCTGAAGATAAACGAAAGACTTACTCTTTGACATTTAAACAAGAATTAAAAGACGTGATCCTCTGTATCTCTCCAGTTATTACATTCCGGGAACCTTTCCTTTTAACTGAAAAGGGGATGAGGTGCTCAACTCGAGATTATTTTCCAGAGCAGATTTACTGGTCTCCTCTCCTCAACAAGGAGGTGAAGGAAATGGCTCTCAGGAGGAAGAAACAGCTGCTCAGGGATCTCTCTGGACTTCAGGGCATGAATGGCAGTGTTCAGGCCAAGTCTATTCAAGTCTTACCTTCACATGAGCTAGTGAGCACCAGGATCGCTGAGCATCTCGGTGATAGCCAGAGCTTGGGCAGAATGCTGGCTGATTATCGAGCTAGAGGAGGAAGAATTCAGTCAAAACATTTGGACCCTTTTGTCCATTCAAAAGATGCATCATGTACTTCAGGATGCAAATCGGGAAACAAAACTGAGAGTGATGAAGAGAAGGGGTTGGTCCCAAGCGATGCCTTATGGGCGACAAAGGTAAGATGCAAGATTAAAAAAATCACTATGACAGATTGCATAGGTTTATTAAATGTTTACTCTTCTGCTTATTTTTCTTCTTGAGTTGGATGGCATTTATGTATAAAGTATAAAAGTGGATTCATAAGGGAACAAAACTGGGATTTTGGATTTTAATATGCGCATGTAGTAAAGTAGGAAGGACCTCAGTTAAGGGAAAGTGAGCAATTGCTTGAAGTTTATATCTGTATTGCTTATATGTGGTGTGATGTAGCTCTTGACTTTTTTCAGTGTTTTAAGATAGGTCTTTACTTTCCGTTTTTGTTGTTGCTATGGTCAAATACCTGAAAAAAAAAAAAGGTAACATATGGAAGAGTTTATTTAGCTTGTAATTCTAGGTTATAGTCCATTATAAGGGGAAGTCAGGGCAGCAGGAAGAAGCAATTTATGATACCACCGTCAAGAACAAAGAGAAATAAATGCATATATGCTGCTTGCTTGTTTGTGTTCAGTTCTATTCTCCTCCATTCCTAATAGTTTCGGATCTTTTGCTAGGGAATGGTGCCACCTACAGTGGACTGGGTCTCCACACATTTTAACTTAAGACAGTCACTCAGATGTGCCCATATTCCAACCCAGTATATATAATCCTTCCTTGAGACTCTTCTTCCTAGTTGATTTTAAATTGTATCAAGATAGCAATTAAGCTAACCTTCACAGGTCTCATTATGTGGTCCTGGTTTACTCTTAAGTTCACAGTCGTCTTGCCTGTACCACTTTATGCTAGGATTATACCTCTGTACCAGCACAACTAGCTCTATTGTTTGATCATAGTCTTATGAGAGATGGAAATTTGTTATTGAAAATGGACCTGTTTTAAGAAAGTTATTTAAGAGTAAAAAGTTTATATTGTCATTTAACTTTGACAGTGATCTTTTTTGTTTAATTAGAAATGAAAGATATTTAAAGAAGATTTACTTGTGGATGGATACATTACTAGTAGTGAAACTAATAAAAAGACATCTAGTTTCACTGATAGTCAAGGAAGTGCTAAATGTTTTTTGAGACTCATGAAAAGAACCGTGGTTAGGGAGAGTCAAGAAATTTTGAATGCTTTGTCTAAGTGTACAAATGTCTAAAAGTGATAACGAGGTTTCTCTCACTGTACTATACGTGTATGTCTATACATCCCTGTTGAAATGTACAGAAAGTGATAAGGAGGTTTCTCTCACTTTAAATGTACATTTCTTACCTTTGACTCAGGATTCCGCCTTCTCTATTGCAGAACAAATTAAATACTTCTCTGTAGGATGCTTGCTTGTTGTAAGAATATATGTACAAGGGTGTTTGTTGAAGTACTACATCCATTTTTTTTTGTAGCAAAACATTATATTTTGCAGATGTGGCAAATACCTGACATTAAACAGTTTAAGAGTGTTTACTTTAGCTCATGATTTCATAGGTTTCAGCCCATCCTCCTTGCCTCCATTATTCGTGGTAGTTAGATGGTACAGCAGACAGGAAGCAGAGAGAAATAGGAGGGCCTGGGATGAGATACAGTGTTCAAAGAGACACCTCCAGTGACCTGTTTCCTTCATGGAGGCCTCACCTTTTAGTTTCCCAGCTGAGGGACACACCTTAAATACAGGATTCTTGGGCAGGGGCATCAGTCACACATATTCAACCCGTACCAGATTTTTTTTTTTTTTCTATCCTGAGACAGGGTTTCTCTGTGCGGCAGCCCTAGCTGTCCTGGAACTAACTCTGTAGATCGAGTTCTGGCCTCAAACTCACAGAGATCTGCCTGCCTCTGCCTCCCGATTGCTGGGATTAAAGGCATTTGCCGCCACCACCCGGCTAAAGGGTGGGTTTTGAATGTTTTTTTTAATGCAACTTTAAAGTTTTATTACTTATTAGAATAAAACACTAATGCTTATATTTTAGCATGTACCTTTCAAAAGCAAGTTATAGTAATATATTTTGTAGCCTATCTCATCTTAATGAAAACAAAATCACCTGAGTGTATTTGTGTGCGTATGTACATGTGCGATTGTGCATGTATGTAAAGGCAAATAACGTGAATAAAGAAAAAGTGATTTTCCTTTTGGTGTTTGTTTGATTTAGGATTTCTCACTGTCTAGGTTGGGCCTCAAACTCAAGATCCAGCTGATGAAGATATTAAATTCTTGATCCTCTTGACTCTGCCTCCTAAGTGCTGGGATTTCCATGTGCTACCATGCTGGTCTGAGTAGCTTTATAAACTTTAGTTTGAGAGGTGGGGGACATCCAAGAAGGAAGAACTTTACATTATGTAACTCTACTACTTGATTTTAACAGGGAACAGGTGTGTTTAAAAACAGGCGCAAGCACAGGTAAAAGAATACCTTAGAATTAGGTTTCTAGACACCACCGATTGATGCCATAGCCATCCACTTTAATAATGTTCCATAGGAAAATATTTTAGTTAATTAGCTCTTCCAAAATATACAATTTTGAAAAAAAAAATGGAGTGTTTATGTTAAGAAACAAGCTTCTTAGTCGTCTCCCACTTTGAAGCACAGTGCTGGGATTGACCCAGGGCCTGATCGACGGTCCATTTCCAGCCCAGTTATTTTATGCTTTCACGTTTACTTTGGAGTTTTGAAATTGTCTTTGGTCAAAACCCAGCTTTTTAACTCTTCCCAGGCGGCTCTGTTGACAGAATGGAATGTGGTGTAGGTCAGTGACCTGATAGCCATTGTGTTCCCACTCAGGTGCTCTCCTGTCCTTGTCCTACAGGTGGACTGCCTGAATCCTGCCAACCACCAGAGGCTCTGTGTCCTCTTCAGCAGCTCCTCGGCCCAGTCCAGCAATGCTCCCAGCGCTTGTGTCAGCCCTTGGTACGCCGCTTCTCCCTGCCCTATTGCTACATGAAATACAATTCCTGCTATTGGGTACACAGCACATTGATGGTCACATCCCATACAGTAGGATGTTTACACTTGAGTAACTGAAATTTGTTCGTGGGTAAAAAAGTAGTACCTTAAACAAGAGTGAAGATAGTTTGAGAGAGAAAAAGAAATTTTTACTTTACAAAGGTTGCAAAGTTGACCTGCAAAAACTGGTTTATAAAAGCTAAAAGCTACATTTTGATTCTATCATGTGCAGTTTAGGTGAGTTTTCATGTTGAATAATTTTTATAAAAGCAATCAGCCTTTTATCTTAGTGTTTGTAGTTTTGTTACTGAGCTATACTACATACTGGCATTTTGTCTTAGTACATTCTTCTTGGGAACATCTAAGTAAATTTATAGAGACAAATACATTTTATAATGTAATATTTCCAGTGATGGTCGCAAAAACCTTACATCCCTGTCTTAGGGTTTGTTTGTTTTGTTGCTGGGCTAAACAACTCTCTGTTAAAAGCAACATAAAGGAGAAAGGGTTTATTTGTCTCCTGTCCATCATGGCAGGGAAAGTCACAGCCGCTGCAGCTTAAAGTAACTGATCACATGAGGTCATCATTCAGACGAGAACAAAGAAGGCGTGGCTGCGGGTGCTCTGCTCCACTGTCCTCCTGCGGTGTAGGCAGGGGCTGCGCCACCACAGTGGGGTCTTCCCACAGCAGTTCCCGTGGCAGGAGAAGCTTGCTTGTGTCATCTCCTCCACTCCTCCCTGTGTGCACATATACAGCTGTGTGTGTGTATGGGCGGTGGTGGTGGGGGGTTGGTAGCACTTATTTTCTTGAAACATGTAGTTCCAGGACAGCTTTAAGCCTGGCTTTCTGAAAGCCCATAGAATTTTTCTCAGAATTTAATGGACTCCTTCAGTAATTCTAGAAGAGGATACTGGTTTCAACAAGCACACGTTCAAAGTCTAATTTTGGGCAGTTGTGAGTTCAGTTCAGTTCGGAGCCGGCTCCTTATTAAGAGTGAGAGCTAGCTGCTGCTCTCTACACTCAGTGAAGACAGGGACTAGAGGGCAGATGGGCACCACCCCACCCCCACCCCCAGTGTTGATGAGGAGTGAAACTGTGACAGATGATTTTATCTCTTCCTCATAAATCAGTTTTATTCAATTTGTTTTTATGGTTTATGCACTCATTAAATGATTTCATAAGATATTAATGGGTTGGGAGTGGAAAAGATGCTATGGTGTGGCTAATCTACACTTGTTTGACAGGGTGAAGTAAAACCTGTTCTGTAGCAACAGTATATATGATTTGCTTTATTACTTCACTATAAGCATATAATAATTAGAATATGGTGGTCTTAGTGGTAATGTTGACATATTTCTAAGAAATGATCTCTTCTTTTAGGATTGTAACAATGGAATTTTATGGAAAGAATGATCTTACACTGGGAATATTTTTAGAAAGATACTGTTTCAGGTAAAAGCTTATTTCTTCCTTATCATTTATTATGCTTTGCTCTTTTCTTTCCCTCCCTCCCTCCCTCCCTCCCTCCCTC
>NW_026067966.1:8774388-8858898 GCF_014885135.2 Alexandromys fortis | reverse complement strand
TCCCCTCCCCTCCCCTCCCCTTCCCCTTCCCTTTTCCCTTCCTCTTTCCTTCCCTTCCTCTCCCTTCCCTTCCCTCCCCTTCCCTTCCCCGCCCTGCCCCTTTCCCCTTTCCCCTTTCCCCTTTCCCCTTTCCCCTGAAAAACAGGGAAGACTTAGGACCAGCTTGACATCAGTTTATGATTCACTGTTGTTACCAGTTAAGTTACTCAGTGTGGGACGAGTAATTTAATGTTACCAACTTCTTCCACAGGAAGTACAGTCCTTAAAAATGTCTGGGTTTTACTGTTGCTTGACACTGGGCATTAGAAGGTGTTTGACAAATGGACAGATGACAAATGCTTTATGGTTAAGACAGAATGTTCAGCTGCAGCTCAGGGCCCATGTGTCCTTTTGAGATTGTCCACTGTTGGTCATTCCTCTGGAGGTGGTGTGTCACTTGCTTGGTCATGGCTCTGATTATTCAGTACTTGGTATATGTGATCCTCTGTTTCATGCTTAATGTGAGAAGGATTCTCTTGTTTATCACAGGCCGTCTTACCAGTGTCCTAGCATGTTCTGTGATACCCCCATGGTGCATCACATTCGACGCTTTGTTCACGGCCAAGGCTGTGTGCAGATAATCCTGAAGGAGCTGGATTCTCCGGTGCCTGGATATCAACATACAATTCTCACTTATTCCTGGTGCAGAATCTGCAAACAAGTATGTGCTGCTGCTGGAATGTTTCTTTCTATTTGTGAGGTGCTTTGGGGCATAGATAATCAATAGTATTTTGAGCTTTGTTATTTGTCATGATCTTATTTATATACCTTCTTGTGCTATATGTTTAACCTAATAGTTTAGAAAACTTTACTTAAAGAATGTCATTAGCCGGGCAGTGGTGGCGCACGCCTTTAATCCTGGAACTTGGGAGGCAGGAGCAGTCGGATCTTTGAGTTTGAGGCCAGCCTGGTCTACACAAAGAAACCCTGTCTTGAAAAACCCTATATATAATGATTTATGTATACTTTTTTCTAGTATAATATATTGAAATTATATTTTGAAAATATTCCGTTATTTTTGTTAATTTAGCTGACACTTAATCCCATCTGTGTTCTAGGAACTGTGTTGCATTTTAGGCATAGAAAGAGAATGAATGTAAATTGCTTGTAAAGAAGGAGACAGACTTATAAAGCAGTAACGATAGTATTTTAGGCTATTTTCCTAGAAAATCTGAGCTTTATTAACATCTCTTCTAAAAACATGTAGATGAGGCTTTGTTGACAATGACCTGTATAGACTTTTGTATAATATTAGAAAATGACATGGAATCATATTTAATTTCTTTGAACTATCTTTTCAATCTCTGAGGGAATTATTTGATATCAGTATTGTGATTTTTGTTGTTTGTTTTCTATTAAATCGATTCAATCATTTTTAGAGTAGTGGCATAGGTGTAGGTTTAAGGTTTATTTAATTTTATTTGTATATGTGTGTGCCCAACTGTACGTATGTGTACTGTGTGTGAAAGTACCTGAGTAGGCTAATGAGGACTTTAGATCGCTTGGAACTGTTCTTACAGGTGGTTGTTTGTTACCTAATGTGGGAATTGAACTGGGGTTCTCTGCAAGGGCTGCAAGTGTTCTTAATTGCTGAGGTATCTTTCCAGCCATAGTCTTATGGTTTTTTTTTTTTTTTTTTTTTTGGTGTGTTTGTTGTTTTCATTTACTTTTATTTTACATGCATGCATATTTGCCTGAATGTATGTTTGTGTAGCATGTATATGCATATTTCCTAAGAAGATCAGAAACTGTAGTTAAAATGGTTGTGAGACACTGGGGGATCAAACCTGGACTCTGTGGAAGAGCAGCCTGTCCTCTTAACTGCCGAGCCAGCTCCAGTTCGTATAACATTTTAAACATATACTATTCACTCATATTACAGCATATATGTATCAAAACTGCCTTCATTATTATCTTGATTTATTTTTCAGTGTGCTTGGAAAGCTTTATGAGGATTGTAGATAAAAGAGCAGTGTCTGTTAGTCTGTTAGTATAGCACTTGGATGGTGACAGTAGTGTTCTTCATGTGCTGGGAGCATGCCGGCCTGCGGAGATTCATAGTAATGATCAAGTCTTCCGTACTTTCTTGTGTGTGTTAGTGGAGAACACGCTAGGCAAGTGCTTTATTTACCATTAAACTAGGCCCTAGCATCATTCTCATACCATAGACCTTTAGGTCCTCTTCCAAAATGCTGGTAGATCAGTGGTTCTTACCTCTAATACAATTTCTCATATTGTGGTGACCTCCAGCCATGAAATGATTTTTGTCACCACTTCAAAATATAAGTTTGATACTGTTATGAATTGTAATGTAAGTATCTGTGCTTTCCAGTGGTCTAAGGCAACCCTTGTGAAAGGGTTATTTGACCTTCAAGGAGGTTGTGACCAACAGGTTGAGAAACACTGTTGTAGATTGATTGTTGAATTAAGTCAGTAGTTAAATTTTGGTCTTGTTTTTCATGCTTTAGTTTATGCATTTAAGATTTTTTGTAAGTCTTATGGGGTTATGCTAGAAAAGAAAAGAGTTTTTGTTAACATATACACAAAAGAAAAACTTCTAGTACAAGAAAAATTTAATGTTAAATTTTGTAAGCCACAGTAGTAGAAAAAGTGGGCAAAGGTCATGACAAAGCAATTAATACAAATGGTCAGTTAAATATGCAAATATATTTATTTATTAACTAGTTGAAGCATAAATGAAGCCAAATATAAATGAAACAAGTAAAATGCATTAAAAAACATTTCAGAGATGAATAATTCATAGGATTGGTAGGAAAGTGAGGGAATTAGTATTCTTAGTTACTGTTATTCAAAATGTGTAAATGAATATACCTGATTTGACAAAAAACCATTGCCCTTTGATCCGTCATTGCCCACCCTTACTGATTTATTCTAAAGGAACAAATATGAGCTGGAGAGATGGCTCAATGGTTAAGAGCACTGACTGCTCTTCCAGAAATCCTGAGTTCAATTCTCAGCAACCACATGGTGGCTCACAGCCATCTATGATGAGATCTGGCACTTCATTCTGGCATGCAGGCACACATGGAAGGAATGCCGTACACATAATAAATAAATCTTTAAAAAAAAGGGCTGGAGCCCGGAGGTGGTGGCTCACGCCTTTAATCCCAGCACCTGGGAGGCAGAGGCAGGCGGATCTCTGTGAGTTTGAGACCAGCTTGGTCTACAAGAGCTAGTTCCAGGACAGGCTCCAAAACCACAGAGAAACCCTGTCTTGAAAAACAAACAAAAAAAAAATTAAAGGATACAGTCCCTAAGGGCTGCCACCTCAGGAAGTTAGGATTTAAAATGGTTAAATCTACTGATGAGGGTTACATGTTCCAATCTCCTCTTGATGATTGGATCCATTAACTGGGGACCAAGTTTTCAACCCACAAACATTTTAGGAGGCACTTTGTATCCATATAACAACCCACCTCTGCCCCATTTTGCCCTCTGAGCCAGTGTTCCTTTGCCTTGGAAGTTCAGAAGGACATGGAAGGATTATAAACCACTTGAGGCTGGTGGTGCACACCCTTAATCCCAGCCCTCGAGNAGTGGTTAAGAGCATTGCCTGCTCTTCCAAAGGTCCTGAGTTCAATTCCCAGCAACCACATGGTGGCTCACAACCATCTGTAATGAGATCTGGTGCCTTCTTCTGGCCTGCAGGCAGAGTACTGAGAATACTGTGTACATAATCAATAAATCTTAAAAAAAAATAAAGGAACAAATACGTCTCTTTTGAGTGTGTTTGCAAGAATGTTCAGCAGAGCATCATGCAAATAAGGGAGACCTGTCTATATCAGATGCCTGTTAGTCACAGTTAGTATGAGACCTACCCCATGGGCATGTAAAGGTTGTAAAGAAAGTAAGAGTCTACTGGCAAATTGATGGTGTGTGAGGGGTTATTAGAGCTATCCTCCTCACCCTCCCAGTGTTGTTGGGAGGGCTGCTTGTTTGTCCCGGCTGCCCAGCTAGCTTAGCCCCGAAGTAACGACACAGAAACTGTGTTCATTAAATCACTGCTTGGCCTATTAGCTCTAACATCTTATTGGCTAACTCTTACACCTTGATTTATCCCATTTTTATTAATCTATGTGGCAGTGGTTTACCAGGAAAGATTCAGCATGTCTGATTTTGGCGGCTCCATGGTGTCTCTCTCTTCTGTTTTCTTTCTTCCAGAATTTAGTTCTCTCTTCTCTGCCTACCTAAGTTCTGGCCTATCAGGCCAAGACAGTTTCTTTATTCATTAACCAATACAAGCAACACATAGACAGAAGGACCTCCTACACCATCCCAGCTCAAATCCATTTTGAATATTTTGTTTTTTCCCCAATTTTTCTCCCTCAGTTAGAATATGTTGTTTGTTTTGGAAAATAGAAAATACATCTTTCAAAAAACGAGATTTTCAGCATGTAATTTATTAAGTGTTTTCCTTTCTGAACTCCAGGTAACACCAGTTGTTGCTCTTTCAAATGAATCCTGGTCTATGTCATTTGCAAAGTACCTTGAACTTCGGTTTTATGGGCATCAATACACACGCAGAGCCAATGCTGAGCCGTGTGGTCACTCTATCCACCATGATTATCACCAATATTTCTCTTATAACCAGATGGTGGCATCCTTCAGGTAAGAAGGCAGAGAGATCTTATACATTATCACCTGCTGTTTTCTTACATAGCTCTCTGTTCACATTTTACCTGCCAAGTACTTCCTCCTTCGTTCTTGCTTTATTACTTTTTTGCTGTAGTGCTCTGATAAAAATATCTTAGATATTTACAGTTTGTTTATTACCCACATCTTATTCTAGAATTAGGAGGATAGAAATTTTGGTGCTATATTCTTGGTACTTAGAACAGTGTTTCACACACAATATACTCACGAAATATTTATTAATTAGAATGTATTTCCTTTCTAAAGCAGGGCCTTTTAACCATAAACGTAGGGTGTAGGGTGGATGCAGCATTTCTTAGTCAATACCTCAGGTAGGATGGACAAGAAGACTCATGAAGAACCCTAAGAGCTAGAAAGTTTACAGTAAATCATTGCTGTTTTTGTAGCAGATGGTCCTCAGAGGAATAATAATAATGGCATCACAGTGCAAGGATAAAAAAAAAATCCTCTCAGTATTGGGGAAGATATCTCTGGTGGCTGAAAGTTACCTTTATTTATTTATTTTTTGTCTTTATGAAACTTGATTTTATAGAAAACTTTATTTTTCTCTTATGCTCATTTGAATATATGTATGCCCTTTATAAATTATTAAAATATTTTTATTTTCTTCTGTTACTGTTTTTTTTTTTCCCTCAGTTATTCTTCTATTCGTCTTCTTGAAGTGTGTGTTCCACTACCAAAAATATTTATTAAACGTCAAGCCCCGCTGAAAGTATCCCTTCTCCAGGACCTCAAGGACTTTTTTCAGAAGTAAGTTTCATTGTCTTTGGTCATTCATGTTTGCTTTGTCGTGTTTGTAACCCATTGCTGATTTAGTTGTCAGGTTTACCCATATATGTAGTGTGTGCTCAGTGTAAAATGAAAAAGTTCAAATAATACAGGAAAACCTCTCCAAAACATAAGTGACAACTTAAAATTTTGAAGTAATTCCTTTGAGGCTTTGTTGCTTTGCTTTGCAAAATTTCCATGTGATTATTGATAAGGTAGCTTGTTTTATTGATAGTTTTATATAAAATACCTTTTCTTCTAATTTCTATGAAGTGGTTTGATTTTAACTCCTCTAACGTGGTACCCTCCCCATTTTTAGAGTTTCACAGGTATACCAAGCTGTTGATGAAAGGCTTGCATCCTTGAAAACGGATACATTTAGCAAAACAAGAGAGGAAAAAATGGAAGATATCTTTGCACAAAAAGAGGTAATTTGTTTCTTTTATAGACAATACTGAAGTTGCTGATTTGCTGGAAATCCCTTTGTCTCTGTGGTGTCTCAGCTTATTGAACTTGAATCTATTGCTTTCCAGATGGAGGAGGGTGAGTTCAAGAACTGGACTGAGAAGATGCAAGCAAGGCTTATGTCCTCCTCTGTGGATACCCCTCAGCAGCTGCAGTCCGTCTTTGAGTCACTCATAGCCAAGAAGCAGAGTCTCTGTGAGGTGCTGCAAGCGTGGAACAGCAGGTAAGGCTTTGTCGGGGCCTTCTTGGCACTGCTACCAAGTTTCTTCTGCCATGATATTTCAAAACTCGTTTTCTGGTTCTGGAAATTAAATCCAAGGCCTTACATTTGCTAGGCAATACTCTACCACTTAGCTAAATTCCCAGTGACAATATTTTAAATTTAAAGTTCTATTAATTTTATAGATTTTTTTTAGTTATAAAGATTTTTTGATTTTTGTTTTCTTCATCCTTTAAAACATATTGCAGCCTTTACATAGTTTGTTAAGATAAAAACAAACAAAACAAAAGGAAACAGCCCTCTTTGCTGTTTAAAATGTGTGCTACTGAGTGAGATTGAGTGGATCGTTGTCCCATGAAACATCATTGGCTAGTGTAAGAATTCAGTAGTGGCTCCATACACCTTTAAAGTCCGTTTCAAGAGAACGTTTGTAAGTATAAACTGGAAACAAAACCATGTCCTTTCTGCCTGTGACTGTAGGCTGCAGGACCTTTTCCAGCAGGAAAAAGGTAGAAAGAGGCCTTCGGTTCCTCCCAGTCCTGGAAGACTGAGACAAGGTGAAGAAAGCAAGGTAATAATAAAGTGTAGCTTTGTCTTTACTGTTTCATTGATAAACACATAGTTAGTTCCGTTTCTAACACGTTAGGAGTGGTAGTTTAATGCATAAAGTTTGCTGTCATGTTGGTGTATTTTCAGGGAAATATGATCTGGATTACTTTTATATACTAACCTCAATTAAAATGATATATTATAATTAATTTATTTGAAGTATTTGTCAAAGGCTACTGTCCCTGATACGCCATTGAGGATATTACAGAGGAAACTTGTAGGTTCTCAGCGTATATAATAGAGTTCTAATTTTTCATTTTCCTTTCTTTTAAAAATATATTTGTTTACTTTTATATGCATAAGTGTTTTGTCTGCATGTCTGTGTATGCACCTCATATGTATCTAGAGCCCGCAGAACAAGAAGAGGGCGTCGGATCCCATGGAATTGGAGTTACAGGTGACTGAGCCGTCATGTGGGTGCTGTTAACCAAGTTTAGGTCTTTTGGAAGAACAGCAGGTGCCCCTAACTGTTAAGCCTTCTCTTGAGCCCTAGGGCACTTTTCTTACTGGGTAGTTTTGGGTGTTTGATTTCTGTGCTTGAATGAGAAGTTCTTCTTAAGCCGTCTTCCCTGGACCACTCGCTTCCCAACTGATTGCTTTCTTTTGCTGAAAACAAACTTAGTGCGGACTTAACTGTTTCATAGTGCTGTATATGACTGGGTTCTTTATTCAAGATCCCACAGAGCTAAAATTAAGGGCTCGGCCAGGGTTTCTCTCATTTTTGAGGGTCAGCATGTTCTTCCAAGCTCCTTTAGGTTGTTGACAGGATTTGGTTCCTATGGTGACCAATCTTCTATTGGTGGCTGTTGATGCTTACATTCCCTGCCCAGCAATCTGTTCCATCTTCTAGGCCTTCCATGCTGGTCCAGCTCCTCTTGAGCTTTAAATCACTTTGTTTATCTCTGACTTACACAGCTTTAGATTTTTATGCTTAATGCACTTGTATCTGGATTTCTCTTCGTTTTGTGGTCAGTTAACTTGGCACCATTATATTTGCAAAATTCGTTCACAGCAATACTTAGACTTCTGTTTGTTAGAGTAATTGGAATAAGGGTGTATACACCAGAGGCTCAACATTTTGGGGACCTTTAGAATTCTGCCTGTCATGCTGCTTCCTTGTATCCTGACCTTACAGGGTTCTTTTCACGTCACCAGACTGTTAGTGTCATGGAGTGATGGCTCCACATACTGCAAATCATTTTAGAAAACTGAGTGATTATTTCTTTTTGTCTGTTAAGTGACTATTTAATAATTGTATTTCCTCTTAATATTTAGATAAGAATAACAGTTGGAATGATGGCTGAGCAGTTAAGAGCACTGGCTGCTCTTCCAGAGGGCCCGGGTTCAATTCCCAGCACCCACATGACAGCTCACAGCTGTCTGTAACTTTAGTTTACATAAAAGTGAACATAAAAATGTATCTAGTGCACATAAAAATAAATAAAAATCTTTAAAAAAGAAAGAAATACACTATCACCCATGAAGTGATCTGCTTTTGGAAAGTTGAAAATTGACTTGAAATTCTGTTACACTGCCTTTTGGCAAATGGTTTTGAGTACCTATTTTTCTTTACATGTTTTCCTAGCTTATATGGCATTCACTTGTGAACAACAGCCATAGTTAATGTCTCATAGAAACATTTGCCTGTTTAAAAAGATACTGATAGAAAACACATGAACCCAAAAGAATTTAGTTACCCTAAAAAGATTGTAGAATAGCGTAAAGAAGGCAGAGTTTGGTGATGGAGTAATAGTGGTGGGTTATTTTATTGAAATGACACAAAAAATCTCTCATATGGTAGCCACTACTGACATGAAATGACTTATAAGGGCTTGTAGTCCTGCTCATGTTGTCCATGGGTAATAGGACATAGACGGTTCAGTAGATGGCTGTTAGGAGAGGAGTGGGCTTACTAGACTACCTAGTGTTCCTAGATGTGTCCATGCCAAGGTGTGAGCTACTATTTAGAGCAATATTCTCAAAGTCATGGGTCCATGTCTGCAGGATATAGAATCTAGCTGTCTTCTAGTTAGCCAGACATCTAAGATAGTTCTGAAAATGTAAAACAGTGACACTTCTTCATTAGTGGTTTTTTTTTTTTTTAATTTTGGAAAATAGCTTTATTCTGCTTCAACTAGCTTTTATATTTATGTTTCTGTGTAATGGTGTTATTTCTAAGTGAACCAATAAATACATACTTAGGAATGTACTCAGACTTAATTAATTAAAATGGCAGGAGCCACTTTAAATTATAAAGACATAATATTTTAGTGGAAACATGTCTTGAGTTCAAAAATTTCAAGATTCACTAGGTTAGACTGTAGTGATGAGGCAAGCAGGCCTGCTTTTTATCCTGCCCGGTTCCCACATGGCTAGCTTTACCCAAAATAATTACACAGAAACTGTATTCATTTTAAACACTGCCTGGTCCATTAGTTTCAGCCTCTTATTGGCTAATTCTCACATCTTCCTTAACCCATTTAACCCATTTCTAATAATGTGTGTAGCACCACGAGGTGGTGGCTTACCAGGAAAGATTCAGCATGTCTGACCTGGCGGCTGGCTCCATTGCGTCTGCCTGGAGAGGAGAGGCATGGCGTCTGCCTCACTTCTCTTCTTCCCAGCATTCTGTTCTGTTTACTCTGCCTACCTAATTTTCTGTCCTATCAAAGGGCCAAGGCAGTTTCTTAATTAACTTTCTTTATTAACATAAATCAGAAGACTCTCCCACATCATTAGACTACTTTTAAAGTGTGATTTTTTTTTTTTTTTTACAAAAATATATCCTTAAAAATAGCGTATTTATTTCTCTTCAGATAAGTGCAATGGACACATCTCCAAGGAATATTTCTCCAGGACTTCACAATGGAGAAAAAGGTTGGTCTTTATTTGTAGTCTGGTGACCTCTTGCTCTTGCATTTAAAGAGATTTTACTCTGTAAGTTGCTTTTAACTGCTAATGTAAGCATTATTTTCTAATACATGTGTCCATAGTAATTTTCCTCCTTATAAAACACTTATAATTCTTACTGATCTGAGAGTGTCATACAGTGTGTTATAAGAACATAAATTAGGATGTAGAAATGCATACAGTGGTAGTAAGGGCTGCCAGTAGGAGAAAAAGAATAAAACCGGGCGTTGAGTTTCTTCTTTGCTTATGCTGGTCAGGCAGCCTCCTCATTCTGTTATTAGGGTTTGTCTTGGCATGGTTAAT
Organism: Alexandromys fortis; assembly: GCF_014885135.2. Taxonomy (NCBI): domain Eukaryota; kingdom Metazoa; phylum Chordata; class Mammalia; order Rodentia; family Cricetidae; genus Alexandromys; species Alexandromys fortis. Next base: position 8,848,910 of record NW_026067966.1, on the reverse strand, counting down.
TTATATTTTATGTTCTTAAATTGCTTTCTAAAATTTTTATACTTCAGTAACTTAGTGTCATTTTGGAAACCGTAGGGAAATTTACATAGATTGTCTGTTGAATAGAACTTACTGTTTGTTTACATTTTTCTGTAATAATTATAACTTTTTTTTCTCTGTCAGAGTAAACATCTAAGTTTCCCCACAGTGCTGTTAATTCCATTCTCTGTGAAGCCAGATCATATGTAGGCATATAATGCAGTATAAAGGAAAGGTGTTGTGTTAGGTAGAAGTCAGGAGGCATTTATAGTTTTGTCACCAAGGTTTGATTGTGGCCAAATCATATAATCTTCCTGGATTTTTATTTCAATTTTTATGGCATAAGTTACATGACCTAGATAATTTTCATTTTAAGAAGTAGAAATACGATTTGGCATTTAAAAAAGTGTCATCAGGGGAAATGGACATCTTGTCTAAGATGATGTTTCTCTAGAGGATCGCTTCTTGACAACCCTGTCCAGCCAGAGCTCCACCAGCTCTACCCATCTCCAGCTGCCAACTCCTCCCGAGGCCCTGGCTGAGCCTCCAATGGGAGGGCCCTCCGACCTCGACACAGCCAGTGGCTCTGAAGGTAAGGCTCCGGCCACTGTTTACCCTCTTTCATTGAATCTAAGACTGAGGTGATTCCTTGTTTCCTATGTGTCTCTGAAAAAGAAAACCATGGCTAATTCTTTTATATGGTGCTTCTTCTCCTTTAGAATTGTTTATGTTTGTTTAAAGTTCTTTTTTAAGGGGCTGGAGAGATGGCTCATTGGTTAAGAGTATCTGCTGCTCTTCCAGAGGACCCTGGGCTCAATTCTCAGCACCCACATGGCAGCTCATGACTCTTTATAATTCCAGTTCCAGGGAATTTGACTCCCTCTTCTGACACCTCCTTGGATACCAGTCAAACATATACACATGCAGGCAAAACACTCATGCACATAAAGAAATAATAAATTAATTTTAAAGTATCTTTTTAAATACAGCCTTTCATGTTATCCCTTCCTCCATTAGCTGAACTGACATGCATCACTGTGTGTATGTAAATGTCCTAGTAAAACAGTATTACTCATTGTTCTCTACTTTTGGGGCCATATTTTTAAAGGTGTGTAAAGTGTATTATTATTGCTTTGTAAGTGAAGGAAAATTTTGCCATTTCTTTCCAAAAGACATTTACATTATAACAAAACCCATGCCTTGCTTCTCTGTTTTCTTGTTTTCTGTTAAGCAGTACTTACTGAATTCTGAACTTGGGCTCAGTTTACCGTTGCTGTCAGCGCAGGTGCAATAGCTAGAATGCACATTCCTGTGCTGCAAAGACAACACTGGCAGTTCATGCACAGTCAGACAGGAGTCCCTGTGGATCCTGTGGCAATAAGAGACCGCTGATCAGGATGTTCTGAGTTTCAGATGTAAGGAACTAAACATGTTTCTTGGCGTTAGTGCTGAGTTTACCTCACTGTTGCCATTTCAGTGTCTAAGCGACTTTCTTGGGCTAGAAAGTGAAAACCATCGTTTATATCCATGATGCTCAGTATGCCTGTCTATAGTCTCAAGAGAAAAACAAAAGACGCTTCTCTTTTTATTTTTCCTGAATGTTAATGTGTAAGTAGACTATTTTTCGTCCTAGATGTATTTGACGGGCATTTGCTGGGATCCACAGACAGCCAGGTGAAGGAGAAGTCAACCATGAAAGCCATCTTTGCAAATTTGCTTCCAGGAAACAGCTATAATCCCATTCCATTTCCTTTGTAAGTATTTCAAGACCATGTGGCGCTTTGTATATATGTATATGCAATATCCATGTGTATATGCAATATCAGGGCCTCTCACTGAACCCAGAGCTAGCTGATGGCCAGTGAACCCCAGTGATCTTGTCTCTGTCTCCCTTGGTACTGGAGATCACAGGCATATGTGATCATAGCTGGCTTCTTATATGGTGCTAGGGACTTGAGTCATCTCCTCAGCACACATTCATTTATCTTTAAAACACATATTGCTGGTTGTATATGAGTGCATTGCCACCCGTATAATTTATTTTAACAGATACTGATAAGGAGCAAAATGATCCAAGTATATTTTCATGTTTTTTTTTTTTTTTTGTTTGTTTGTTTCATTTTTTTTAATGCTGTACTTGCTCAGACTGGAGAGAAACAGATGGCGGCTGTAGAAGCTTGCTTTTCTGCTGGCTGGCCTATGTGGCCCAGATGCCGCCTTTGTTATACTGGCACAAGTGTATCCAAACCATGAGCCTTTACTTATGTTTTTATTCAGTAGTAATTTTCATTGCTGTTCTCTTGTCCCCAGATGGAGAGCATTACTCTTAGGGGCTCATGGTCTTGGGGAAGAGAGAGTAGAGATACTCAGACATGTAGGATTCACTACATGGTGTCTTGTATAAGAGGCTCACTTGGTCAGTTGCAGTTGTTCAATGTCGTTTGTTCTTCCTATTGGGAACAATGGCCGAGTCCTATTACCTCTTTCTCAACCAGGAAGTTATGTTCTTTTTTGAAGAAAACTTTACTGGATGCTCCTTCTGTGCCCTAGTACTAACTAAATTAAGTCTCTGTGTGTTGTCAGAATTCTTGTCTTCATGTAGGCTGCTATGATGAATTTTCATATCCTGGTTTGCTTATAAACAATACAGATGCATTTCTCACAACTCTGGAGGCTGGAGGATCACATTTTTGTCAGCAGGGTCGATTCTGATGAGGGTCCTCGTCCAGGCCATCCTCTTATGGTGGAGAGAGCTCACTTGTCCCTTATGGCAAGGACACTGACCCCATGTATGGTATCATTGTTCTTGATCTAAAGGCCCTGTCTCCCTACACCACTACACTGGGACTTGGGAAACAGGACCTAACATTCATCCATAATAATTCTCCTGCTCATTCACCACCGAAAGTGGTTGTGTTTACTTGCAGAATTGTTTCTTTACCTCGCTGCACTGCAAACATACATGCCGGTTCTGTTCTGACCAGTGTGTTTTTAACCATGTACATATACGGAAAATGTATAAATAGAACTTTTTCTCACTGTTGTTTTTCCACTACATTGGATAGTCAGTAAATGGCATCTAAGCAAAGTCAGGGACTCTACATAACGGATCTCAGTAGAGTTAGACCAGAAGTCAGGGGAACAAAATTTGGGTTGAAGTTAACACTTGGTTTCCATGTAATCGCAGCAGAGTGACTCTTAGGTTATTGCTGTGGAACTAGAAGCACTATTTCTACATAACTTTTAGGAGGCCTCTCTGAGGGTTAGGATAGAATACCGTATTTTAGATTATTTATTGCATACTCTTTTTTGAGACTAGTCTGACCAAGATCTTGGCAGTAAGTAAAGCTTTGGAGTAACCATTTCTAGTACCCCATTTGAAACCTATTTATTTTTAATTTTATGTGTCTGGGTGTTTTGCCTACATGTACGTCTGTGTATCACGTGTATGCCTGGTGCCTGGAGAGGCCAGAAGAGGGCATTGGATTCCCTCTGGAATGGAGTAACAGTTGCAAAGCTACCATGTGGGAGCTAGGAATCAAGCCCTGGCCCTAGTGTTCTTAACTGCTGAGCCACATCTCCAGCCCCTAAACAAAAACTGAATTTTTTTCAATTGATTTATAAATATTTCTTTTTTCTTTTTGTTGTTTAGTTGATGAAGTTTCTCAGCATTTGCATGCATCTTGGCTTTCTTAATTATGCTTCTATTGCTTAGCATATGGTTGCCTTAAAATTGTCCTGAGATTGGATTGTACTGTGTTAATCCATTTTTATATTTGACTTCTAATTATATTCTTACTGTATTGAGCAGTGATCCAGATAAGCACTATTTAATGTATGAACATGAACGGGTGCCCATCGCTGTCTGTGAGAAAGAGCCCAGCTCCATCATTGCCTTTGCACTCAGGTACTCTAAGCCTTTCCTGTATTACAGCTGTGAATTTCTGTGTCTGTCTATTAATTACCCTATTTAGGGGTTTACAATAAAATAAAGGAAAATGATTAAATGCAAGCAAAAATATATGTTCTATAGTCATGATGGTTTTTATTTTTGTTTGTTTGTTTTTTAATTTGAAAACCTTTACTCAAATAATGGGATTTGGCATGACTTTGAAGCAAGTATACTTAACAGCTAATGTGACTTGGCATAGTATTTACTAACCCTTGAATATTCTGACCACGCTGTCTGATTGATAGCCCTGGTAACTCTTTCTGTGGTTTAGTTGTTAACATAACAGTGAAACATACCTGTTTTGCATTATCTGAATATCATCTCCTTTCTACTTCGCACACATACTGCCTGAAATTTTTCTACCTAGAGAATTCTATTTCTGCTCCTTGTTCCAAAGACATGTTTGGATGTATAGCTTACGGACTTGCTGTTTATCTTAAAGAAGCATTGCACCTTTAAAATATTTATATCTAATATCTAAAAACCTAAGAATCTCATTCATAAAGCTATTTTGGCTGTGGGTGAATTTAATTTAAATAGGATCTGAGGTGCTTTAACTAAAGTTTTCCTTTCATTGTAAAGTGTAAAATAAATTCTTTTTATGTATTGATTATACAAAATGTCACATTTATTGAAAAACATTTGGTTATAAACAAAATGTGGTGCATAGATATACCAGAGTAAATAGTATAGTTGTATGTGCTTCTACCTTCGTGGAGGTTAGCGTTTTCTGTAGATGAGAGTTTTTCACTTTCTAAGAGTCTGTATAATGATTCTTTTCTTTATGCTTTAGCATTATGAAGATAATACTTGCTTCTTACCTAGTTGATTAATCACAGTCTGTCAGCAGATATTAAAGGCACAAAAAATATAGCCATTCTTAAGGAAGCAAGTGTTCTATCTGAATTCATGTTTCAATATTTTAGGAAAGTGATGCATACTAATATTCCAGGCTACTCATCCAAGAATCAGATTTTAAACCTTTGGAATGTTATTTATTTATTTTTTTTAAAACTACAAGAGCTAGTTCCAGGACAGGCTCCAAAACCACAGAGAAACCCTGTCTCGAAAAAACCAAAAAAAAAAAAAAAAAAAAAAAAAAAATAGATCCTTTAAATAGAAAATTACTTTCAAATTCGTTACTCTCTGTTGTACTAAGTCTCAGTCTTTCTTATTTTAACTTATCTGTTCATTTGATCTAGATAGTTGTAGGTAGGCTTTTTTGGGGGGAGTTGTGTGAGGGTTGTTGATGGCCATTAAATCCAGGGCCTTTAGAGCAAGAGCTCTCCCACTAAGTTACATCCTAACCCTTATACAATGGATATAGTTGATGAACTGGTGAGTTAAATCTTTATGGACATTTACAATGATTATGCTTCTATAATACAAAATTTATTTTAAAACTTATGTTTTATTGTTAAAGAAGAGCTTAATGTTTTAACACTTTTCAACCTATTTCTGCCCCAAGTTGTAAAGAATACCGAAATGCCTTAGAGGAATTGTCCAAGGCAACTCTGTGGAGCAGTGCTGAAGAAGGGCTTCCAGCAAATAGGTGAATAATGACTGAGTAGAATCTCTCTAAATTGAGCTATGTCATCATCTTCTGTATCCTTGGACTTTATTCTGTGACAGCATACATTAGCACACAATCTCCTAGGATTACATAAGTCATTTCAGCTAGCTGTTGGACAGCACAGTTCAAGTCTTGTAAGGTCTCCACAGCCTTTAGGACACAGTTACTGACATTGTTATGATGTGTCCCTGTGTGCTGTGGATTAAAATTTGCAATTTTTTTAATGATAAAAATAAGAAGCTGTTTTATTAAAGAAAAAAACCAGTAACCTGTAAAGTTAGTTGTGCTACTGCTTGGCTTTATAATTTTAAGTGTTTGTCAAGTTCTATAGTACTAATAAAGCTAATATTTAGAAAATAAATACTTAGCATGTTCTGTGTTTTAGACAGAAATTGCCATAGGCTTATCCTTACTGAAATAAATTCTCCTGCTTTACTGACCTAATAAAATTTAGTCTGAATTATCTTTGCAATTAAAGTAAAAAAAATGAAATTGATGAAATTTTGTAATTGACTTATTATAGTTCTAACAGTGTTTGGGAAAATTTTATAAAAGTCTATTGTTTTGTACATTTCTGTATACTTTTCTCATTCTAGTATTTTTTTTAAACCTAGTAAATATTTCAATATTTTTTATAACTTGTTTTTATCAAAACTATGAATCAGATTTTTGGAATTGTGGGTGGCTTTATTTTAGGAATTAGGATGCTTGCTTTATTCTAACTGAATATCTTCAAACTACTTTTTTCTTTGTTTTCATGGTAGTGCTTTAGATAACAGACCAAAGAGTAGCAGCCCCATTAGATTACCTGAAATTAGTGGAGGACAGACAAACCGTACAATAGAAGCAGAACCTCAACCAAGTAAGATTTAAGTTTTTATTACATTTATTATTATTGTTATCACTATTGCTATTATTGCGTCTATGTGTGTGTGGAAACCAGAGTCAATCTGATCCTTCCACTATGTGGGTCTCAGCAGACTTGCTCAGGTTCTCAGGCCTGGAAGCAAGTACCGGAACCACTAAACCATCTTACCAGCTCTAAATGCAGACATTTCTATAATTGTTCTATTTATGATTTGTGGAGGAAAACAAAAGTGATAAGAAGTGCCATCTGGTAAGAGTTGTTCTTTGAAAAATAAACTTTTTTTTTTTTAAAATCTTGTTTTATAGATGTTTTGCTTCTGTGAGTCTTCTAGAAATGCAGATTCAGTTCACTGAATTTAAAACATGTAGAAGCCCTTGGTGAAAAGATGGATCTGTCTTTCTTAAGTGTTCCACCTAAAATATACACCCTAAGAAACAATAACAGTGTACACGCTTTTAAATTTTATGTCATTATTGGTGAACTGACAACTTTTTTGCTATTGTCTTCTTTAAGCTTTACCATACTCTCATAAGAATTGTCTGCTGCATCCATGCTTTTAGGGAGCTAAGATTTAGACTAATTCTCTTGCTCAGGACTAGACGGAAGTAGAACTGGGGCTTGGATGTGGCTCATGTTCAGTGTTTGCTGATGCTTTGTGGTTGGTAGGACCAGGAAGCTGAAGTGACTGCAAAGCCTTACGAATGACTGGCACCAGCAGCAGTCAGTTGCTGGTGTTGATCTGCCCAATGACAAGAGAGGATTTTTTATTTTTCTCATTTCCTTTAAATTAAAACAATATTCCAAATTTTTGCTGAAGCAAAGAGAAGGGTGGTGTAGGGTGTATCTGTGCTCCTTTATTATTAGGGTGCATCTGTGCCCTTCAGACTTGGTTGTCAGGACCCAGGCTTAGAGCCAGCCACCTCTGACTCTACAGAGACTGAGGAAGTCAGAGCTCCAGTGCCCTGGTGTGTTTATATGAACCACCATCCAGTTTTTTGGGTCTCTACACATGCTTATACCCACAAAAATTGCATTTCTGCTAGCAAAGCCTTATGCACCAGTGGGTATTAAGCATTTTTATGATTGATACTCTGTAGATTTTGTAAGTGATACTGTTAGAATCACACATATTAATATGATGAATGAAATTAAAAACTGTAAACAAAAAAAAAAGTATACATTCTTGTCATTCTAGGATACTTTTTAAAAATTTTATATATGCTAATTTTTTTAAGATTTTATTTTTTGCGGCTGGAGGAATGGCTTTATGGCTGAGTGCCCTGCCTGCTTTTCATAGTTACTTTTCTAGATGACCTAGGCTCAGCTCCTAGCACCTGCACGGCGGTGTGCAGCGGTGGTACTCCACTTATAGGGGACCTAACAAAATACCAATGCACATTAAAATAAAATGAAAAAATATTTTATTTCTACTATTTTTTCATGTACATGTCTGTTTACTTATGTATGCTGTGTGTGTCTCCTTGGAGGACAGAAGAGGATGTCAGATCCCTAGAATTGGAGTTACAGGGAGCTCATAGTTGCCTAACATGGGTGCTGAGGACCAAATACAGGTCTCCTGGAAGAGCAATGTGTGCTGTTAACTGCTGAGTCCTCTCTCCAGCACCTATTTTATTTAATTATGTGTGTGTGTCTTTGTAGGGGTGTGCTTTTGGGTTTAGGTGCCCACTGAGTCAGAAGAAGGTGTCAGATCTCCAGCTGGAGTTACAGGCAGTTTTGAGCTGTCTGGTGTGGGCGCTGGGGACAGACCTTAGGTCCTCTGCTAGAGCAGGATGATGCTCTTAGCTGCTCTCTTGTCTTTCCAACCCCCTGTGAAGTACGATACCTATTTCTTTCTTTATTTATTTTGAAAGATTCTGTGCACAAAATGTTTTCCTCTGTTAAAATACAGAACATAGGGACTGAAAGCTGGCTCACGGGTTGAGCGCTGGTGTTTCTTCCAGAGAACGTGGGTCTGATTTCCAGCATCCACGTCATGACTAACAACCTTCTGTTACTCCAGTTCTAGGGGATTCTGGCTTCTTCAGGAATTCATGAACGTGGTGTACGTGTATGCAGGCAAATTGCCATATGCATAAAATAAGAAAATAAATATTAGAACAATACAGAGTGTCAAAGATACAAAGACGTTACCTTTTAGCTCTGAATTCTTTTAGCTTATGAAATTGTTTCATGTTGATTTTTACTGCAGTGTTTTAAGAATGTTGTGATAATTCTTGCTATTGCTTAACCAAGAGTTTTGTCTGGCTTTCTGGAGAATTTCTCGCATTTTACTTTCAACTAGCCAAATGTTTTTGCCTTGTTTCTGATGAGGGTGCTCACTGACTTACAAACGCATCAGCATGTGGAATTAAAACCTGTAAACAAGAATATCTGCGTAACGCAGACCATTAGCTTCATGCCTGATTACTGCCACCGTTAGTGACCTACCTCTAAGTTAATGTGTTGCCTTTTATTTTTAAGCCAAAAAAGCTTCAGGAATGTTGTCCTTCTTCAGAGGAACATCAGGGAGGAGCCCTGATCTCTCTTCTCAGAAGAGGGAGACATTACGTGGGGCTGACAGTGCTTACTACCAGGTGGGGCAGACCGGCAGAGAGGGGACGGAGACCCAAGGCGGGGAGCCTCAAGGTATGCTAAGTGGGGTGCATGGGCTTATTTTTAGTCTTCATTTATTTTCTTCAGTTTTGTGTAATAGACCAGGAACAGCATGATACTTGAAGAGTCCATTTGGCTTCAGAGGTCTGCAATGTTATTTTTTGTGTGCTAGAATCAGAAAGCTTTAGTGTCCATACCTATAAAGAAGCAAAAGCAAAGTCTTCTAAGGGCTCAGTGGCATTATACATGTAAACATAATTCATAACATGTATTCATCTTTTCATTACCCATTATGTCCTCCACATGCTTTCTTCTTCCCCAGTCCCGTAAGATGGCTGTTTATTTCCTAGCCAACAAACTGTTAGTCATTGATTCCTGCTGGGAAAGGAAAATCAGTTCTTGCCAATGGAGTGTCTCTGGGTTTATCACCCACATACTAGGGCAGACCCAATGCCCAGGAGTAATTGGCCAACAGAAAGCAGATTACAGACTCTTTGTTTTGTTTTTGTATGTGTGCATATTTTCTCTTAGGATTTTTTTGTCTTCTTAGATTTTTGTTTTGACTTTCATGTCTTTTTTTTTTTTCTTTTTGAGAAAGAGGGCAAGAACATGAGAGCTGAAGTCAGGTGGGTAGGGAGGAGTTGGGGTAGGGGAAAGAATGTGATCAACATATATTGTATATAAAAAAGAAAAAAACTCAAAACTGCAGATTGACTTAGTGGTATACAGCACCTATATAATCCTAGCACTCAGGAGGCTGAGGCAGGAGGATTTTAAGTTCATGGCCAGTTTAGGTCACCCTATTTCAAAACTAAGAAAAACAAAACAAAAACATAGCAACTGATAAATTGTTTTTACATGTTTAATATTCTGTATGTTACTGCTGGTCTGTAGGTGTCTGTACTGTGCTCCTTGGAGGGATATGAAGGGATATGAAGCCTAATAAATGGTTCTGAAATGTGAGACTTAGGGGATGGTTTGTTCTTTTAGACTTTAGGATGTGTTTCGTATTTATAGTAAATGTTGTAATTTAAAAAAAAGTGGCGTGAGAGAGAACTCAGGTGGAGGGAGGGATATTCTGTTGGGGGACAGTGGATGGGAAAGGAGGCAGGGGACGGGGAGACCGGCTTCTGGGGTCAGTAGTAGCAGAAGAGAAGAGAGAACAGAGGGACAGAGACAGAGAGAGAGGGTGAGATGGGAGTGCGGTAAATGTGCACAGGAGATGCCTATAGTGGCTGCAGCTGAGGACATGGACCCCAAGGTCAGGCCTTACAGAAGGCTGAATACTAACAGTAAACACAGTGGATCTGGCCAGGAAGATGAGTCTAATGCAAAAAGAGAAAACGACTTTAATATATCAAAGAAGTATGTGTACACACACACACACACACACACACACACACACACACACACATATGAGCCTAGAAAAAAAATCTTTCGTAAACAGGGGTGAAAAGCCTTGGGAATTCTTGGTGTAAAAGCTTGAGTTTACTGTATTGCTGTCACAGAAATCACTTATATGTAAGAAAAGTGATCCAATCTGAAATATTTAAATCCCAGGATAGAGCATACATTTTTATTGTAGTCATTTACATAATTTGTCTGTCTAATGCATATTTTATAGTGATTTGATTAGGATATTTATATTATTAATCTGCTAACTTTTGTTGCTATATTTGGAAAAAGGACAAAATGAAGTCTAATGCTTTGCTTTTATAAATGATATTGAATCTTTTAGATGAGATAGATGGAGGAGACACACAGAAAAAACAACTCACAAATCCTCATGTGGAACTTCGTAAGTGTGCAGTTAACATTTTGTCTAACTAAGATGTGTAACTTCATTCTAGATAAATGTACTGATTTTCTTTTAAATGAATGTTAGGTATTGGTATGAGTTTTCAATTTATAAAATCTGTATTATTTATTTTCTTTATTTAAATTGTAATTTATAATAAATTATACTTTAATTTCTAAAGTTGAAATATTTTCTTACTATGTAGTTGAGAGGCGCAGAGCTTGACATCATTAGTGTTTATTTGGGGTGGGGATGACATGCTCGCCCAGCATGTTTTGGCCCTGGTTTCAGTCCTCACTGCCATATGACTGTATGCTCATAAGAGCTGACGTTTAAGAACTGCTTTAGAAATGCAGTGAAGAAAATACAGTCCCTGTGTAAAAGCAGAGCAGAACTTAGAGTTGATGGTCAGATGGTGTTCCGATATATGAAGCTTGACACAACACAGTTGTGATTGGCCAGATTTTTATTTCATTATTTCTGGTACTTGGAGAGGTAAGAAATTTTCTGTTTATATCCTTTTTTCTTCTTAATCTTTTCAACTCTGTAGAATTTTCGGATGCAAATGCCAAGTTTTACTGTCGGCTGTACTACGCGGGAGAGTTTCATAAGATGCGGGAGGTGGTTCTGGGGAGCAGTGAGGAAGATTTTATCCGCTCCCTTTCTCACTCCTCACCCTGGCAGGCCCGGGGAGGCAAGTCAGGAGCTGCATTCTACGCCACGGAAGGTAATTCTGTTTACTCACTAGTGCAAACACTTGCTGTTCTTTGCCTTGAGATGGTTTACGACACACTTGAAGTGGGTATTATATATTCACAGTTGGCAAACAAAGTCCTCTAGGTTCTTTCTGTTCCTGAGAAGAGTAATAACATCTTCAAAGACTAGATAGGCTGAGACATGGTCTGAGTTTTCAGATCTATGTGGAAACTCCATTGGTTATTGTCTATAACTACACTCCAGATGCCTGGCAGACACAGCTTAAGGGAGGGCAGATTTATTTCAGTTCATGTTCAGCTCCTGAGTGGTTGGCAGAGGGAGCATGTGGTGGCTGCTAGCTATTCACATCATCACAGACAGGAGGCAGAAAGTGAGGCTGGGGTAAAGGAAAAGTCTTTCTCTGTTTCCAGCTGGGCCTGCCTCCTAAAGCCTCACCCCTTCCTAGCAGGGTCAGCAGACTGAACAAGCTTGAAAGCATGGGGCTGGTGGGGGATATCTCAGATTCAGACCACAGCAAACAGCCTGGGGGAACTCAGTTGGGTGCCATGGAACTGAAGATAGAAAAGGAACAGTAGAGATGTTTGGCCAGAATATACAAAGGCCAAGTTCTTTCCTATACAGGCTTACCTAACATAATACCCACCGAACACAAAATTATTGAAGACAGTGACATTTGTGACTTCATAAAAACTTTAATGACTTTCAAGAGTTATTGAAGTAGCAGTGGAGTTAATAAGCATTCTTTGAGAGTTATAAAAAGTAAATAAATGAATTTATGCTATGAATTTAGATTTGAGGGTAGATTTGAGTAGTGGGTGTTAGTCCATATAATCATTAGGACTCTGAATATTTTAATTACTTGGTAATTGCTCTCTGATCAAAATTTTCAGAGTGTGGTTAAAAAAACCTTGAAACAGAAAATAAACAAGTGATTTGTGTTATCTTTCATTTTATAGCAGACAATATGTATTGTGATGAATAAATGTGGATTTCTTCCTGTAGATGATAGATTCATTCTGAAGCAGATGCCTCGTCTGGAAGTTCAGTCTTTCCTGGACTTTGCGCCACACTACTTCAACTACATCACAAATGCTGTCCAGCAAAAGGTAGAAATCCTGAATCTTGTTTGCAGTTACAGTGCATTGGGCTTCACAAAGCTTTCTCTGTGGAAAGATAAGAGCAGGGCGTGCCTGGAATCTTTTATTCTACTGTGATGTGTAGGAATGCAGTCTTTAGATATCTGTTTTCCCTACCTCTGCCATTGAGGAACCCTGTAGCCTTAAACAATTAGCTTTTGGTTGGTGTGTACATACCCACATACATATGTAAGTTAATGTAAAATATGAGACTATTAGGTGTCCATTTAAAGACATAGTATTTTTGTTGAGTAATGAGGAGGTACTTTTCTTATAGCAAAACAGTAGCTTGGGTTTGCTCACTTGTCATTGATCAGTGACCGTGAATATTTAATGAAGGAATTATGAAGGGTTTTATGGTTGTTGTCAAGTAATAATGTATTGCAGATTATTAGGGTAAATAATGTTCATGTGATGATAAAGCTTTTGAATTTGAACAGCTGTGAAGGACTAGCTATCCTGTTGTATAATTTAAGGATCTACTATTGTTACTGGCATGCAACTTCTGACATTGAAGAATTTCAAGTACCTATTCCTGGTATATTAGTAGAAAACCATTCTTGGCTATTACATGGACAAACCAGATATTATATGACTTAGAGATAATCTTATTTTGGTAATAGTTTATTTTGATCTCTTTTTGACTAGAGGCCTACTGCTTTGGCCAAAATTCTTGGAGTTTACAGAATTGGTTATAAGAACTCTCAAAACAACACTGAGAAGAAGTTAGATCTCCTTGTCATGGAAAATCTTTTCTATGGGAGAAAGATGGCACAGGTGAGGACATTGTGTGACACATTTGACTATGAGGACATCTTACGTTAGTCAGTAGTGCACATTTGACTTACTTTTGGAAGAAAGAAAAGTTGGTATATATCTCATTTTAAAATTTAACATTTCCTATCTTAGAATCAGGTAGCTGGTGGACTAAGAAGACAGATGCCCTCCTACCATCTTAACTTTAGAATAGAATTAGCTGAGCCCTACAAAGATTGAGCACCTGTCAGTCACTTGGCTGATTTTAGACTTCATGTTGGTCTAGATGTCGTGAGAGTGACATTCCTGCTGCTGCTAACTAGGCACCTGGTCTAGACTTCACAGTGCTCTGAGATGCTGCTCCCTGACCTCTGTCTAGTGTGAAGACAGTATGTCACTGAGAATGTCTTTGAGAACACAGACTGAGCTACACTGGGTGCCTAATGCCTTTACCTTCTGCCACTAGCTGTAACATCTTCATGAGCCAGGGCTGACTGGCTAGCGCTGGTCTGTAGAACACACTCTAGGATGGACTGGTTCTAGTCATCCAGTTCTTTGACATTCCTATCGTTCAGATATTCTGAAATTTATGTTCCCACTTGTGCCTTGCCTTTAGTGATTGTATAGAGTTTTAATGTCTAAATTAAATATATTTAATTTAAGTGATTGTATAAAGTTTCCTAAGTCTTCTTTCATACCATTGGACGATCTGAAACTTGTTAATATATTTTAAATTGGTTAAATTCACAGATTATTTCTGAACTGTTTTAATAATGAGTGCTAGTATATTGTTTTATATGATATAATTGTGTCACCATGAATTTAATGTATTATATACCATGTACTTTTTGTATTACATAATTATATCACTGTATACTTATAAATTAAATTAGTTATATTTATATAGCTAAATATATAATTAAATTAGTTATAGTTATAATAAAGTTAAATTTTGAAATAAAATTTAGAAGGGCATATTATGATAGTAACTACAAGGAATCTTTTGTCTTTTAATTGCACTAATTAATTGTAGTAGCAAATTTGCACATAAATAATAAAGCATTTTTGTTTTGGTAGGTTTTTGATTTGAAAGGTTCACTTAGGAATCGAAATGTAAAAACTGACACTGGGAAAGAGAGTTGTGATGTAGTTCTGCTGGACGAAAACCTCCTAAAGATGGTTCGTGACAACCCTCTGTATATTCGTTCCCATTCCAAATCTGTGCTGAGAACCTCCATCCATAGTGACGCCCATTTCCTTTCAAGCCACCTCATTATAGACTATTCTTTGCTGGTTGGTCGAGATGACACTAGCAATGAGCTGGTAGTTGGAATCATAGGTAAGTCAATAATTGTACCCTATTTATAGCTTGTGGTTAAAACTGGAGTAAAATTTCAGAGAGCCTGTTGAACTGGCTTAGTATCATAATCACTGAATACTTTAGGAAGCTTTCATTTCTAATTTCAAAGTTAACAAACAAGTTTTCATTCTAGTCTGTTCTATTCAGTTTTTTCATTTCCAAAAATCTATAAATTAAAAGGTAATGACAACCGCCTGAAAAGGAGGCTCTGTGTCATGCTGTACGAATTAACCAGAGTAATGTGGGGACAGCTCTTTGGACAGCACTAGCAGTGGTGCCGTGGAAATTGTAACAGCATTGCTACTGTTCTGGCTTACGCTCACAACAGCTCTTCTGCTCGTGTTGCCCTCTTTCCATCCCTAGATTATATTCGAACATTTACATGGGACAAAAAGCTTGAGATGGTTGTGAAATCAACAGGAATTTTAGGAGGACAAGGTGAGAAAATGTTACTTTGTTTACTATTTGAACTGTCCTCACATATTCCTTGGATACTTATGAAACATGGTTACCAGGCATGGTGGTGTAATTCCAGTGCTTTGGAGTCTAAGGTATGAGCATCTTGAGTTCAAGGCCAGCTTTGGGTATGGAAGACCCCCTTTCTACATGCAAAGTAAAACAAAAACTTAATGTGGATATCTTTGATTTTTCTAAAATGACTTTAATGTGAAGATGTATGTAAGTAGGGAAATACTGGATTTATGACTTTTTTTTCAAAGTAAGAAGTTTTTTAAAAGCTAGAGACTCTGAATAAAGGATTGACCTTAATTAATACTTGGTATCTTCTAGATTCTCTAGTTCATTCCTGAGTTTAGTTATCTGTTCTCTTAAGAGGAGAAGAACTCATATCTGAGAAAGACTCTATCTGTGGCAGATATCAGAGCAGATACCCTGAGTGCTTTGGCATATAGCAGTTCATGGTTGTTAATTCAGTTGCCCGATTTATTTATTTTTTATATGCTCATACACTTAATTTTTTAATTCCTCTTTTTGTCTTTCATTGTCTTAGGTAAAATGCCAACTGTGGTCTCTCCAGAGTTGTATAGGACTAGATTTTGTGAAGCAATGGACAAATATTTCCTAATGGTGCCGGACCACTGGACAGGGTTGGATCTGAATTGCTGAAATTCTGCAGATGATTTGAAGTAGACTGTGAAGGAACATGGATCTGAGCAAGAGACCCAGCCGTATGACATGTTTATTTCTTTGTCTCGTCTGTCACTGAACACAAAGACCTTCAGTTCTGTGATTGCCCACAGACTTTGTTTAGACTGCTGGTAACTGCAGGGTAAGAGCCCCGTGAATTGAACTTTGCTTCTGCTACTTGAAATTAGCCTCCTGTAAAGCGGGAAACCTACAGTTAGATACAGGTTCTTCTCCAGGGGCTGTGATTGCAGATGCGTGTGTAGGGTAAGAAATTGAGTTGTCATGCTTACTAACTCAGTTGCTTAAAGAATAAAGCTCTGTCTGGTAGACCTTGACTCTTTGATCGATTGTAGCGGTCTGGTAGACTGTGACTATCTATCTAATAGATTGTGACTGTCTGTTAGACTGTGACTCTCTGATAGATTGTAGCTGTCTGGTAAACTGTGACTGTCTGATAGACTGTGACTATCTATCTAATAGATTGTGACTGTCTGGTAGACTGTGACTATCTATCTAATAGATTGTGACTGTCTGGTAGACTGTGACTATCTATCTAATAGATTGTGACTGTCTGGTAGACTGTGACTATCTATCTAATAGATTGTGACTGTCTGGTAGACTGTGACTATCTGATAGATTGTAGCTGTCTGATAGACTGTGACTGTCTGGTAGACCGTGACTATCTATCTAATAGATTGTGACTATCTAATAGATTGTAGCTTGTCTGGTCGACTGCGCCTCTTTGACATCACATTTGACACTTTTTCCTTGAGACTTATAGACTTGCTTAGTTCATTTTATGTTTCCTATGTGTGTACTTATAATTTCTGAAATATTTAGGAAAGTTCTTATTTACTGCACTAATTGCCAAGATTGGTGCTTGCTTTATTAGGAATTTGATTAAACTGGGAATCCTGTCATACTCTGTATTCTCCAGTTCACCTTGTTTTTAATTGTATTTGAGGCTTTATCATCTATCTTTTTGCGGGTGGTAAGAGCCTATAACCATTAGCTTTAAAGGCTTTCTTAGAGCACTTTAAGGAGCTTGTTTAAAACTTCTGTGTAATGTGCCAGACAGCACTTAACCTGCATGTGCATTTATAGTCTGGATTTTTCTCTAATTTTGGGGAAACAGAATGAACAGGAAATGAATTGTAGTCACTGAATCCCAAACTGAATAATTAATAATGAAGGATGTTTTGATAGTAAAAGATAGATTAGACCCAATCTAAAAAACTGAGTGAGAAGGAATAATTGTTTTGTTTTATAGTGGTAAAGTATCTTTCAACACTGTTAGCAGTTTAGTGGGATCTATAAAGTTAAAAGGTTTCACTGTGGATATTCTCACTTTTAAGTTTTTACCACACTGACCAGTGCTGCTGAGAAATGCTGAGAGGTGAAGTTATTCCTATTTAAGGACCATGTTACTAACCAGCAGTCTTGTCTAAGTGACTAGGAATCCCGAGCTATGAGATGCTTTCACCCCAGAAAATAATAAAAAATATGTGAACATTTCCTCTTGGCTTTTATGTGACAAGGATATTTGGACATTTATAAAGTTGTAATTCAATTTCTTCAAACTTCCTCTAATAACACTTCAATATTCAGAGAAAAAAAAAGAGGCTGGATGTATTGTGCTACATAGAATAGTCTGCACCTGAACTAGGCACACGTTTGACAAGTTTACTGTAGAGAGTGAAGTGGTAGCTAGCTGTTTGTTTATTGAGAGCTTTAGTTTTGAATTCATAGCAAGTTGAATAAGGGCGTACCTCTGCCTGACGTTAAGCCTCAGCCTCTCAGTCTTGTATCTGCTCTTTGTGAAGGTGGACCAAACACTGGAGAGTCTAGTTGTGATGTTAAAGGTCAGTAAAGGAGTTGTACAGACATGAAGATTGCGTTGTATGCTACTTCTGTGCATCCAGAAACAAAGGCTTTCATGTCTGGTTTGAAATGCCAGCTCTGTTCATTCTTTCTGTCCGATTGGTTAGGGCTGTATGTCCTCCCCACTTCCTCTGGGACTGTACTGATGCCTTTCCCTGCTGTGTGGTTGTTTCTGTTTTTCTTGTTGGTTTCAGTTCAGTGCACATAGCTGAGCTCCAGGGAGGGCAGTAACCCTGACAGGAGAACGGTGTGTCCATCCTCTCTTGCCCCTGACTTGAAAAGCAATTTTGCTTTTTAAAGTATTGTTGCCTCTGGTATTTTGGTAACTAAACTTTCTAAGGCAAGACTGTTGCTTTGAAAGCTTGACTTGTCCTTTTAAAATTAATGTTTGGCTGGTGTTAATGAAGGGGAATTGCAGAATTGATTTGTCTTGCGAGATACAAGTGTGTGACTCCTGGCTGCTTGCATTGAGCCGCTGCCATGGATATGTATGTTTA
Source organism: Alexandromys fortis (assembly GCF_014885135.2). NCBI lineage: Eukaryota > Metazoa > Chordata > Mammalia > Rodentia > Cricetidae > Alexandromys > Alexandromys fortis. The sequence goes on along the minus strand of NW_026067966.1, from coordinate 8,830,595 downwards.
TGCAGTATTTCAAATGCTTTCAATTGAATGAATGATTTCCTCCTGAACTTCATTTCATGGCCCAAAGAATTTTTAATGTTGAAAAGCTGTGAATAAGGAAGAAATCTCATGCTCAGACTATAAAATGAATTCCAAAGTAACTGATAGTAACATGAGAGAATTATGTCAACATGTTGCTTTGTATAAAAAACTTATTTATAAATGTGAAGCTTTTTGATATTATAAAATTTTGTTAAAAAATTAGAAGAGGCTTAATTTTTTTTTTTTCTCTGCCCGAGGGAAGAAAGGAGAAGTGAGCTGTTGTGAGTCCCTTTGTAGTCTTCTTTGTGCTTTATGGGTGCTTAAGTCCTACAGAAATCTAAGCATCAGTATACATAACAGGGTCATTCAGACCAGCATTGGCTCGTGTGACAGCTCTGTGGCTGGCTGTTTTGGCCCTTTAACCATCAGCAGTGGGCTTCTTGGAAATGCCAAGGAGAGTTCTTAGCCTGTAGAAAGTTAGCTGAGTTTCCAGTGTGAAAACCGTTGCCAGTGAGCCTGGTGAAGTCTGACCAGGACATTCATGCTCTCAAAGTGACATGCAGTATTCAAAATATCTAGTGCAATGCCTTCCCTCCCCCCCCCCCCTTTTGGTTGTTTTTGTAATAGGTGCAGTGTATTATAGGAAAAAAATGAAAATTATAATTATGAGCAGTTTTGTTAATGCTGCGTTGTCAGTTTTATAAAGGAAGATGTACATAATGTCTTTCAACAGGTTTTAAACCAGAAGAAATAACATTGTAAATCACAGTAGCCTCCTAATTTAATATGAAAAACTCAATATTAAAAGTACTTAATGTATTGAAATGTATATATTTCTCTAACCTTGTTTCCAACTGTTTTATATGATTGACATATTATTTAAAGATAACCCTAGCCTTTTAGAGACTTGTACTGTAAATAAAGAGGACCTACAATAAACTGGAATTTACATACTCTTCTGAGTTTTGGATCTGTTTGAAGAAGCCAAGAAAGTGAGAGGAAGTTCTGCCTGCCTGTGTTGCTTTTGTTCTTTCTGTTTATTCTCTTCCCTTTTGTTTCCAGTAGGAGAATTCAGTTTTGATCAATAATGGGCATGGTCATATGGGTCTTCCAATTCTTCCTGTTTTTTCGTTTTCTTGATTAGAGCATTCAAGGAAGGGAAGCCCTTTTCTGTACAGGATCTGCAAATTGTGGGGTGGGTGGGACTCCACGTTCATTACATTCTGCCATGGACTTGAAGGTAAATACTGTTCCAACTAATGCTGAACTCACCTCCGTGTTGCCACAGTTGTGGTCCCAAGGCCACGAGGCCCACTTTTGCCTGGGTTCAGGAGGGCAAAGCTGAGAGTGATGGGGTAGAAAGGCTTGCACAGAGTGTGCCCCTGAGAAGGCTGCGACTAGGCTGTGTGGGGAAAAGGAACGACAGCTCAGGCCCTGACCCTGCTCTTGTGGGATTAAGACAGTAAATGACAGGGAAGAGACATAGTAGCTTCTAGTCTTCAGTAACCCGAAGTCTTTTATGCTAGAAATTTGGAAATTCCTGGGTCAGTGCTTAAGGAAAAAAATTAAGGAGCCTTTAATTTTGTCTTAGCAATTGTATGTTGTAGTAAGAAATGTAGAACAAAATTTACCATCTAAAACTATTTTAAGTTAAAATTCAGCGTTGGTGTGAAACACACTTATCCCCCAACCCCAGGTCAATGCCATTTGCTCTGTAAGAGTGACCACTCAAGCCACCGCGTATGGGTTATGTTGTGACTGTCCTGGCTTACGTACAAACTTCTCCGGGTTCATCCATGTCATCACAAGTGTGGTATCTGTTCTGATCAGTTTAATATCTGATACCTCTATTCAAGAGAATATGTTAAATGGATTTTTTGAACTGGGAGATGGAGTAGGAGCTTGCTATGTTCGCTCCACACAGTGATGGGTATCATCAGGACAACCAGTTATTCCCCATTTGGGGGATAACCAGAGCTAATGCACTGGGAGACAAAGGATAGCAGATCAGATCTATAATCTCATTCTCTTTGTTTCTAGTGTGTTATTTTTTTTGTTTTAGAATTTCATACATTCATATAATGAAATCTTTGATCAAATCTTCCCCCTCTTTCTTTCCCCTTCAATCCTTCCCCATCCCCTCCCCACATCTTCTCAGTTTCATGTTCTCTCTTTCCAGACCCACTGAGTCTGCTCAGGCCTGCCTCTGTGCGCACGTGTGTGATTATCTCCTGGAGTAAGGGTAGACTCCCACAGACCAGATTGCTGAGGTGAATGGATTCTCCCTTTCCCAGCCAACTTTTGAAGACTAGACTAAGGATTAGGAACTTCTGACTCAAGAATACCTCAGCTCCTTGAAGAGGGCTGGTTGGAACCTTTCCCGGTCAGCAGAGAGTGTAGAAGAAATTCTCCTTAGGCCATTTAAGGCCTCTTGTGTCTTGACATGCAAGTGTATGCCATCTCAGTGCTATGGCACTTGCTGTCAACCCTAGAGACCTGAATTCCATCCCAGAATTCCCCATGGTGGAAGGGGAGAACCCATTCCTTCAGGTTCTCTGACCACCTCACTATGTGCATTAAAAAGAACTCGGGGGGGGGGGGGGGGGGGTCAACAGGCCTAAACCGGCCTAAACCAGACTAAACTGACTATCTGAACGTGTGGTACGTTTACTTCCCCCAAATGAGCCAACCTAGGTCTGCCAAGGGGCCCCAGCAACAGCTGCTGAGCCATGAGACAGGAGGACCTGAACCAGCCCCCAGCTGCCATGACAGATGGCCTGGTGCCAGTGCTGCTGCTTCCCCTTCCTGAACGAACTAGCCTGCTGCATTCAGCTTGTCTGCCAGAGCCCATGCTGTTGACCCCGAGCCTGCTCGCTCCCTCCCCCAAGGGCAGCACTGTAGGACAAAGCAATAGAACTCTAGGAAAAATCAGTCAAGGACTTGAAATTGCAGAATTATTATGCTAACTCTTCCAAACATCTAAATACCCTGAGTAGGAGACGTGGTTTGACCCTGTGATAGCTATTCGTAGTTGTCAACTTGACTACACCTGGAATCAATATAAAGCCGAGCAGCTAGCACACCTTTGAGAGTTTTTTTTTTTTTTTAATTAAATGATTTGAAGTGGGAAGACCCACTTTTTTTTTTATTTTTTAAATGCAATTAGAGTTTTAATTAATTGAATTCCTAAAGTTCTTCCCATTTTAAATTTCGTTTTCTTCCATGACATCAGAACCCCTTGACCCAACCATTACTTCTTTGAAAATGAGTCCCAAAGCATCATGTCTAGCCTTCCTCTCCTTAGCATCCTCTCCTTACTGCCATTTCTTTTTTTATTTTTAATTTATTTATTAAAGATTTCTGCCTCCTCCCCACCACCGCCTCCCATTTCCCTCCCCCTCCCCCAATCAAGTCCCCCTCCGTCCTCAGCCTGAAGAGCAATCAGGGTTCGGGAACTCACCAAGGCCAGCTGCCCTGGGTCTGAAAAAGCATGGGATAAAACCGGACTTGCTGAACATAGTGGACAATTGTTGAAATAGGAGCGGCGGGGCTGCATCCCCAACACCCCGGCCGCCCACACGGCTAGCTTTACCCGAAATAATTACACGGACACTGTATTCTTTTAAACACTGCTTGGCCCATTTCTATCTAACCTCTTCTTGGCTAATTCTCACACCTGGACTAGCCCATTTCTAATAATGTGTGTAAGTACCCCAAGGTGCGCTTACCGGGAAGATTCTAACCTATATCCATCCTGGGTCGGAGCTTCATCACGGATGCCCAGGAGAGCGAAGCAGGGCCTCTGCTCCAGAGACCAGAGCTGTCGAGTCTGAGCTCACTTCCTCTTCCTTCCAGCATCCTATTCTGTTTACTCCTCCCACCTATGTTTTAACCTATCAGGGCCAAGGAGTTTCTTTATTGCTTAACCAATGAAATCAACAGATTGATATATGACACTCCCACATCAGACAATGAAGACTACTGAGAACTCAAGAACAATGGCAATGGGTTTTTGATCCTACTGCACGTACTGGCTTTGGGGGAGCCTAGGCAGTTTGGATGTTCACCTTACTAGACCTGGATGGAGGTGGGTGGTCCTTGGACTTCCCACAGGTCAGGGAACCCTGAAGACCCACTTTTAATCTGGATCTTTTAAGGTAGGAAGATCCACCTTTCATCTGGTGAGAGCCTGTATAAATGACAGGGAAGGAGGAAGTTCGCTCTCTTGCACTCACTCTGACTGGCCAATCTATTCCTCCACCAGCATTAAAGCCTGCCAGCCCTGTGGTAGATAGCCATTGTTGGACTAGCTGGACCAGAGCCCACAAGCCAAGCTAATAAATGCCATATATATATATATGTATGTATATATACTTGCACAATAGTCATATGGTTTAGTGCGATGTCTTTTTTGGTTCTGTTCCTCTACAGAAATGAATGAAATTTATGCCCTGGCAATGCTGAAGCATGCATAGGCAGCCTGTATAATGGCAGTTCTGTTGAACTTGTCCATATTGGGTTCCATGGTCTAAGTTCTGTACCCATGATTGTAGATGGATAAGAACATCGACTGATATGGCTTGGTCATGAAGTATAACATGCCTGCACAGTTACTAAGACCAAACTGAAGGTTTGTCTGCAGGTGTCTTGTGGCCTGCCGTCTTTCCTCTTCTAGGAGCATTGGAAGTGAAGTCATGCAGATGCAACCATGACTGATGCCATCAGACCATATAACCTGGTGGGCCACAGGATCCACTTTCCCTGGCCTGTAAGCAACAGTGGGCTCATTGTTGACATAAGGTAGGTAGAGGGTTTTGCCTAAATGGTCAAGGTGACATAGATACTGTGTGGTGTCCCTCACCAGGCACCTCTCTTCCAGGGCTAGCCAGTTGAAAACCTGGGTTTCTTCATGCAAAAGGTAATGAATGTCACATGGCGATGATTCGGGACAGACATAGTGACAATCCTCATGTAGTGTGACCGCAGGTTCCATTCAGTAACGAGGACCCTTCCCTAAACCTGTAAACTTACAGTCTAGAAAAAGCAAATCCTAGAGTTTTCCGCAGTAAAGGGATTAAGATTCGGTACGATCTCACAGGCCTTGGAAGCATGGCAACTGTAGGTTAACTTCTGTTGTACTTCAAAATTGTGTCCTAGACATGCTGACTGCTTACTATAACGAGGAGGGGCGTTTGCGGTCCGAGCACAATGCTGCTTCTGTGTCAACCACATAGGGCAGATGGTGTCGGCTGTTGGTGTTTTTGCCTTTACTCTTTAGGCTTTTTGGGGAACTCACCACCGAACTCCCAAGTAAATCAACATGGAGGCTTATTTTTAGTTCTCAATGCCCAGCCTTAATTTGGCTTGTTTCTTTCCAGCTTTTTTGAAATTATCCCATCTCTCTTTGGCCTCAGAGCTTTTATCTTTCTCTATTCCTGTATACCATTTCTTTCCTTCTTACCCCGCATCTGGCTGGCCCCTGAAGTCCTCCTTTTTCCTCTCTCATTTCCATATCTTTTTTCTCTCAGATTTCTCCTCATATTTATCCTCTGCCTGCCAACCCCGCTTGTTTCTCTCTCCTGCCTTCTATGGCTCTTCAGCTCTTTATTAGACCGTCAGGTGTTTGAACACAGCTTCACAGAGTTAAATACAACATAAACAAAAGTAACCCACCTTAAAATAATTTTCCATAACAGTTTCCATTTCCTATCCAACATCAGAGAATTGAGACGCAGTCATGCAGTGCACTGACTTGCTCAGAGGATTATGGGACAGTGTGTTTAGGCTTTTGTTTTTCCTTGTGTAGATTTCTTCTCTCCATAGCAAGCTCTGTGAAGAGCTTCATGTGCTCTTTTGAACAGAAGGGACCACCTACCCACCAGCAAGTCATAAAATGACTTTAAACTGAAAACGCTGGACACAGTCATCTGCCTCACGTGACACAAAGCAGGCTGTGGAATTTTGCTCTCACAGGCTCCTTGCAGATTTCCAGACAGGAAAATGACTGATGTTTAAAACTGTTAGATTCGGAAGAGTTTGCAAAACAAAGGAGCCTGATTAGAAATGCCCCTGCTTGCCTTCTGAAGTTTTTGCTGGTATGTAACTCCCCCCTGTTTGATCCCAGGCCGTTTAAGGAGCCACTTCCTCCTTCCTGGGCAGTGAGCTCCTATCTGTTGCCAATTCAGAGATCCCAGAGCACTCAAACCCAAGTTGGTAGAGGGAAAGTTTCTTTCCCAACTTGACCAGGTTGATAGTCGTCTGTGTGAAACTGTAAAGCATTTTCTGTAGAAGTTGTGAATAAAACATTGTGTTTTTGTACTAAGTTGTCATAGCTTGCAGGGACTATCAAAAGTTTCGTTTATGGGGGGCCTTGTGCCGAACTTCAGATTCTTTCCCGCACTGCTCACTTGCCCTCCTGGGAATGGGAATGGGCTGAGGCAACAGCTTTGCTTCCGTAATCTTCCTGCTGTTTCCTCACTGATTTCCCACGTAAACTGCAGAATCACGGGAGGGAGACATCGGTAAGCCCCGACTGTTGTAAGAGATTCTCATTTAAAAGATGCGGCAGGTTGGATAGAGTGGGTTTATGAGCATACTGGATGTGCATGTAAATAGTTGTCCTCTTCAGAATGCTTTGTAATCATAATCTTTAAATGCAGTCAGGTTTGGAGTAAAGAGTTAAGATGTCCAAGTTTTTAGAAATGTTTATTTCTTGAACTGACGAGATGGGTCAGCAGGTAAAGGTGCACGTCATCAAGCCCTGCAATCTGGGATTAATCCTGGGAGGAGGGAACTGACTTGTTTTCTCACGCCTGCGTGTACACGCCTGTGCACACACACGAGCATAAGCATACCTCCACACAATGAACAAGTGTAGTAAAAAACAGAAATGGTAAGTATTGTGGTTTTAATGATTCATTAAACTTACTTTGGATTTAATCCCCATTGTGAGATCTTAAGAAATGAGATGAGAGCGGGGCTGGAGAGATGGCTCAGTGGTTAAGAGCATTGCCTGCTCTTCCAAAGGTCCTGAGTTCAATTCCCAGCAACCACATGGTAGCTCACAACCATCTGTAATGATGTCTGGTGCCCTCTTCTGGCCTGCAGACATACACACAGACAGAATATTGTATAGATAATAAATAAATATTTAAAAAAAAGAAATGAGATGAGAGAGGATTTAAAAGGTAAGTAGATCACAGAGGCACACATCTGATGAATGGGTTGACCCATTAATAGATTAATGAGGTATCCTGGAATAACTCTAATAAATGCCCATGTGGGTTTGCCCTTTTTTTTTTTTTTTTTTGTGCTCCCCTCCCCTTGTGGTATCCTGTGCCACCTCAGCACTCTGCAGAGTTCTGAACAGCATGCAGACCATTGATCAGAGAAGATGTCTTTCCATCTTCTCGGCCTAGGGACTGTGAGATGAGCAAATCTTTCTTCTTTATAAACTGTTCAGTCTATGTTATTCCAGTTATAGCAACAGAAAATGGTCTACGGCTGTAAATAATGGATTGCTTGAAACAAATACCTGCAAATAGGAAGGGATTCTTATATTAGCTAAGGTCTCTCACCTAAAAAACCTACTGTCAAATTCAGGGAGAACTGATTTTTAAATGAAGGGCCTGGACACAGGCCTTGTACACAGAAGAAAAGAGTCTTTGCTGTATAGCCTGGTCTTAAGCACACAGGTGACTACTTAAGGCTTTAGCACTGTGGCTTCAGAGAGATTGGTGGGGATGGAGTTTATTGGAAAGGTGTGGGAGAAGAGGGGGGCTGGGAGTAGGCAGAGCTTCTCTTAAAGGGGCCTTTGCACCTGTGCACAGTGCTATAGCAGAGGGGTTGCTGTGCCCAAGGGGCAGGGCCAGAGTGTGCCTGGACACTAACACCTGGTGCCTAGACTAGAATGGAAACGGCGTGGTGAGACGGAGACTCAGAGTGGAAGGAACATGTCTACATGGGACTTCACACCAACACTTCTTTTCAGGTTCTATTCCACCTTTTCCTTTGTGAGTCAATATTTTCCATTAGTTAATCTCTAAATAAAAACATGGCAGTAATTTTACTTGTTTTCCTGATTGCCACTCGCTGCTTGTTATCCTGGAAAAATCCAAGAGCACTGTCTGCCCTTCTGTGACACATAGGGAGTTGCTGTAACCGCTGTTCTCTTCAGAGGATTGGAGTAGAATATTTGGGACAAAGTAGGTTGCAGAGGTGGAGAGTGGCCACTAGAGGACACTAAAGCCCTTGATTCTAAGATTTGTACATTGGTCGTTCAGAGCAAAGAAAACCCTAGTAGACCACATGCAAAAAGAGCCCATCCCCTAAATCCACCCCAGTCCAGTTCTCATTCTTTAACTGTTTTCATGTTGAAGTGTAAACTCCAGATGCTGCTTTAGCTGTTGTTTTAAACAATGCAGCCATTTCCCAGAAAGTTGCCCTAAAGGTTTTTAAACTCTAAAATACTATGTGATTTCTATATTTGCTGTCTCTATAGTGCTGAAATAGTGGATCCAAGACTGTTTGTGAAAATGAGTATTGTATGGCCATGGGAATAGCTCCACTAACTTCACGGTGTTGATCTGAATTAGGGTTAGTGGGCAGCTGGATCATTTATTGTCCCTTGTTGTCATGCTAAAATGCAGTTCAAAGGGTTATTATGAACCTAGAATAAGATGTATGTTTAATGAGCATCTACAGTTGTCCCTTGGCAACCTCTGTTTCCAAGACCCCCCACCTCCTCCCCAGGTAGCAGACCCTAATCCTAATGGTGCTCACAGGAGAAGGACTCATGCTGCCTGAGGCAAACAGGTTGTTTCCTTGGAGTAAACAGTGTATGTATGTACAGTAAAAAGTCTGTATGTGTTTAGTGCAAACACAAATAAATTTTAATATGTGTGATCTGTGGTAGGTTGAACCCTTGAATATGGAATCTGCAGACAAAAAGCGCCCGCTGCCATTTCAGAATTTTTAAAATCTGTTTTTGACTAGTTTCTTCACTCCTGTGATTTGAATATAGATTGACCTTATGGGTTCATGTGTTAAAGGGTGGGTTCCTTGCTGAAAGCCCTATTTTGGAAGGTGTTATAATTTGCTGGTCTTGCCTGTCACCTGGGTACCTATCCCTTTACAAGACAACTTCTGCCCACTCTAAATCCCCCCTTCCCACCAAGGTATCTCTCTTTTGTTGAAGGAGTTTGCTTGTTGGTTCCCTGCTGCTGAGCCCCGAAATAATCACACAGAAACTATATTCTTTAAATCACTGCTTGGCCCATTAGCTCTAGCTTCTTATTGCCTAACTCTTATATCTTAAATTAACTTATCTCCATTATTTTATATTTTACCATGAGAGTTGTGGCCTACTGGCAAGGTTTCAGTATGTTTGTCTCTGGCCATGGCTCCATGGCGTCTCTCTGACTCTACCTTCTCTCTCCCAGCATTCAGTGTAGTTTTCGTGGCCACTCTACCCTCTCAGGCCACGCCAGTTTTCTTTATGAACCAGTGGGTATTTACAGCATACAGAGGAGAATCCCACATCACCTCCCCTTTTCTGCTTAAATAAAAAGGAAGGTTTTAACTTTAACATAGTAAAATTACATGTAACAAAACAATTACCAAGCAAGAATTAGTTAAAATATTTATATCTACTTTATCTTTTATCATAACTGTTAGGAATTTTTCCCAATGCAGGCTCTCTGCCAATGCAAATTTTCAATCAAGCCAGATCAAAACAAGCCAAATTAAGAAATATCCAGGTTTAATGGGAGTCCTGTGCTCTCAGGAGGCAGCGAACACAACTACCAGGAGGAAGGAAAAAGGACCACGTGTTTCTCCTTTGGGAGCTCACATAAATACCTTGTGTGCTGGAATTTGGAGTCCAGACCAATATAGTTCTCAGGCCTGGGGGCTGGGGTAGATTTGAGGGGCTGGGGTCTGTGTTCCCAACTTAACATTTCCAGACCCTTTGGATATAGGGATGATAGGAAATTAAAGTGATAATTGTGACCAACAATTTGGGCTCTCTAGGAATAAGGGGCATTGACTCGAGTCTGTCTACTTCCTGCAGGTATAGGGCAATGTGGGGAAGGAGGGAGCTAGGTGTTGGTGGGTCCACACTCAGTGAGAGGTGTGGCTGGAAAGGCATTCCATGTACTGTCATCCCAGAGACGTCAGGCATCTGTTCCTTGGGGGAGGTGAGAAGGCAGGTGTCTAGGAAGAAAATACTGTTATTACCAAAGATGAGCGTGCCGGGATGAGGAGCAGGTACAGGTAGGCCCTTCATTGTGGTATCCTGGAAAACCGGAGGGTGGAAGGTCCTGTCTGCTGGACAGACCAAGTGTCCTGAGTAGGGGCCCGCTTGAGCCTGGAGAGATGGTACCAGCATGGGTGTTGCAAGAGCTTGGCAGCCGAGGGGGTTGTGAGGATTACCATGTGAGGTCCTGTCCATCGATGTTCGAGAGACCTGGGAGTTAGCTGTTTGAGGAGTACTTGTCCCCTGGGGAGAGTGGGGCAGGTTTAGGGGCATTAGGGTCCACTAGTGTGGGGGCAGGGAGACAACTGTCAGTGTGTGAACAGAGAAGGGATCTTAAAAGGGAGAGGTGGGGTAGGTACTCTGCCAGTGGAGGAGTTTGGACTGGGAGGTGATAATTAAGGAGAAAGAGCCTACCATAAAGCAGCTTAAAAGGGCTCAGGCCCGTAGGAGAACAGGAGGTGGCCCTGAGGTGAGTAAGGGCCATGGGCAGAAGGGAGGGCCAAGATAACCCGAGTTTAATGGAGAGCTTGGTTAGCTGTTGTTTGATGAGTCCATTGGCCCTCTCAACCTTTCCCCAGGATTGTGGATGGAAGGGGGCGTGGAATTTCCAGGAGATGTTGAGAGCTTCTGACACGAGCTCCATGACCCTGGAAGTGAAGGCTGGCCCATTGTCTGTCTAGATGGTTTGTGAGACACCAAACCGAAGAATGATGTGGTCCAGGAGTACCTGAGCCATCATATCTGCTCTTTCCCTGGAGACCGGAAACGCTTCTATCCATCCTTTAAAAGTGTCCACAAGTGTTAATAAGTGTTTTTTATGAGTAGGCATATGAGTGAAATCAACTTGCCAGTCTTTGCCTGGTTGATGTCCGTGGAGCTGGTGTAGAGATTGACATATGTGGAGAGCCCCTTGTGGGTTGGCTTGGGCACACGTCTGGCAGAAGGAGTGAACCTGTAAAATATGATCTCGGAGATGGGTACATCAAAAAGGGGCTCCAAGAAGTGCAACAAAGCTTTGGGGCCTATGTGTAAGGTCTGATGGATATGTGAAATGATTGACAATGCCTGGTCTTGAGGAAGGATGAGACGGTTATTTAAAGAGAACCACCAATCCTTTTTTGTGCCCCCCCCCCCCTTTTTAAGCTCGTCCCTCTCTTCTGGTTGGTAACAGGGCTGATAGGAGGGAGTTAAGAACAAAATATGTTCTGTGGAGTCTGAGGAGCTGGAGGCCAGCTGCTGGGCTACTGAGTCAGCCTTGGCACTGCCTAAGGCCACTGGGTCCTTGGAGGACTGGTGTCTCTGACAGTGAATAACGGCTACTTCTGCAGGGAGCTGGAGGGCCTCTCTGTTAACTATGGGAGTGCCCTTGGTAGTAAGGAAGCCCCTTTCCTTCCAGAGTGCAGAATGAGTATGGGCTATCAAGAAGGCATATTTAGAGTCAGTGTAGGTATTAGCCCATTGGCCCTTAGCTATTTGGAGCACCCTAGTCAAGGCAACTAATTCAGCCTTTTGTGAGGAGCTTCCTATTGGCAGGCGGATTGCTTTGACTATGTCAGTAGAAGTGACTACTGCATATGCTGCCTGTCAGTTTCCTGATTTATCTATAAGGAAACTTCTGTCAATAAACAGAGTGAGTTGGGGATCTGCAAGTGGCTGGTCTAGAAAACTGGGCTGGGGTGAGGTTAAAGCATCTACAGCCCCTGGGCAAGAGTGAGAGGAGGTGCCAGAGGGGGAGGGAACAGGGAGGAGAGTTGCAGGTTTTAAGGCAGGACTTGAAGCCAAAGTAATTTGGGGGTTTTCTAGAATCAGTAAGTGAAAAGTCTGGACTCGTAAAGGCCCAATGAGGGAGAGAGGAGTGTCTCAGAAGGTCTGAGATGCAATGGGTGGAATATAGTGTGATTGGCCCAGACAATGCGATCTTGAGAGCCTCCCGACTGAGTTCAGCTGCTGCTGCCAGGGCTCTTAGGCATGGTTGCCATCCACAGAAGGTGAGGTCCAGCTGTTTGGATTAAAAAGGCGACTGCCAGATTTGAAGGCCCAGCCTGTTGGGTTAGAACTCCTGTGGCCATTCCTGACCTCTCATCTTTATAGAGATGATAAGGCTTTGTGGGGTCTGGAAGAGCAAGGACAGGAGCTGTTAGAAGGGCATCCTGCAGTAGAGAGAAGTGGTGATGAACAATGGCTGGGTGGGTGAGAGGTCCCTTGGGTGTATCTCTGGCTGCCTGGTACAGAGGCTTGGATATAATGGAAAAGTTAGGAATCCAATGGCGAAAGAACCTCAACAAACCCAAAAATGAGAGGACCCCTGTGGTTGGAGGCTGTAAATTTTGCAGTGCCTGGACCCCAGGCTAAGTTGAACACCCAAATATACCACTGTAGGAGAGCATAGCTGAGCCTTGTTGGTGAAACTCGATATCCCAGGGATCTGAGGAAGTTCAGGAGCACAGAGGTGGCCTGTTGGGACAGAGACAATGTAGGAATGCAGAGAAGTAGGTCGTCCATGTACTGGAGGAGCGTGCTGGAACCTGAGTCAAAGTTTGAGAGATCTCAGGCCAGAGCTTGGCCAAAGAAATGGGGGCTGTCTTGAAAACCTTGAGGGAGAACAATCCCCGTAAGCTGTCTGAAGGGCCGGGAGTCAGGGTCCTCGCAGGTGAAGGCAAAGAGGAAGTATGAGTTAGTGTATAAAGGGACAGTGAAGAAGGCATCTTTTAGGTCTAGAACTGTAAAATCGGAGGTGGTAGGGGGGACGTTAGACAAGAGATTGTAAGGGTTGTTAACTAGTGGTTGAACTGGAATGACTGCCTAATTTATGAGGTGGAGGTCTTGAACTAGGCAGCAAAATGTCTAGCAGAATCTTTCTATTCTTTCATGAAGCAGGAATCCTGAAGGATGATCTCACCTTTAGGCAAGTTCAGCAGTCATTTCTCTGTGGGTCATGCATGTCCAGTTCATATAGCATGCCATCAAGCAGTCCAGGCAAGAGCAGTTTCTTGCCCAAGTGGCTAACTAACACCATAAAAAGCCTCTTTGATGCCCATCATCCTCTTGTAGTAGATTGGTGCTGCCAGGAGCAGATGTGTCTCATTGTCCTGAAAAGTTCTAAGTTATTGAAACATTTTAAATGCCATATTCTGTAGGCCTCTGAAAGATTTGAAGAATACCTATCTAACTGAATATATCTTTGTATATCTAGAAAACCTACCATGACTACAAGCTTGACTATTATAGATGACCATCTATTAACCTATATTTCTTAACCATGCATTACACTTTGATATGAGCTGCACAAACACAACACCCTAATCAAGAACAGAAATATACACACAATAAAATTGACCTAAAATTTTTATCAATAAACCAAGATCCATACTCATGCAAATCTCTATAGCATATCCCCCTTTAATTGTAAAGAAACATTTATAAATAGTATTTGGGATATGGGTGTATTTCTTCTCCAAACTGCTTCCTATTTTGGGGGGGGTGTTCACAGCTACCTTTCAATGGGGTCTTGGTCCATAAAACCACATTAGTCTCAAAAAATTCCACAGGTTCTTATCCTCTGTGGAAATAAAAGAAGAACCGCTTTTCCAAAGCAACAAATCCTTAGACAAGAGACCTTTAAAGTATATGCATTGATTACTTAGCTCCTTCACAGTCAAAAAATTGAAAGAAAACAATAATATACATAATCTAGACTCTCTGTGTATTCTCCATCTTTATGTAGTTTATTTGCTTTTACTCTATTTTTAATATTTTATTATCTTTACTCCTTTAATCTATGACTGTCTGTACTCTGTCTCTTTAAAAACTTTACCATTTTTTAAAAACCCATTTACTTCTTTTTATAACTGTCTATATTCATTTTCTTCTCTCCCAAGCCTATGTATGTTTATCCAACACTGTCACGAATTTAGAGGTCTTTTCCATCTGACTTTGTCCTTATTGTGTATCTGTAATTATTACTGTCTAGGAGTGCTTTTTAATATGCTAAGCACTTCTTAAAAACTTAAGCTGTGCCATTACTAGGGTATATAAGGCCCTTCCTGTTTGTTCCTCACAATCCAACATGGTGGAAGTTTGTTCACCACCTCTGCAAGCCATGCACATTGCCCCAGTTCCAAGTATGCAGCAGGTCTTTGTCAAGCCATTAAGCAATTGTAGCACTCTGTGCACAAAACCCCATTTAAATACTCAGCTTTCTGAAAGAACCAGAGGTCATATTGACAGCATGGCCCAGAAATTCAGCATTTCAAAGCCATACAGCTTTTTTTTCTGCTACCGCTGAGTCAGGAAAACCTCTCTTAAAGGATCTGCTTCATGCTACCAACAAACAGCAAGAAGCTGTGTTAAACTCTGTAATTTTGTGTCTAGAATTCCTTTTCAAGCTCTCTCAAGTTTTTAGTTGGCTACATTGGTGTGCCAGTTTTTTTGGAAGGAGGCTGCTTCTTGGTTCCCAGCTGCTCAGCCCCGAAATAATCACACAGAAAACAGAGTACTTAAATCCTGCTTGGCCCATTAACTCTAGCTTCTCATTGGCTAGCTCTTACATATTAATTTAACCTATTTCTATTAATCTGTGTATTGCCACATAGCAGTGGCTTACCAGTAAGCTTTCAGCATGTCTGTCTCTGGCCGCAGCTCCATGGCTTCCCTCTGACTCTGCCTTCTCTCTCCCAGCATTCAATTTAGTTTTCCCTGCCTCTTTACCCTCTCAGGCCAAGCCAGTTTTCTTTATTAACCAATGGTATTCACAGCATACAAAAGGAAGTTCCCCCCATCCATTCTTCTTCTGAAGAGGCAGTTTCTGCTTCTCTCTACCTTCTTTCTGTGACCCCTTTCTTTGCTCCCCTCCTCCAACCCTCCATAACCCCTTATTCTTATATCATTCCCAATACTCTATAAAATAAACTCTATATCCAAACTCTCTTTGCATGGGATATCTTGGCCTCAGGTCACCCGCCACTGCCCCTCGTGGGACCAGCCTAGGGTCACCTGCATCATGAATGATAACAGAAGGTGGTATGAACGTTGGAGGTGGAGGGCCTGGCTGGAGGAAGGAATCCACTGGAACATTGCCTCTGAAGGTATCTTTTCCCTGGGCCTTCGTTTGTTGTATTCTGCTTTCTATCCTCATGAGGTGAGAAGCATTTGCCACATTCTTTTGCTGCCATGATGTTTCTGTCTTGTCTCAGGCCCAAAGCAAAGGAGTCAGCTGCTTTTGTGATGCTGTGAGCCCTGATTAACCTTTACTCCTCTGATAGGCTGGGGGTGTGACTCACTCACTGGCAGACTGCGTGCCTTCTGTGTGCAAAGCCTGGGTTTGTGGGTTTGATTCCTAGCAATAAAAAAGGAGGCAAGAGTACAGAGGCAATCTAGAAAATATTTGCAGATCTCACACCCTAACTTGGTCCTACCTCTTGAAGATAATTGGTTAACAAAGCTTCCCCATCACCTTCCCCTTTTGTCTAAACAAGAGCCATCTAAAACCAATACAAAACTGTATACAATAGGAATATATAGAGCTGGCTTTGGAGTTGGCCAATGTCTCTGTACTTCTCTAAATCCAAGCATGAATTTCCCTTTCAGTTGATCATTATCAGTCTGTAAAGACGGTATCATTTTTAAAAGTGCCTCATTTGACTGGGTTCTATTTGTCAAATTGGTTGTATCCTTCCAGAGTGCTGATTTTCACTTTTTATTGATCATTAAAAGTCTGTAAAGACTGTATCGTTTTAAAAAGCACCTCATTCTTGGCCCTATTATCAAACCATGTTTTTAAGGAGAAAGTATGGAGGACAAAGCTAATCCCCTGAATCAAATAGAGGGATGTAAAAGGAAAGTCATAACATTGCATAACATCGTACATGGTGTAAGTCAAAAGGCTATTGAATTCCTAGATTGTTAAATTGTGTCATCTTGCCCTTTTAAATTATAAATTTATATTTTATATTTTAAATATAAATCTTACCTTTGGTTGAATTTGAGCTGGAGTAGGTGCAATAACTGTTACCTGCCAGTAGGTGTCACAGCGTACCCGTAGCCGTATGACTGGCTTGATTCTGAATTTTGGTGTTAAATGCTGAAAGATATGCTCAGATTAAGAACAGTTTTTCAATGTAAATTACAGACTGTGCTCTCTGCAGAAGTTCTTGACTGGTCCACAGCCACATGAGAACAAAGAGAGCAAGAAATCAGGAAAGTCCACATCCCGTACTGGACCCAGAAGCCAACCACGCAATCATGGGTGGCCAAGGCCCTCTGAGATATTTAATGAGAAAATATGAAGAACCACGGCTAGTGGCTACTCAGAGTCACTGCGTGGGAATTCTACACCCAAATGAACCGTGTAGAACCTGACAGCAGCTGGCTAGAGCCACTGGAGACCTGAGCCCTATGTTGGGTGCCAACTGTAGAAGTTAGCTCGATTTGGGAAATAACCAGGCTAGCTAAACGATAAACAAAAGGGGAAAAACTCACAAAAAAAGGAACGAGAAGTCCAAGCTCATCTGTGCTGCAAAGAAACCACAGAGAGAAAGAGCACCTGAGCTGTGTGCCCGTTTTTCTCCTGGTTCCAGAAAGCCATACCCTAACTTGGTCCACCTCTTGAAGATAATTGGTTAACAAAGCTTCCCCATCACCCACCCTCCAAGGATGTTTTTCCTTACTGGGTAATGGTCACTGTCATAAGAGCTCATTCTTGTGGTTTTCCTGTGTCTCCTGTTGTTTTAAGGTGGATGGATAAGTATGGTTCCTATTACTCTGTCTTGACCAGAAGCATTTGGAATTTGGGTTTTGTAAAGATTATATCTATATGTTGTGTTGAATATTTGATGTTTTCTCTGGTGAAGTGATAGCTCTTTATTTGTGACTATTTTAAAATCAATTTCTAAAGAAAATTAAAGTTTCTTCCAATTGAAGTGCCATTTCCTGTAACAAATCAGAATCAACAATACCTAATTAGAGAAAATGTGCTATTGAATTTGCATTTCCAAGAATGACCACACACAATCAGGTGGCCGTTAGCTGACTGGAAGCAAGACGTGGCAGGTGTACTTAAGAGTGTTTCCACATAGGACTTGATCAATTCTCTGCCCTGAACTTGCCACTTCTTCTCAGGGAAATCACCTGGCAGTTCCATTTCGCACAGACTCTCGCAGTTGTCACCTCCTCAGGAATACCATTTAGACAGGATGCTCCTTGGGAAGGCATCATGAGATGCAGAAGGGACAGCTCCCCCATACTCCATTAAGTGCTTCTTCCACTAGCGCCACTTTGGATGGGTCACGTTATGTCTAGGTGCTCAGATATGGCTTTTCCGTGCTCATATCCAAACACCATATGTGGGGATTTCAAAAATTAGCCACATTTGAGAGGACTGCCCTTTGTTTGTCTCTTGGATGTTAGAGCAGTTTCAGGGGACACTGAAGAAACTAGATGGGATATTGCTGGGAAATCCGAGATCTGTGGCTTGATATAACCCGGGCATGGCAGCTGCTGGGTGACACATTCCATCTGTGCCACAGGACATGGTTCTGTCTGCTATTGTTTTTTAGCATGGCATGTATTCTACATGATGCTATGCCAGCAGCTCTTTACTCAAACAGAACTTCCCCTTAGGACAAATTAACAGGTAAATATTTTGCTACACATCACTTTGGTTTGGTTCATTTTCTTTTCCATTTTGTATGGTTTTCACAACACTCCCCATGTTCATTGTGTGCATGTGCACAAGGATGGGCAAATTCATTGGGGAAGCTATCCACAGTGCTGTGACTTTAAGATATGTTATTTGGGGCTGGCTGTGTTTTGCTTTTATCCAACTGGACTGAACCACAAACAATCTAAATTGTGTACCATAAAAGCTCTTTTTTTGGTCAAGACTGTATTAACTTACATATGAATATGTTGATGATACAGATTTTGAAAATTTTGTGCCTGTCTTACTTTATCATCATGGTGGAGAACGTTGTGGCAGGCAGGCAGAGATGGTGCTGGCTACATCTCGATATGCAGGTCACAGGAAGTCGACTGAGACTGGGTGGTATCCTGAGCATAGGAAACTTCAAAGCCCACCCCCACAGTGACAGGCTTCCTCCATCAAGGCTATCCCCACTCCAGTGAAGCCATTCCTGCTAATAGTGTCAGATTATGGGAGGCAATTACATTCAAACTGCTACCTACACTGTCTGTGAATTTAGTCAACTTCTTGGTTGTGGTTTTCATAGGCAACACTAGAAGGAGGCAGTTCACATACGAGCTGAGACTTTGATTAGAGAGAGAAACTGAGAGGGAGCGCTGATCAGTGCTCTAAAGTGCTGGCTTGATAAAGAAGGGAGAGCGAGCCCTCTTCTGAGGTGGCAGGTACTCGTGTACCTGGTACTTCTGTGGAATACCTGATGATAATTTCTCTCGAGTGAGTTGTGTTTAACTCTCCAGGCCAGAGAGGCTTCACAGCTCACCCAACCCGTCAAATAATAAATGCCCACCATGTATCTGAGGCGTGGTCTGCTCCACACTGTGAAATGCTTTAGTCTTTAATGACAGAACGGTCATTAACCTGTCACAGCATGGCACTTCACCATGCCATCACCATCTAGCCTTTGTGTACTGTTTTCCAGGCAGTCATGATTGAGTTTGTCAAGATAATATAGTTTAAATAATATTGGCTGAAACCCTTTATTTTATGTTTAAGGGTACTTTGCTTGCCTCTGAGGCCAGAAGAGTTCGTTGGATCCCCAGAAACCAGTTTATATGTGGGGGCTGGGAATTAAACCCAGGTCCTCTGCAAGAACAGCCCAGTGCTCTAACTGTTAAGCCGTCTCTCTAGCTATCCTAGGATTTTTTTTTAAAGAAGATATAAGCCATAAAGATATAAAACTTTAAAAACTATTACAAAGGAAACCAAGCAACATTGAGAGAGAATTTTATTACCCATATTAGCTTAGAATTTTGCTTAATTTAAATTGAAATGCCTGCATTACATTTTAATGTGTTTTGTATATATAAATAAAATATGGTCTAGTAAATGTGTGCTTTTCATCAGATAGTCTTTTTAAAAAGCTGTAGCGAGCAAAAGCTTATTGATTTAGCTTTTGTGTGTTTTTGTTGTGTCTGTGCATGTGTGGTAGTAGAGGAGTCTGTTTTCTATGTGTGTGTTTGTTGTGTACATGCATGCTGGTGTGGGAGTAGAGGAGTCCAGAGGCTCACATCAGGTGCCTTCCTCAGCCAGTCTTCATCTCTCACTGAACTGGAGCTTAACAATTCAGCTAAATTCTCCAGCCCACAAGCTCCAAGGCTGCTTCTGTCTGTCTCCCCAGCATTGGGTCTACAGGCATGTACTCCCTTCTGTGCCTGGCTTTGTATAGGGCTGTTAGGAATCTCAACTTGGGTCCTCATGCTTGCATAGCAAGTACTTGGCCAACTGAAGTGTCTCCCTATTTTAGAAATTCTGTCCTTGTTCGAAATGTCATATTGCCACACGAATTGATCAACAGAAATTCATTTAAAAGACCTATGTTTATTTCAAAGAGAATGCACAGAGACTTTGAGCTATTGTTTTCAGGATTCCCCCAAAGTCCACACAGGCAATTAAGTACTAGAAATAAAATCCCTTAAGAGTTAATTGTCTTTTAAAACTAGCTTCCCCTCAACAACACATTTTTTCTGGTCTCATAATAGCGAACACATGTTCTTGTCATCTTCCACATTGGTATTGATTCTCAACCTATAGGTCTTGTCCTTTTTTTGGGGGGTCAAACAACCCTTTCACAGGGGGCACCTAAAACTATTGGAAAGCACAGATATTTACATTTATAACACTAGCAGAATTACAGTTGTGAAGTAGCAATGGAAATATTTTTATGATGGGGGGCTTGCCACAATGTGAAGAACTGTATTAAAGAGTCACAGCATTGGGGCAGTTGAGAACCGTTGCTCTTTGTGCGTGATTTGCCACATCAGTTCTGTCTGTTCTCTAGATCCTTTTATTGTGTGCTCTCACGCCTGTTCCATTAGTGAGGTGCTCTTTCAAGACTCTACAGAAGGACCAACAGTTGCTGACTTCAGCAGAGCCTCCACCCAGTGCCAAATCCTCATGTTGAAGTCTTCACCCTTGGCCTGATGGTGGCATTAAGAAGGGAGTCCTTTGAAGATGATTAAGTCATAAGAGAGTACTCATGCATGGCATTCGTGTCCTTATGAAAGGGTTCCCAGAGAGTGCCTTGCCCTTCATTCCATGTGAGGACACTGTGAGCCAAGAAGACCTCACCAGACACTGGTTCTGCCTGCAACTTGATCTTGTACTTCCTAGTCCTCCAGAATTGGGGAAAATAAGTTATTCTAGTCATCTAGTTTTTTTTTCTCCTTTCTTTTCTTGGTTGAAGCTTAGGTGAATTAAGATGATAGATATTTACCCTGATTTCCATTTACATATGCTGTTTTAAAACTTTTGTTACTACATACCAGTTCTGTGATGTCAGGTCTCATCATCTTTTCTGTACAGTTAATAGTGTCTACCACCCAGGATTTCAGAGAACATTAATAAAGTCTATTTAAACATTGCAAGTATTGCTACATGATCATTATCTCCTATCTTTAGCATTTTCTAGAAATTGAGATATCTTTTTATAATTGTTAGCAATAAAATATATTTTTATTGATTTAAAAAACGTAATAAAAATATTCTGTGCTTAAATTTTGATTAAATAACACTCATAAATGTTATGTAGGGGTGGGCACTTTTTAAAGAATGGTTTGTTTAGGTGAAGTTCTAAGATGACTCCCAAAGAATCATAGCCCTTTTTAGTCAATGCCTTCCCTTTGAGTGACTTGTCCTAATCAGTTGATTTTGAGGTAATCAAAGGGAAATCATCCTGGTTACAATGAATTGAATATTTGCTGTGTGTGGTGGTGCATGCCTTTAATCCCAGCACTTGGGAGGCAGAGGCAGGCAAATCTCTGATTTGCAAGCCTGGTCTACAGAGCGAGTTCTAGGACAGCAGGTACTATACAGAGAAACCCTGTTTCAGAAAAACAAAAAACAAAACCCAACAAACAAGCAACCCAGCCAGGACTACACAGGGAAACCTTGTCTTGAAAAAGCAACCAAACAACCAAACAAATTACCCCCTCCCACAAACCCAATTAATTGAATTTTTATTTTTTTATTTTTATTCATCTATTTATTTTACATCCTGGCCACAGCCTCTCACCCTCATCCTCCCCTCCCAATCCCTCTCCCCAGGTCCCCCTCCTATGTCCTGAATCCTTTCCTCTTCTATCTCCATCCAAGGAAAGGGCAGATCTCCTATGAGTATCAATAAACCATGGCATATCAAGTTTCAGTACGTCTAAGCACCATCTCATGTATTAAGGTCAGGCAAGGTGTCCCAGTATGCGAAGTAAAAAAAGCCAGTAAAAGAGTCAGAGGCATCCCCCCTTCTTGTCATTCAGCAAGTGATGGAGGCACATGCAGAGACTCACAGCCAAACAGGTGGAGTTTGGAAATGCTGTGGAGGAGGAGAAAGGAGTGTAGGGGTCAAGGACTCACAGAAGTTTTATATAATCAACTAACCTGGGCTCATAGGAGCTCATGGAGACCAAACCAACATGACCTAGGCACTCTGTATATATGTTACAGTTGTGTAGTTTGGTCAGCTTATAGAACTCCTAACAGCTAATTGAATTGTAATGAGAAAACTGGGACTCAAGTTGTACAACTAAAATGTGGTAGTAATGGAGTCTTAACCGTAGAACATATGTCAGCTAACTTTTGGATCCTGGGTAGGAATTTGCCAAAGAGCACAAATGTGAAACAAAGGTGTTTCCAGTATCCATGTCCCATAACTTAGAGATTCAGGAGAGAGGCACGTGCTACATAGCTCAGGCTGGCCTTGAACTTACTGCAACCTCCTGCTTCCGTCTTCCAAATGCTGTGATTACAGAGTGAACCACCAATCCCAGCAGGTTTGATATTTTTCTAATTAGCATAATGCTCTTTCATTTCATGCAGGTTTGCTTTGCTTTTTGTTGCATTGTATTGCTGGAATCTACCCAGTGTGCTTATTCATATGTACTCACAGATGTGCAGTCTTTCCTGTCTCTTAACTGTAATGAATACACGTTCCGTAAAACATTCATGGACATCTCTGTGAAGACACAGCTTTTCACTTCTTCCCGGGAAATGCATAGGAATGGAGCTGCTAGCGAATACTTGTGGGTCTAACTGCAACATAGTACAAACTGTCGATTTGTTTTCAGGCATCCTTTTATTAAACAAACAAACAAACAAAAAAACCAAACAAATGTTGTTGGGGGAGAGCTGATTATTTGTCCCGGCCACCCAGCCCTGAAATAATCACACAGAAATGGTATTTATTAAAATCACTACTTGGCTCATTAGCTCTAGCTTCTTATTGGCTAACTCTTAATTTAACCCATTTCTATTAATCTATATATCACCATGAGGTCATGGCCTGTCAGCAAAGTTTCAGCACATCTACCTCCAGCCACGGATCCATGGCGTCTCTCTGACTCTGCCCTTCTTTCTCCCAGCATTCAGTTCAGTCCTCCATGACTACCTAAGTTCTGCCCTATCTACAGGCCAAGAAAGTTTTTTTTATTAATGGTAATCACAGCATACAGAGGGGACTCCCACATCAAAATGTATTAACTATTTTGACACTATGCATTTAAACTCTAAGAGAGTCCAATAATAGCTCCTCAGAATGTTAGTGTGGGGATTGGTAAGTAGAGCATGGAGATCTGGATGAGGCCAGTGTGCTGGGAACTTCTGCTTTAGTTTCTCCATCCCACCCTGTTCTGGAGTCAGAATTAGAGTGATAACCTCTGCTTCTGTGGGCCTCTTTTCTTACTTAGTGATGGATCTATAGAGACAGGAAGAATTTAAACTATTCCCGAGTTTTTGGTATTACTCTATACCCAAGGACCTCTGGACAGCAGTGTGTGTCACCCCAGCTGCCAGCTCAATTTGGGGTTTATCAGTCTAGCACTGAGAGCACACTGCACTGTTTTCCAAGGTTCACTTCATGCTGCTACTGTGCCCTACTTCATAAAGCCAGGCCTTCTGCACTGATTGGACTCTGGACTCCATGCTTGGTTTCCCTTTCTGACCCCTAAGGATTTAGTGTTTTCATAATTAATGTCTTCTCACAACTCTATTCTTTCTTTGTTACTCTAGTGGGCAGTTCTCTACCCATCCATTCCCTCAATTTCCTTTTTTTAAGAAAAACTAACAAAAACAATGTATTTTCTTATGATGGAAATACCATGAGCTCTCTTCCTATTCACCCTCCTTGTCTTCTCCCCTCGCCCATTTCATTTTCTTTTTCTTCTTTCTACTCTCCTCATGTGTATCTGTGTGTGTGTAGTGGGGAGGCATTGTGTGTATATCTGTGCCATGGATGAGTATGGAGGTCAGAAGACAATTTGCGAATTCATGTCTCTCCTTCTGTCTTTATACAGGTTCTGGGCATGCAACTCAGGTCGTCGGGCTTATGAAGTAAGCACTTCATCCACGGAGCCATCTTACCAATCTCAAAATAGATTTTTAAGGAAAATTATGCATAGGAAAAACTATGCAATATTTATTTTATTTTGCATCTGGATCAGTTTGCTTAACACAGTGGACTCCAATTCCAGTCATCTTTCTGAGAAACATGTAATTTTGTTTCTTTTTATGGCCAGATAAAACTCTACTATGTGTATTATACTACATTTTCATTGTCTGTTTATCTGTTGGTGAATGTTGGCTTATTCCATATCTTGGTTAAGATTCCTAGCTGGGTGGTGGTGGTGCATGCCTTTAATCCCAGCACTCAGAAGGCAGAGGCAGGCAAATCTCTGAGTTCGAGGCCAGCCTGGTCTACAAGAGCTAGTTCTAGGACAGGCTCCAAAGCTGCAGAAAAAAACCCTGTCTTGAACAAACCAAAAAAATAAAAAATAAAGAAAAAAGAAAAAAGATTTGAGTGTATATCCAGAAGCACTGATGTTTTGTTTTCTCTTTCTGTCTCTCTCTGTCTCTTTCTCTGTCTCTGTCTCTCTGTCTCTCTCTGTCTCTGTCTCTGTCTCTCTCTCTCTCTCTCACACACACACACACACACATACACACACACGGTACATCTTCAGGGATTAAATGTTTCATTAAAGTCTTAGACACCAAAGACCCCAACATAAATCCAGTTACACTGAACCCAATAGAAGAAAAAAATGGGACATAGCCTTGAATGCATTGGCACAGGAGACTACTTCCTGAACATAACACCAGTAGCAAAGACACCGAGATCAACAATTAATAAATGGGACCTTCTGAAGATGAAAAGCTTCTATAGGCAAAGGACACTGTCGATAAGAATGAGAAAAGATCTTTTCTCCACATCTGACAGAGGGCTGACCTCCAAGATATATAAAGAACTCAAGAAACTAGACATCAAAATACCAAATAATCCCACTTTTAAAGGGGTACAGATCTAAACAGAGAATTCCCAACAGAAGAATCTCAAAGGGCTGAAATACACTAAAGAATTGTTCAACATTTGTAGTCATCAGGGAAATGCAAATCAAAATGACCCTGAGATACCGTCTTCTGCATATCAGAATGGCTAAGATCAAAAACACTGATGACAGCTTATGGTGGCGAGGACGTGGAGTAAGGAGCACACTCCATTGCTGGTGGGAGTGCAAACTTGTACAGCCACTTTGGAAATCAATATGGCAGTTTCTCAGATAAATAAGAATCAATCTACCTCAACACCAAACTCTACCACTCTTGGTCATATACCAAAGGAGGCACACTCATACCACAAGGACATTTGCACAACAATATTCCTAGCAGCATTTTTTTGTAATTAGCCAGAACCTGGAAACAACCTAGATGCCCCTCAATTGAAGAATGGGCAAAGAAAATGTGGTACATTTGCACAATGGAGTACTATTCAGCTGTAAAAAACAGTGACCTCATGAAATTTGCAGGCAGATGAATGGAACTAGAGAAGTCATTCTGAGTGAGGTAACCCAGACCCAGAAAGACAAACATTGTGTATATTGACTCATAAGTGGATATTAGAAGTAAAGCACAGGATAACCAACCTACAATCCATAGCCCCAGAAAGGCTAGATAACCAGAAAAGCCCAAATATGGGTGCATATTTGTTTTTATAAGACTATATTATTTCTAAAATAGTAAATAACAGTACACCTAAAAAAATTCTCAGGGTAGGTAAGAGCTACTAAAATAGTAGAGATCTGGAGAAACTGGGCCCTGAGTTGGGGGTTAGGGAATGGAATCTAGAGAGAGCAGGTTGTGGAGGCTGGGTGCTAGAGGCGGATTTGGGGCAGGATAGATGGAGAGTAATGAAGAAGATATCTTGATGAAGGGGTGTTTTTGGGTCAGGGAGACTCCCATGAATCCACAAGGATGACCCAGCTCAGACTCCTAGCAGTAGTGGGGAGCATGCCTGAACTGGCCATCTCCTATAATCAGATTGGTGACATCCTAATTGTCATCGGAGAGCCTTTATCCAGTAACTGATGGAAGCAGAGGCAAAGATCCACAGCCAAGCCTGGCTTTTATGTGGGTGGTGGGCATTCCTACGCAGGTCTTCTCACTTACATAGCCAGTGCTCTTACCTGCTAAACCAGTTCCCCAGCCCTGAGAATTTTTTTTTAGGTGTACTGTTATTTACTATTTTAGAAATAATATGGTCTCATAATAACAAAGCACAGCGTATCAACTCCCCAAAGAGAAGTGCCTGTCATGCATGTATAACTCACTGGGCCTGTCCCCAGGGCCTGGACATGGAGTAAAAACACATGGTGAAATAGTACAAGCACTAGCGGAGCATCTTCCACCGTGCCCTGCTTAGAACAGACACAGTCTGTGCTTTAAACAACGGCAGGATTGCATTTCCACTTGCTGGTTTCCGAGTTACATTCACTACCGAGTACAGTAGTTAATACCTTCACCTGGTACTCCTCTTCAACTATGCTTGAACAGATCCCTCCCAAGAAACTGTTCTTAAATTCAGCTAAGTTCACATGTGATTATTTAAAAAAAAAATGGTCATTTGATTAACAGATATGGGCAGGTCACTTGAAAAGCAGCCAGTAAAAGTGGTTGATAAGCACATTTAAAAGCTTTCCTCACTTCAAAGACATGCAAGTTCAAATAACCCTTTTGGCTTTCAAATTAACACTTTAAAACTCAAAAGGAAGAGCATCACACCTTTCTTGGCTTTTGGTGGCCATGACAGAAGCTCTGAGGTGTTCTGATGTGTCCACATGGCGTAAGGGACCTTGCAGGGCCCTGGCTGCATGAGCAGCTATTTTAACTCTGGAGAAAGTTGGCTATGCTGGCTTACCTGAGCAAGGCACAGTGAGGGAGGTGCTGCCAGCCTGTTCTTAGCTGTAGTCTTTGTTTTCTAGTTGTTGCTGGGTTTGTTGTTGTTTTCTGAGACTTGTCTCGCTTAGCCCAGGATCTACCTTAGACTCCTCCTGATTCTCCTGCCTCCACTGAGGGCTAGGATTCCAGACGAGTGCGTTCACTCACCTAGATTTTCCATTTTCTAATTTCCAGACAAATAGCATCAGTCACTTTCCTGGGTCAGATGTATTAGCAGAGCCTGGGGTTTGCAGCAGAATCAGGCTTTCAGCGTTGGTGTGACTTCTTCTAACTTGATACCAGACCTCTGAAGACCCAGAAGCAGAAGATTCAAACATACTGAGAGAACTTGCTGCCCAAATCATTAGAGGGTCAGCTGAGGAAAAAAAAATCTCCAAATATTCTATTTAGTATTAATGGGTCCTACCTATCTGAGACACAAAGGAAAAAAACTGTTCTCTTCTATCCTGACTCAGACCCAGACATTTGAGAATTAATCTTCACCACATTAATTAGGGGAATTAAAAAAATTCATACACTTATTTATCTATTACTTTATGTGATGTGTCTGTGTGTCTATGCACCCATCACGTGTTGCATTTGTAGGGGTCTCAGTCAGAGGACAGCTTATGAGAATCAGGTCTCTCCTTTCATTATGAGGCACTGGGGACTCAGGTCCTCAGGCGTGGAAGCAAGCGCCTTCATCTCGCTGACTCTTGGGGGATAATTGTAGGCAGGTATATTGCTACTCTCTTTATTTTTCTTTTTTTTCTACAGACACTAAAAACTCCAGAAGATATTTGAGTCATCAAAATTTTAACTAGTCCCATGTATCCCAACATCCTTATTCTGAAGAAAGTCAAATTTCGACTGTTGCTTGTCACTGTGCTGTGCCTGTGTTCTTGATGCTTTGTAAAGATATTCTCACATAATATTCTCACATATCTCACATCATGTTTGGGTTTGATGTATTGAAACACACAGACTCATACACATATGTGATGTGGATGGCTGCCTATAGAATACTGATGTTACAGTGTGTTGCTATAGTCACCTCTATGTTCCATACACATCTGGACTGTACCTCTGTCAGTATCTGCACTGTAGGCACAAATAAGTAAATGCATGTGAAGAGTTTAGCACTTCTGGCAAGCCTCATTGAATCAGTAATTTTGTGTGTGCAAAGGCAGGGGCTGGGGAGGAGTGACTTTTGTCTATGATTGCAATCACTGTAGCCTGGTTGGCTGGAGAGACATGGTGGAAGTCCACAGTCAATGCAGCAGACGATGTTCTTGGTCTTCATTTTGCACCCTTCTGCCCTGACAATCGCAGCTTTCTTGCTGTGCCCTCATATGGAGTGCAAAGGGAGGGACAGGGCGTGTTGCAAAGATGCACAAAAGCAAGCATTTTTCTCATGAGCACCAATCCCCACTGTGAGAGGACTTTCTTTATGACCTACTTATCTCTAGGAAGTTCAACCTCCAAAGTCCACAGCACTGAGGATGAAGGCTTCAATGTGAACTTTGTGGGGGCACACATGCATTCAATTATAGGAGTTAAGAATTTGTTTAATATATGAGGAGTTGTTAAAAACAAAATTTTAAATTTAAATTGCACTGATTTCTGTTTTAAATTAAAAAAAACCCTTTTGAATCTTTTCTCTCATTGCTCTATTGCATCATAGACATCCTAGTAGCTTGTTTTCAGAGATAACACCTCACATTTAAAAAAAGCAGTTTTATATACAATATTGAATTTGAATTTTTAGAACACCTTTTATGAATAATGTATTGCACAGATAAGTGCCAGGGAGACTCAGGGGCACCTGTAATTTATGTCTCAAACATAGTAGTGCTAAGCACTTGGTGAACAGGCAGCATTGCCAAATGCACATTCAAGGCATCCTCATCAAAGGAAATGACAGCCATTCACCCAGCAGGCAGCTCACTCACAAATGATTTGTTTTTCCAAGTTTCTGCCGTTCCATCCATGTACTTTGTGCTGTGTACTTGACTGGTCTGTTACTGTGACTTTCTAGCTGTAAATTCCTGCAACTTGAGAAATGAAAAACATCTTAACTGCATGGAAATTTAACCCTTCCCTTAATATGTGGCCCTGTTACAACAACCAGATGATCATGCCATTGTGAAAGTGATGGAAGCAGAATCTCCTTGGGTTGAGTGTATTACAAAATCACAGTATTACAGATGGCTCAAGTTTGCAATCATCTATCAAGGTGGTTAATCCCTAAAGGCTAATGACCACATTCACCTGAAGCGCTGACTGCATACATTATTATGGCCAACTTCTAATACACGCACACTCTCAACTTTTCCTTTTGCTTCCTTCTTCCTTTTTCTTTTAAAAGAACAGGAAATGTGTGCTCTTCTCTTGAGTTAAGTTTCAGAACCACAGCTGATCCTAACAAACCTCAATTTGGATACAACATTCTGTCGTTCAGTAACAGTCCAGTCCATAAATATTGCCCCATGCTTCCATGGAGAGAGGCTACACCATCCTTCCATGGAGACATGGATGGAACTAGAAGCGAATGATCAGTGGTTTAAGACTCTACTATACACTTACATTAGTCCCATATTCCAGAGAGGTCTCATCTCAAATGATATATCATGTCATTCTTCAGACCATACAATGAGATCTCTTCTCTTGTGTCTACTGCTGAATCTCACTCATCAAGACTTGGAGATAACCTGTTAGACCATATTTACCTCCAGTTGACATCTTCTGTTTTGGTACAGGTATACTGTAACTGCTGAAACCCTATTTTGGCATAAAATACATCTTCATAGAGTCACATTCTTTGAAAAGATATGGAAAAGATGAAAAGATATGCTGATATAGGAACCATTGCAAGGCAGATAGAAGTAAATAAATGGATATAAATTCATAAGGAAATCTGTCAAAGTGCTTGGCTAAGCCACCAAGACATGAGATGTACCAGCTCATTGCCTAATTCCTAGTATTTGTATTTCTCCTAATATTTGGTTATAATGTTGCATTAAGAACCTTCACAGGCAATTTTATTATTATAGTTTTTAAAATTGAAAATAGATTTTTTCATACAATATATTCTAATTACTGTTTCCTCACCCCCTACTCCTAACAGTTTCTCCTCATGTCCCCTTCATTCTGGATTCACCTCCTTTCTGTCTCGTTAAAAAATAAACAAGCATCTAAGAAGCAAAATACAATAAAATGTAATATGATAAACCAAAACCAAACCAGTCAGAAGAGGACAAAACAAACATAAGGAAAAGAGCCAAAGAAAAAGCACAAGAAACACCTATAGATGTAGAGACATCCATCTTTGCACACACAGAATTCCCATAAAAACATAAAACTGGAAGATACATATGGAAAAGACCAGCAAGGTTAGAACAAATGCCCTGACACACCATTATAATCATAATGAACCTCCAAAGATGCTGGTGAGTTTTTTTTTTTTTTTTTTTCTGTTAGACATCTACTGCTGGGCGTCAAGTCTACCCTTAAGGATAGTTTGTTTCCCCAGTTAGACTCCCTTGGTGAAACTAATTCTTTTCATTTGCCAGTGGTTATTAATTGTAGATAGCTTCTGGGTTAGGGATGGTGGCATGTGTCCTTCACCTTTCAGCTCCAGGAGCCCATCTGGTGCAGACTCATGTGAGCCCTGTGCACACTGCCTCAGACTCTCCATAGGTAATTTTAATTAGCAACTATACTAGGGGAGAGAGTACACATCTAGTGTCTGATGCTCATTAAGAACTGACCAATGGAGAAAAAAGACTTCTTTTCCACCAATTAGAACTATTTTAAACGAGTCTCTAAAAGAGGCAGTCTAGTACAGTGATTTAAGGGCATGAACCTAAGATCCAGGCTACTTATGGTCAGATTCCAGCTGTGGTGTGAAGGTCTCTGAGATTAGGCTTTCCTGATTTGTCAGATGTGAACAGCAGCAGCAGTTCCTTCAGTTTTAGCAATGAATAGTTAAGTCAACATATAATTGGAACAACACCTGGGTACTTCATGTTTTGAAATGTAAAACGGTAGGTTACGTTTTCACGAGCTGATATTTTCTTATACAAGCAAGAATAACTGTCACAAAACCACTTTGTAAAAAAAAATCATGTTTTAAACATACTTATGTAGAGACTGAATAAATTGGAGGAAACAAAAAGTCTGTCATGAAATAAATCAGTGAATGCTTCTAGAACTTGGTCAAAAAGGACTCATTAACCCTTGACTCTAGCAAGCTCATAAGGAAGGGTTAAACTAAGTGTAGCTTAGGATAGCTTCTCTACTACCTTAGCATCTAAAGTAAAAATATGCTTTCATGTGACTACTTTCCATTTAATTTTTACTAATATGCCACGATTTCAAAGGTCTTGCTTTTTATTTTCACTTCCTGTAAGTGATACAATATATGCCCTACTTGGAGGCAAACACCATGCTACTTTTGTGAGTATAGACTTTGGAATTTATGTCAATGGTGTCCTTTTGGTAACTGAGCACATTTCTTTTAGTGACTGTCAGATTATCTTGTTAGAGTCAAAGTTCCATAAACCTAAACAATCAAACAAAGCCTCGAGGTTCCTAGGTGAGATGTCAGGGAGGGAGGGGTGAGGGAGGGAGGGAAGCTCTAAACATGGAAACCAATGTCTCCCGTCCAAACCTTACTGATCAGATGCTTTGAAAATGTATTGAAACAAAAATATGAATATGCTAAATAAACACAAAGTAAGGTTACTCTCCAAAGTTACCTTAAACCTACTAGATTTACTAGGAAATATATAAAGGCCAAGCAACAGAGCTAATGTGGTTAACTACCCATTACTAATAAACACAACACAGAAATTACTGAAAATGATTGGCATAAAGTTTAGTAAAACTTTACACTTCATGGGTTTATGTGACACAAATCTCAAGGAAAATTTTACAACCCATAACTTTCCTTGTACTTCATTCAACTGCCATTCCTTAGGTTCCTAAAGAGCCACAGGTGATTAAGCAAGAAAATTAAGCCTTTGTCTTTTGTCTTACCAGGAAACCAGCCACCATGGATAGTGTTGTCTTTAATCCATCCTAAACTAAACTTTAGTTTTCCAACTTTTTTTCTGTAATTCCTAAATTCTAATTTAATTTTGTTCATGGCTTTCTGAATGTCTGGTCAGAACTGAGACACAGAAGAACAAATATTATGAGATGTTTGCTTTATTCCTTATGTAAATACCTTCCTTTGCTAACTCACTTTTTTATAGGCATAATTCTTGTATCAATGTTAATGAACTTATTACAAATCTAGTACCAATTATAAAGAATTTTTCTCTTCATCCCAAATGTATTCTCAATGTAAGCAACAAATGCCTCATAGGCTCCTTGGACCACAACACATGTGTAAGAAAGCTGTGGATGCCAACTTTGGCACTCACATTTCTGTTCCCTTTTCAGAACTGAGAGATTCTGACAAATATTAATTGTGTGTTCCATAAGCACTAGAGTATTCTTTGAGATAATGGAAAAAACTAAATTTCTCACAGCTTGTTTTCTGTTTCCGAGAGCATTATAAGTATGCCATACCTTATAGAAGGATATATTAAAAGAAGACTCACATGTGCATGAACATACACACACACCCCACACACAATCTATTTGGAGACTGTCTCCAGATTACCCATACTTCTTGATACAGCTCTCTGGTGTTGTGCACCATTTCATTAAACTTCTCTCTCTTCTCATTATTTTCAGCTCTTGACAATTGTTATGCTTAATTAACTCAATCAATTTTGGATTACTGCCAGTTATATTTGCAGAAACGTAGCACTTTATTAATCTTCCAAAATGCCAAAAGATAATAGAAGTGCCAGAGGACTGATAATTAAATGCATCTTTTAATTTCTAGCCTATAAATTGAATTTAGCTTGTGTTAGTGGGAAGGTTTTCATCAATGTGCACACTCTGGAAGAGTGTCTCTCCCCTGATGAGTCCATGTGTGACAGACACTCCAGGGACAGTAATGAATCATGGCTAAGCTTCTACAAGGTGTACCAAGTATGAGATGTTTTGTCATATGCCATCAATGAGCCAAATTTTAATGTCCTTGAAGGAAGGTTTTTTCAACTGCCTAAAAAGTGTGTGTGTGTGTGTGTGTGTGTGTGTGTGTGTGTGTGTATGTGTGTGTGTAGGCCAGAAGGGGTAATTGGGTATCTACCTTGACAGTCTCCCTCTTATTTTTTGACACAAAGTCTTTCACTGAACCTGGAGCTCATGGGCTTGTCTCTACTAGCGGTCTAGTAGTTCCAGGGATCCATCTGTCACTGGCTTTCCTCATCCTCTAGTGCTAAGATTAAATAATTATATTTTCACCAA
The DNA here is from genome assembly GCF_014885135.2 of Alexandromys fortis. Lineage (NCBI taxonomy): Eukaryota > Metazoa > Chordata > Mammalia > Rodentia > Cricetidae > Alexandromys > Alexandromys fortis. The sequence goes on along the minus strand of NW_026067966.1, from coordinate 8,797,557 downwards.
CTTTTAAAATGGATGATAGGGCTCTGAACTCAGGTGCTTATGCTTGTGTGGCAGGCTAAAATGTACCAACTGAGCCTCTAAATATTTTTTAACTATTGCTTTGTTACATCCTAGCCAAGTATCTGTCATAATAGGTATTTGTTGGAAAAATAAACAATTTACTATTATTATTACCTATATCAGAGAATCTACATTTTTCTTAGTCTCCAAATATCACATATTAAAGAATACTTGTTTGAGTTAGGGCTTCTATTGCTATTAAAAAACACCATGACCCCAGCAGTTCTTACAAAGGAAAGGATTTAATTGGGGCTGTGAAGGAGCTAAGTACAGAAACATATTTCATCCTATGGGCTGCTAAACTAAACCAACATGTATATTATAAAGGTATCTTGACTCAGATACAAATGTGGTTTCATGGACCTAGGCCTCCTGAAAGGTTGCTGTGAACACCCCCACAAAGAAAATGCTTTGCCCAACTGCTGACTGAGATGAACCTAGCACAACAGTGTCCCCATACAGCAGGAAGAAGTTTGGAGAGAAATAACTACATCCATATTCCCAAATATTGTTTATAACTGTTTGTTTACATTTAAAGGGGGATGATATAGATATGAATAATTTGCATTGGTATGGATTTTGCTTTATTGATATAAATTTAAGGTCAATCTTGTTATATGTATATTTCTGCTCTTGATTAAGGTATTGTGATTTTGTAGTTCATTTAAAAATGTAATGTATAATTAGAAAATATAGGTTGTTAATGGATAATCATCGATAATAGTCAAGCTTGTAGTCATGTTAGTTAGATTTTCTAGATATATAGAGATACACTTCAGCTAGATAGGCATTCTTCATATCTTTCAAAGACTACAGAATATGGCATTTAAAATGTTTTAATAACTTAGGGCTTTTCATGACAATGAGACATGTTGCTCCTGGCAGCACCAATCTACTTCAAGAAGAAGATGGGCATCGAAGAGGCTCCTTATGGATTTTGTTAGCCATTTGGGCAAGAAACTCCTCTTGCCTGGACTGATGCATAAACTAAACATGAAGAACCCACAGAGAGATGACTGTTGAACTTACCTAAAGGTGAGATGATCCTTCAGGGTTCCTGTTTCATGAAAGTGTCTGTGAGACATTCTTCAGGACACAAAAGAAAGTGACTGACAAACTGACAATATAGGCAGACCTGTCTTTAAAATTTCCTGCTTCATGGAAAAGTCTGCTGGATACTAGTGGCCTGTAGGCTAAAGATGGATGCCCCAATGGTACAGAAGAACTTTGGGTGACTGTCCAGGCAGTGAGATGTCTCTGTCAATTCTAGAGTTTTAGAAGTTGTTTATGCACTTCCAGTTTACATAGGTAATATTATATCCTTCTGAAGTATTTGATAGAGTTGAAGAATAGTTATAATTTTCCTTTGTTATGATAAAAGATAAAATAGATATAAATATTGTAACTGGAATTCTTGCTTGATACCTGTTTTCGTTATATGTAATTTTACTATGTTAAAGTTAGAGCCTTCCTTTTTGTTTAAACAGAAAAGGGGAAATGGTGTAGGATTTCCTTCTTTTGGGTGATGCTTTCATTGAGTAATGACTAAAGAAACTGCTTTGGCCTAGTTTATAGGACAGAACTTAGGTAGGTGGAGTAGACAGAACTGAATGCTGGGAAGCAATTAGCCAATAAGAAGTTAGAGCTAATGGGCCAAGCAGTGTTTTAATAAATACAGTTTCTGTGTGATTATTTCCAGTGTAAGATAGCTGGGTGGCTGGGATGACGAGCAGCCTGCTCCTGCTGTTACATATATAACTGTGGTAACTGTAATTCTTGCTTGATACCTGTTTGTTATATGTAATCATGCTATGTTAAAGTTAAAACCTTCCTTTTTATTTAGACAAAAAAGGGAGATTATGTGGGAGATGATGTATGCCGTCAATATATTTTATTGTCATTGGTTAATAAAGGAGCTGTTTTTAACTAATAGCTTAGCAGAGTAAAGCCAGACTGAAAGAGATATATAGAGAGAGTAGGCAGAGTCCAAAAAAAGCCATGTAACTGCCTACAGGAGACAGATGCACCAGAACCTTGCTGGTAACCCACAGCCACGTGGCCATACATAGATTAATAGAAATGTGTTAATTTAAGATATAAGAGTTAGCCTCCATATGCTTAAGCTATTGGCCAAACAGTATTGCAAACAATATAGTTTTTGTGTGATTATTTTGAGTCAGGACAGTTGGGAAATAAATGAGCAGCCTCATCCAACACCTGGTATGTCAATAAAATTCCTGGTTCCATCCAATACAGAGGTTTCATATACATGCTTCCTTGTCTAACTTTTAAATTGGTGCTAGGGTTCTGAACTCAGGTTCCCATGCTTGCATGGCAAGGACTTACTGACTAAGCCATCACCCTAGTTCTCTTATTATCTTGATTTTGTGCCATTTGATACATATCTAGAATAAATCAAGTCTTAAGGCCAAGATTAGTCTCATCTACCTTTGGTTTTTGTAGTAACATAATGGGTGGAAGTATCAAACCAGACCCTCTTGATTTCTAGCTCCTTACCGCCAATGAGCTTGACAAAGATTCAGGGATCAGGCAAACACCAGGTAGAAGCAAAACATTTTCCTGCAGAAGCCTGAGATCATTCAGCACAAATTCTCTAAGTAATTCTATTCTCAAGCAGTAGAATGAATTTTGGTTAAAATAAACCAACAACACAAGTTTCCAAGTAATATATGGAGAAATCGCTCAAACAAAAGGGATAATTTTAATTTTGGAGGATCTCTTATTCTTATCTCATTATCTGTTTATATATTCATCCTCTTTCATCATTTTCTGGCAAGCCATATCTTCTTTAAATCTGTAATGCTAAGGTTATTTAAGATAAAACAAACAGTTGATAATCTTCCTCAAACCAATTAATATTTACTACTTACTACTTACTTACCTTCCACCCTTCCCTCCCTTGTTCTTTCCTTCTTTCTTTTTTTGAGGCAGTGTCTCTACACAGTACTGGCTATCCTGGAACTCTCTGTGTAGACCAGATTGTCCTTAAACTCACAGAAATCTGCCTGCCTTCACCTCCTTAGTGCTGTGACTAATGGCGTGTGCCACTTCAATTGGCTAATCTACTATCTTTCTATCCCTAGTAAACACTATTGGTGTTGATATATTTGTTGAAATTGTTGCCAGTAGTGTGGGGAAGGTGCTTAGCTTCTCCTGGAATCAAGTGCTGAGTCATGGGGACATTGTGTTTTTGTTGGAGGTGATTGGAGTTTGAAAGATGAGAAAAAGTATCTAGACACCAAAGCTCTCAGGCGCTTTCTTGGTTGACGAGAGTTTGTATAAGTTGTCAGGATCATTTTTTTGGGAGGGTGAAACGCCAAGGATGTTGGAAAGGAATGGGGTGTGGAATAGCATGTTGGGTTTGACATGCAGAGCTCTGCCCTGGGAATCTGGGAAAAGATGAGTTTAAGCATAGTTCACCTGCACTTAATCCCACATGCTTCGCCCCGTGTTACATTACATGTACATCTTTCACGGTAATGAACCATGACGGTGAACCTAACGTCACCAGACTCCTAAGTCCTGGCTGATCTTCTAGTCTGGACGTCGTGGATCCTGGGCCTTTCCAAGGCTGAATGTTTATAAAGAGATTTACTTTTGGTTACCTCTCACCCTCTTCCCTGATAAGGGTGCCTCTCCCCATGCGGAGAGTGGAACCACAAATGTTGGTGCTGATACCGTCCAGCTCTTCATATTTGTTTTAGTCTCTCTTCAGGGCTTTAAATCTACCTTAATTGTCCTCAAGAAAATAACATTTTTTAGTAGGTTTTAAATTTTTTACCTGAAAAATTTAAACTCTTCCTAAAACTCAACCTATTGATTGACCTGTGTTTTTGCAGATCATGCTGAAATATAGAGTAGTAAAAGCAACACAATATCATGGTAAATATATCCAGAGACTAGCAACGCACTTGTATATTTGAAAACAGAATGAAATATGAATTCTAAGCAGGGATGTCTCCATTCCTCAAATGTCACCTGTAGGTTGATTGTAATAGACATGGCTCTTTTGCAATATATTGCCATAATGTCCTGAGAAATACAGAAATATTGTCCAGTTATTAAATTAGTCATCTGTACCTCCTTGGGACTATGTACAATGAAGGTATGTGTCTATCTACTGTTCAGTGCTGTGGGTTATATTTTGGGTCATAGCACGAGCTATTTGCATTGCTCTTTGGGACACTTACTTGGATGTCTATCTTGACTCGGTAATCTGGTAAAAATGGTGCTACTCAGATCACTGGGGATGGGTTAAAATAAATTATATTTGTGGTTATTTTGCTATTCTTTTATATTGCACATGACTCTTAAAGCAGCTTCCATTGTTTCAGAGGAGCTTATTTTAGAAATGTAAAAATAAAAAATAAAAAAATATTTATTTATTTTGATTTCTGTTTGAAATAGGGTTTTGCTATATAGATTATACTGGCCTGGAGGTCCCTATGTAATTCAGGTTAATCTGGAACTGACTTTGGGAAATCAACCCTTTCCTCCCCAAGAGTTTTTTTTGGTTATTCTGATGTTTTATCAAAGCCACAGAAAGCTAAGATAATATCCAAGACTAACAAAGAGTTTTAGAAGTGTTGTCTTGTTATTTTAAATTGCCATCTCCTTTACCTCCCAGTGACAGCCAGACCAATTCCTTTAGGATTTCCTCCCACAGTGTCTCAATTCTGTCTTTTCTTGCCTTTCCCCAATTATCATTTTCATTCTCAGAGCTTGCACCTGCTTTTTCTCCTCTGTACCAACTGATATTCCATGACCCGTCACACTCCCCTAAATTCCCCTTCTTCTGCAAATGTTCTGCTCTTCACTCTGGAAGGCCTCTTTGCCTGAAGAGTCAGCATTCAGTGCTTCACCCATGGCCACTTTCTACATTCAGTTATATTATTTCCTCTGGAAATCCCCTCTCACCTATACAGGAATAAGAGGATATCCACTGTTTCCAGGGGCCCCTCTTGTAAGCACATTGGGAACAGGTAGATGTTTTCCCTTTTCTGGTGTCCAGCACAGCCTGGTGTGTTATGCTTGTGATTGCAATTCCTTCTTTCAGATCCCTGCTTCCTCTCCACAAGGGTCTGTTCTTCAAAAACCAAAGAGAATAGGCCTTCTTACAAAGGGGAATGCCTTCTTAGCCAAGCAACAAGGGACTTCCAGTTCTTTCTCCTTCTCACCTTTCTGTTCTCGCTGACATGGTACCTGTCTTCCCGTTTTTACACCATGTACAGCATCCTGGGCTCAACAGTGAGCTCGTGCCCTTTGGGAATGCTCTTGTTTAGCACAGCACCTGAGAAACTTTTCAGATCTTCTCCATTTCTTCTTGGAAGCTGTCTCAGACACTGTTTTATTGCTATGAAGAGACACCATGACCAGGGCAACTGTTATAAAGGAAAGCATTTAATTGGGGGCTCATTTAGTCCATTAGGTTGCCATGTCATTGGACTGGTAACTGAGAACTATCCTGATCTGCTGGCAGAGAGAGAAACACACCTGGCTTGGCATGTGCTCTTAAAACCTCAAAGCCCACCCTCAGTGACACACTTCCTCCAACAAGGCCACACCTCCTAGTCTGTTCAAACAGTGCCACGCCCTGGTGACCTAGCAATCCAGTCTACAAGCTTATGAGGCCATTGTTATTCAACTCACCACAGAAGCTCCAAACTAACTCTTCTCTACCTCACAGCTGTGTTTTAAGGTACATTATTTTATTCATGTTGATAATTCTTTCTTTATATTAAAACCAATGTATTTCTGTGTTTATCCCTGTTTACTTCTTACAGAGATATTTTGCGTCTAAAAAGTACCTAGTATAAATTGTTTGGTTTCTTAAGTCTTAAAAATAGTAATCAGATTATTTTTTCAAGGCTTCCAGAACATTCTTTTAGAGTGCAATAAATAGTAGATTGTTCAGTGTTCTTTCTTAATCTATTTTTGCATTGTAAACTAGGTTAATCTCTTGTCTCAGTGATATTTGGTCCAAAAGTCTCAAAAGAAATTACCCAAGATGTAGCATTGTGCCTGAAATGTGACTACCTTTGGTTGGACAAGAATCTCTTTGTAAGGGGTGACTTGACTAGGAAATTTTCTCTGTGGGGGAAATAAAAAACTGAATGAGGGGGCTCTGACTACCTCTGTGAGATTCCTGACAAACGCGGAGGATAGGAAGTGAAAACAGTGTCAGGGCTGAGGTCTCTGCTTCCGGTTGTGCTCTATCTACAAGTTACTCAGCTTTCTGAGCTGAAGTTTTCCTATTTAAATGGGTACCACCACTAAAGGGGAACTTAATTTAACCTATGTTTTAGGGTTGTTTGGAGATTGGGGTATTTTGTTGATATGCTTTTTTTTTCAAAATTTATGCTTATGAAAGGAATTTGTAAAATACGAAAACTAGCAAGTGTGAGATATTATTTCGATTGGTCATTTAATCTCCGATGATGGCTCATTCAAACCTATTTTCCATGCAAACTATATTCTTATCATTAAAATTATTTTTATGGTGAAAATATGGTCAGAGATATGTAGTAATGATTGAAATCTTGGAAGCTGAGGGACTTTTTTTCAAGCCCTGATATTTCAAAATCGACAGTGTGTGTGGGAGGATGGATCTTGACAAAAAATGAACCATCTTTGAGAAAGCCATATGATTTTGGAAAGAGAAGGTGGAGCTGAAAGGGCAAGAGGACTCACTCCTGGCTGCATGTGGTGAAATGATTAGTAAAACCACATTGTTCTCATAGTCTGTGTCACACCATGAGGACAAGAGTTTGGCAGCTGGGTGGCGTCTGCTCATCACTGCAGTGGCAGGAAGCACAGTCACTGCGTTCAGTACTCTACGACTGGAACAGTGCTGACACTTCATATGAGATGACCTGAGACTGTTCAATTTGAGTGACACAATACATTTCTTTTCATTTTAAGACATTTTTTTATGAATGGGTATTTTGCCTGTATGTATGTCCTGTTGTACCACATTTGTGCCTGGTGTCCTCATAGGTCAGAAAAGAGTTCTACAGCTCCTGAAATGGATATCGATGGTTATAAACCACCATATGGTTGCTAGGTACTGAACCTCAGTTTTAGGGAAGAACAGCCAATGCTCTCAGTCATGGCTCCATCTCTCCAGCCCATAGAGGAATCATTTCTAATGGGGCTTTTCTGTGGCTAATGAATCGGTTGCTAGTGGTGTGTGGAATATTAGGAGGGAGACTCGAGAGTGTCAGTCGTCTCTGTTTGGCTTCTCTGTGGACATTTTCCATTTTCTTGCAGCGAGGTTGTGAAATTCCCGCCATGAGAGTGAATCCTGGAGGTTAAAGTTAACAGCTGATGGTTTTGTAAGGCGATGCTAGATTCTACTGCATTTTCTAGTCTGAGCAATCAGAGACCTTAAACAGAGAGGAGACTCAGACCCAACTCTCAGTGGAGAGTACAGGTCAAGGAATTTAGAGTACATATTTGAAAACCACAAATGGGGAGCAAAGGGGAACAACAAGTAGTGGAAGGCTGCTAAGGAGAGCAAGCTTGAGTGCGTGGGTGGTTTATCAGCATTAACAGGGAATTTCTCATCTAATTATTCAAGAAAAAATGCAAGTGTTTGTTATTTTACAATTTAGGGCAAATACAGATAGAAGGAAGGGGTGCCAAATGTGCAACTGTCTAACACTTTAATTTTCTTCAGACTTTATCTTGACTGAGTTGGGCCTTATGTTTATTAGTTATTCCCTTTAATCCTTAATAAAGGAAAAAAATTAAGATTTGCTATGGCTTCTTTTTCATTGTTTTCTAAAGCTACAAATTAATTACTGAGTACTTTATAATAGGCTTTGAAAATTGTTAATTATAAATTGAATTTGATAGCCGATGTGAAGGTACTCACAGACACCAAGCATACTGTCATTTATATAATCCTGCCGAGCTGAAAGAAGTTTTGTGGGCATGGCCATTACCTCGGTTCTCAGATGAGCACTATGAGGTGAGCCGTCATTTTTGATAGCAAACTTTCCAGATTAAACAGAGAGTAAGTCACTTGCTTGTGAAGTATGCACATCAGTGTGGGCTCTAGACAGAGAGGTCCTTCCCTTGTAGAGCCCCATTTTCTCACACATGTACCTTGGCCAATTCCCCACTTTAAATGCCCATGATTCTCCTTGCCCTTTTTGCTGTCTTTTTCCAGAGCTTCAGGCAGAGAATTTCCAGGCCTGACTCTCAGATATTATAGGAGAGGAAGCTGGCCAGTTTTTTGCTAGAGGTCCTTGACATCTGGGATTGATGAATGGGATTCCTCCCCGGGTAAATGGCAAGAGGCTCTGTTCACTCAGCTGTAAATCCCTCTTTATTTCTTAGCCCTCACAGGGAGCTGTAGTTGTGATTTTAGAGGTATCATCAAACTTTTGTCCTTCGTCCCCCTTTAAAATATCTCTTCCGCATTAAAAAGATAGATTCTCAGATTGAGAAGAGAGCTCAGCTGGCAGAGGGCTTGCCTCATAAGTCTGATGACTGGAGTTTGGTCTCCGGAGCCTGTGTAAAAAGGTCTGGGACAGTCAGGGATGTGCTCCCTCTCATGGGATGATCAAGCTGGATCACTCATTAGTTTCCTGCTCCCATAATTTCTGCACCACCTTTACCCCAGCACATCTTGTAGGCAGGGCAAATTGTAGGTTGAAGGTTATGTGGCTGGGTTGCTGTCCCAATCCCTCCAGTGGAAGACCTGCCTGGTTATAAGATGGCCAGTTCAGGTCTGTATACCCCATTGCTAGGTGTGGTGGTTTGAAAGAAAATGGTGCCCCCCCCCGGCCCATCATCATCATCAGAAGCAGCAGCAATACTAACCACAATAAGTACACTTTGTTGTGGAATAATCTTTTTATACACTGTGAAGACGTGTCTCAGCTAAGGCACATTCTGATTGGTTTAATAAAACGCTAAATGGCCAACAGCCAGGCAGGAGAGAATAGGCTGGACATGCAGGAAGAGTGAGGAACATTAAGGGAAGAGTCTGAAAGGTAGGGCATTTGCCAGCTGGACACAGAGGAAGTGAGACCTCCTATATTGAGGAGAGGTAAAGAGCCAAATGTCAAAACATAGGTTAATATAAGTAGGTTAAAGTTTTGAGAACTAGTTGGGAAGAAGTCCAAGTTGAGGCCAAGCTTTCACAATTCATAAAAGTCTTCCTGTCATTGTTTGGGAGTTGGAGGTCCAAAGAAAGTCTGACTGCAACAGTTACTTGAGCATCTCCCTTAGAGGAGGCGGTATTTTAAGCTCAACTTTCCCAAAGAGAACACCGATAGAACACGTATGTTCTCCCAGAATTCATACTCTTGCAGCCTACCTCTAGGAAGTGGGGCTGAGGTGCTTTCATCCTGGTCTCATACATAGCAGTGCTCTAATGAGGGAATCTGGGAGACGCCCTCACAGTTTCTGCCATGTTAGGTTATAGTGAGAAGAACCGGCAGTCAGAACCCACTCTGCCAGACCACCGGCTCCCCAGAACAGTAGAAATAAATTTTTGCTTCTCTAAAAATTACTATCAGAGCAAGTGAGAGAAGGGTTAGCAAGAGGCTAATGGTGTTCAAGTATTTGTAATAAGCCTCCATTTTGAGCACACCTGCGGCGAACTCCCTGACCAGCAGGAAAGAACAGCCACCAGACGAGGATTCTTCTCAAATCACGCTTTATTGGAGCCTCTTGGTTGAAGGGAGAGCAGAAAGCAAGGGACCCCGAGCGCTGAGCTGTAGCTGCTTATATAGGGAGTCTGCCTAACAACCTTTGATACTTTGATACTTTAACTGCTTTTCTGGAGACCCACCGGCAGGAAAGAAAGCAGGGGAACATCCCTGTCAATTACAGACCACAAGGAAGTTCCCCTGCCTGTCAGGGGAAGTGTGGGCAGCTAGATCGCAACAACTCATCCTGTTTTCTAGTGGAAGAACTGCAACCTTTATTATGGTATCAAGCGAGGCTGGGGCCAAGTGCCATCTTGTAATGGCAGCCACTCAAATCAGCTCCCTGCACACACCTTTTTAAGCACTGCGTTTAAACGACTGAAGACAATCCTCTGTGACCTACACAAAACTCCCCATCTGAGGACAATCGTAGGGGTGTTTCAGTGACCCTGAAGGGAAGAAACATGCATTTTACTGCACCGGTAGGTCCCCATGCTGGTCAGAATGTGTTTTCATGGATAACTAAAAGACAAAACCCAACAAACTCAAAAAGCCACACAGCAAAAACGCTGCCAGAAGTAACCAGATCATTTCCTTTGGGACTGTGAGCTTTCTCAGGACTGAAGGTCTCATGACCTTTTATAGCCCAAATTCTATGTTTCATTAGTAATTTTTGTGGAACACACACACACACACACTCACACACTCCACACACTGCTTACATACCTGTCCGCTTCTATTCCTTCCTACCCAGAAAATATCACTGTAGTGAAGAGAAAATGAATCAGCGGTCTTCAGGGGGTTATATGTAGATTGTGCAGTGGACAGCTACAGAGACCGACCCTACAGCCCCACCCCCATCCCCCGGAAGACTTTGTCACACTGGCTCCGTGGTGGTGGATGGTCAGCACGCATATGGGAAGGAGGAAAGTTTTGGGCTACTCCTCCTAGGACTCAAGGCGTCCCCACAGATTGCGTGGGGACTCAGAACCCACTACAGAGAAGCATACACAGCGGGAGTCTAGTGTGGCAGCAGCCCTGCCTCGGGAATCTCTTGGTCTGGGGTTCCTGGGTTGCGGACTGAGTGACAGGCAAAGGACGCGCCTGCATCCTCCGCCGCCTCCCCGAGGCTGTGCACTGTGGAAGGCGGGACCACCCGGAGCTGACACACCCGGAATCCGGGTTCTCAGACTTAGGGGTGCACGCGGCAAGACCTGAGACTCCCAGCCGGTGGCTCCCGCGCTCCAGCTGCCCAACTGTGCCTCACTCCCCATCACAAGTTTGCCTAGCACTGGCCAAGTAGTCGAATCTGGGACCCAGACGCTGCTTGTGCCTTGGGCGGCTCTGGACATGGCCTGGCTGGAGGCTTTACCCTACGTTTGTGGATGGCTGATTCTCCGCAGCTGTCTCCTGGTCGGAGCGCAGGTAAGAACTAGGGTACTGCTTCTTCAACCCCTCTCCAGCATCTATCTTACCGCGCCTCTCACTAGCATCCTTTTTAGGCGGGAGGTCCCGGGCTCCGGGCGTTTTACCAGCGTTTGGGATCGGGGAATGCACAGCTGGAATGGGAAGAACTTTGTTCTTCCACGGAATTCCCGGGATATTTGTTTTAACCACCTCAGTGATTTTTTTTGTCTGTTGTTAACTCACCATCGTGTTTGAGAGCTTAAAACTTCTAGGATCAATGGTGCAGTGTAAAAGTGTAACTCTCTTTCTCTGATACAGGAGCAAAGGAACTAGACCTAATACAAATACCACTCGGTTCTTGGGTTGAGTAGCGGTGGTCTTGTAATTTTCCTATTGCCATTGTCGTTTGGGGATTTTCTGGGAGATCTCTCATAACGGGGCTCTTTAATGTAGTGCAAGGAACAGTTCATCCTCACTTATTTTTTTTTAGTCAAAGTATATATAGGGTTCACAGTTTTTTTTTTCAGATTAACTAACTAGAAAGATGCTTGCAGCGCTGTTCTGCGGGTTGAGTCCTGAGAATTAAAACAGATCCGAGATTATATCTCTCCGATTCGGTAGAGGGCGCACGTTGATCATCAAATAAAGATTCAATAGGTTTTTTTTTTTTTTTTTAAACCTTTCCTTTGGCAGTTAAATGCACCCATGAATACGTTCCTGTGGTACTTTAAACGATGTCTTTGACTTTTAAATGACCAGCTTAAATTTTAATAATTCAGAAGATACAGTTAAAAATAACTAATCTGCCATAGTCATAGCCACATAAAATCAGAAGGTATTTCTAGAAAATACGTGTCCTGAAAAATACTATCCTTTACCTCGCATAATCAGAACGTTTCATGGAGACTTATTATGTTTAAAAACAAAACAAAACAAAACAAAACAGCAGCAACAACAAAACCAAATAGTGTCATTCGATGGGTACTTAAAAATAGGTTCTTAGAAGTTTGAAAGAAGACTCCAAACGAACGGAAGAACTACAAGAACTACGGGTATCTGGGGGAAAGCCTTCTAGACTGGATCGTAAATTTCCATTGTGATCTCTAAGGAGCCTCCTACATTCCTGTCCAATAAGATATTTGGATAAAATTCAAAACCACTATCTTTTTGTCTAAAGGGCAGATCTACTCTGATCCTCTCTTATATTCAGTGTTCTAAGTTTCTTCTCTCAAGAAATGAAAGATATTATTTAGTTCAATAAAGAAATGAATCACTGTGAAATCATAAGCAGAATATTTCATTTGCCTTTTGCTCTCAATAAAACAAGTAGAACCTCGGTTTGAGCACCTCTGCCTGTTTGGGTGATGTACCTGTTTCCCTTGGACTGTCTCCTGTGGTGTAGGACATTCTGCAGAGGCTCTTCCTCTGCCCACTACAGGCCAGTGGCCTCCCCCTGGCTCTCACTGGGACAGCAATAAACATTTGCAGATATTGCCAAATAGCGTTGGGTGTTGAAATTCCTCCTGGTTGGGAATTATTTTTTTAACACTGATTTTTCTTTCTCTCTCTTTTCTTACCCTTTTTTTTTTCTGTGTGTGTGTATAGGGATTCATAAACCTACAGTATGATGACATGTTACATACTACCTTTTTAATCTTAAAAGAAAAACTGTAGGTTTGAATAAGTTACCTTTACCTATTTATATATCCTCTGACCTTCAGTTCTTTTGTCTTAGAATTATATTGGACTTTTTTAAAAATTCTATAATTCTTGACTTATTGTATTAGTTTATGGATATTATACATTCTGAAATTTCATTAGTTAGTAGGAATAATAATAGAGCTGAAACACATTGTAGGTATTATTTAACCAAATGTTACCTACTGATTCTATTAGCTAAAGAGTAAGAGACAAGGTATTTATGAAAAAATAAATCTGTCTTGATTTATCTTTGGAGTGCTAATTAAGTGATGAATATATTCAGAGATATACCTATATTTAAAAATTATAAAATATTGAGAAAACACCAAAGAAGACAAATTTAAGTAGAATAGATAGTATAGAGTAAATGTTTGTCAATTGACATTGGATCGCATCACAAAATAGATAACACGGATCAGTGGCCATTGATTCTTGTAAAGATAGCTGTCATTTTCGTAAAGAAGTAGTCTTGCCTCAAGACACAACTTAAGACTCATGCTCTCATAACTTGGATGTCATTGGTGAGTGCAGCAGTGCATGACTTAAAGCCAGATGATCACATGATAGCAAGTGCCGCCATATGCATTTCTCTACTGTGCTAGTGGGTCTCCCTGGAGACAGACTTAGAGTCAGAGATAATGGTGTAAGAGGTTTGTTGAGGGGGTGGGGAATGAAAGGATACGGAAGAGGAGAAAGTTAAGACCTGTGGTGCTGGCTGTAAGGCAGACTGGCGATGTGGGATTTCCCCTCTGTACGGTGAACATCATTGGTTAATGAATAAAGTTGCTTTGGGCCTCTTGCAGCCCAGAATAGGGCAAAGCAGGAATTCCAAGCAGATATATNTGGTGACATTTAAGGCAGTCTCCTTTGGTGTGGGAAGTCTTTCTGTATATGTGTTGCTTTTATTGGTTAATGAATAAAGGTGCTTTTGGCCAGTGGCTTAACAGTGTAATGCCAGGTGGGAAATTCAAACAGAGATGTAGAGAGAGAGTAGGCAGAGTCAGAAAGAAGCCATGTAGGTGATGCAGGAGACAGATGCTGGACACTGGGCAGAACCTTACCGGTAGGCCACAACTTCTTGGTGATACACAGATTAATAGAGATGAGTTAACTTAAGATATAAGGGCTAGCTAGCAATATGCTTAAATGATTGACCAGGTGGTGTTTTAATTAATACAGTTTCTTTGAGGTTATTTTGGGTTTGGGTTGCTAGGCATAAACAAGCAGCCTCTGATGCCAACGTGTGGCTGACTACATTCACGTAAAACCTGAGAAAGCTTGGAAAGGAATTCTAGACACAGAAGAACATAGTTAAGTATAGTTTCTTGGTAGCCACTTTTTTTTTTTCCTGGATGGGCTCTGTTTGCTGGTGACGAACAGGGGTGTCACAACTGTTTTAAGAGAGGTCTTCCTAATTCAGCATTAGCATCAAAACAAAAACAGAAACGAAAACAAACAAAAAAACTCCACATGGTTTCAAAATGGCGGCTTCCTGGCTCATGCTAGTTGTGGGAACAGCTCTGGCTCTTTCAGGAGGCTGAACACTTAAATGGAGTCTGTGAGCAGCGTGTTACAAATTGCTTAATGGTGATACAGACCTGCTGTGACCCTGGAGCTGGGCAATGTGCATGGCTCCCAGAGGCAGTGAACATGTCTCTACCATGTTAATAGTCAAAAAATAATTACAAATACACATGCAATAAAGACAAATCCAGATGGAAAAGACCTCTAAATGGGTCACAGTGTTAGATAAATATACATAGGCTTGGGAGAGAGAAGGAATAGTTATAAAAAGAAGTAAACAGTTTAACAAAAAACCCAAGTCTTTAAAGGGACAGAGTGCAGACAGTCATAGATTAAAAAAGTAAAAAAAAAAGCCATGTAAATATGGAAAATACTCAGTGAGACTGGGTTATGTATATTATTGTATTTTCTTTGAATTTTTTTTTTACTGTGAAGGAGCTAAGTACAGAGAGACATTTCATTGTATGTGCTGCTAATCTAGAGCAACATATGTACTTTTCGTTTTTTATTGATTTTATTGAGCTATACATTTTTCTCTGCTCCCTTCCCTTCCTCTACCCCCTTTCAACCCTCTCCCATGGTCTCCATGCTACTAATTTACTCAGGAGATATTGTATTTTTCTATTTCCTATGTAGATTAGATTCATGTATGTCTCTTTTAGGGTCCTCATTGTTGTCTAGGTTCTCTGGGATTATGATTTATAGGCTGGTTTTCTTTACTTTATGTCTAAAAGTCACTTATGAGTGAGTACAAATGATATTTGTCTTTCTGGCTCATTCAATATGATGTTTTCTAGATCCATCCATTTGCCTACAAATATCAAGTGTCATTTTTTTTTCATCTCTGTAGTACTCCATTGTGTAAATATACCACATTTTCATTATTCATTCTTTGGTCAAAGGGCATTTAGGTTGTTTCCAGATTTTGGCTATGACGAACAGTGCTGCTATGAATATACCAACATATATACTTTAAAGGTATCTTGACTTCAAAATTTGGGTCTAAGGATATGTTGTTTTGGAAAAAAGGTTCTGATTTTGTTTTCACAGAGGATGAGAACCTGTGGATTCCTTCCAGACTAATGTGGTTTGATGAACCAAGACCATAGGTCTTCATGAACACCCAAAAATGCTTCACCCAACAAAAAGCTTGGAGAGAACTATGCCCAAATTCCCAAATATTGTTTATAAATGTTTGTTTACATTAAAAGTGTGATATGCTATAGAGATGAATACTTTGCATTGGTATGGATCTTGGTTTATTAAAACAAACTTAAGGTCAATTTTGTTATGCATCTACACAATATATATATTCACTCCTGCTCTTGATTAAGGCATTGTGTATGTGAAGCTAATTTAGAAATATAATGTATAATTAAGAAATACAGGTTAATAGATAATCTATAATAGTCAAGCATCTAGTCATGCTAGTTAGGTTTTCTAGATGAACAGATATGCATTTCAGATGCATAGGCATTCTTCAAACCTCTCAAAGACTAACAGAATATGACATTTAAAATGTTTTA
The DNA here is from genome assembly GCF_014885135.2 of Alexandromys fortis. Lineage (NCBI taxonomy): Eukaryota > Metazoa > Chordata > Mammalia > Rodentia > Cricetidae > Alexandromys > Alexandromys fortis. The sequence continues at coordinate 8,781,656 of NW_026067966.1, read as the reverse complement.
AGAACTGAGGACTTTTTATGACAATAAGACACATCTGCTCCTGGCACCACCAATCTACTTTAAGAGGCTGATGGGCATCGAAGAGGCTTCTTATGGAATTTGCTAGCCATTTGGGCAAGAAACTGCTCTTGCCTGGACTGCTTGATGTTATGTTATGTGAACTGGACCCACAGAAAAATGACTGCTGAAGCTTCCTGAAGAAGGTGAAACAATCCTTTAGGGTTACTGCTTCATGAAATAGTCTGCCCAGGCATTCTGCAGAACACAGAAGAAAGTGACTGACAAACTGCCAATACAGGTGGAACTTTCTTTGGAATTTCCTGCTTCACTGAAAATTCTGCCAGATACTATGGGCCTATAGGCTGAAGATTGGGTACCCCAATGTTGCAGAAGATCTTTGGGTGACTATCCAGGCAGCGAGATGTCTCTGTCAGTTCTAGAGTTTTGGAAGTTGCTTACAATGCACTTCCTGTTAACTTAGGTAATATTTTATCCTTACGGGGTCTTTGATGGAGTTGAAGAACAGATAGTTATAGTTTTACTTAGTTATGATAAAAGATAAAGTAGATATAAATATTATAATTCTTGCTTGATAACTGTGTTGTTGTATGTAATCTTGCTATGTTAAAGTTAAAACCTTCCTTTTTATTTAGACAAGAAAGGGAAGGTGATGTGGGATTCCCCTATGTAAACTGTGAATACTATTGGTTAATAAATAAAGCTGCTTTGAGCCCATTGCAGAGTAGAATAAGGCGAGGGAATTCCAAGCATATAGATGTAGAGAGAGAGAGTAGGCAGAGTCAGAGAGAAGCCATAGGTGCCACAGGAGACAGATGCTGGACAGAACCTTACTGGAAGGCCACAAGATTAATAGAGACTGGTTAATTTAAGATGTAAAAGCTAGCTAGCAATATGCTTATGTGATTGGCTAAGCAGTGTTTCAATTAATACATTTCCTGTGAGGTTATTTTGGGTCTGGGTGGCCAGGAATGAAAAAGTAGCCTCTGCTCATAGACTGATGCACAGTGTGGATTCTGGGAAGCGTGATATAAAAGATCACGGTGTCTGGACAAACTCCCAGGAGCTCATGCTGTGGATGGGAGTATGTAAAGCCTGTGTGATACCTGATGCAAGCTGAGACCAGTGGGTAGATTCTCCTTTCTTGCTTCCACTGTGAACGGAGTGATAACGCTGCTGTGGGCCTTATCTAGCAAGGGGAAGAACAGCTTCAGGAACCTGGGTCACACACTCAGATCACACTCCATCTTCAGTAAACCCTGTGTACAGACCTAGTTCCCTCTGATTTTATTGTCCCTGTCTGTGCAGTGAGGCGGGGGGGGGGGGGGTCTGTGAGCGCTACAGACCTATTCTGAAGATCCAATCTTCTGAAAGGTCAAACATCTTAGTGGATGGTAAAAAAAGATAACCTATGACTCCACTTACTTGCTGACTAGACACCCAATAATGCGCTGAGCACTTTGGTGTCCCATTTAATTCCCACAATAACTCCATGTGATAAGCACTGTCATTACTTACATTTTTATAGATGGAGGAAGTGGGCTGAGATGTCAGAGAATGTACAAATGCAGATAGCTGCCATTAAAGAACTATGATTTGCCCTTTAGCTTCAGAGCTTCCATCCCCTGCTGGGACCCTTTTTGTGGCTGTCAGGGGGCACCCCTCAGCTACATTGTGTGCACACACCCCGTTGGCTCAGTAATGCTCTCCCCTGAGAGGTAGCCCATAGAATTTCTCACCTTTGTCTATAATGAGCACCAAGGCAGGTCTGTGCGGCTATAGACATGGGCACAATGTGAGTGTTCATAATGGGGTACTGTGCACAGCAAAAAGCAATGGGTTAAATATGCTCTTGCCAGTGTGATAAGATCACAAAGCAGGAGGAGATGTGACAGAGAAGTCATGGGATAATGAAAAAACTCCACTTACACACATGTATAATGCACAGTGCTAACGTATGTTGTGTAAACGTGTACAGATAAAAGGGCGTGTTTCACAGAGACATATGTGGGGATAGAGAATTGTGAGTGCAAAGTAAGGGAGAAAGTGGACAAATCAACTCATGTAGTCGCTATACACTCTGTGCCCCAGTCTCTCAGGGCAGTCCTAAGAGACAGAAGTACCACCGAGCCAGCACCAGTAGACAGAGCTATGGGGACAGTCTTGGGTCATGGGCAGCTAGGGCACTCTTTGTTTCAGCAGACTGAAATTTGACTGTTGATTATTGCCCCATTGTGCAGAGGATAGATTTTTCCCCTCCTGCTGACAGCCAGGGCTCTTGTCCTTTGTCTTCTAGTGAAAAGTACAAAGAAATCTTACGTCCCTGATAGGATGTATTTCTGTGGAGTTCTTATTGGATGCACTAACTCTGGGCCATCTTTTCAGCTCCAGTAGCCCAGAGGCAAAGGGATGGAAGGGAGGTAGACTTGTTTTTTCTTTGCAATTCATCAAGGCATTTTTAACTTCTTAGCACTTTTCTCAAATCCTTGTGACTAAATCTCTAACATCCTGTTTATTTTCTGGCTTTAGTTGTGTGGTCAACTGCTAGAACACAAGATACCTCTCCTTCTCCAGTCTCTCCCCCTTTTGTCACTTCTCTGGGTTAGTCTTTATTTTTTTTTTTATTTAAAGTGGCACTTCATTTATTCTCTTTTGAGTCTCTTCCCCCCGCCTCTCACTGTGAAACAGTGGTAATAACATCATTTATGCACAGATTGTGAGAGTCTTGATTTGAAAATGTACAAACAACAAGAAAATAAAAGTATTTTTCTCCTGACTGGATTAGCCAAGCTCTTTTCAATAAAAAGTGATTGGCTGAGATCAGGTGCTGCTGCAGGCTTTTGAATTGGCAGGAGGGAGAATTAATTGGTGGGGCCATTCCCTCTATCTGCCATGCTCCCCTTTTATTCCTTACGACAGCTCTAGAACCTGATTTCTTTCTGATAGCAATCAGACCCGTTAGCCATATCACTATTATATAATATACAATATATTATAAATAATATATAATATAATATAAATAACAATATTATATATAATATATCATATATAATATATAATATTATTCTATATACCTCTCTATAGAATAATATTATATAATATAATATTATAATATATAAATATATTATAAATAAATATATTTATATATTATATAATATTACTATTATAAAGTGTATATTAGTAAGAGTATTTGATTAATATGTGTGCTAGTGAGGATTTTCTAGAGGAACAGAACCAACGGCATGAATGCATATATTTATTAAAGATTTTTCTAAACCTCATCTTATGCTAAAATAGCAGCAACAGCTGAATTATACCCTGAGAGGCTGAGAACCTTGTCCTTGCTTGGTCCTCGAGGCTAAGAGCCTCAGCAGTCCTGATATAGTGTTGAAAACCACAAGGTTCATGGGGAGTCCTTTGGTCCTTACTTTACAAAGGAAGCCTGCAAACACTTCTTCTGATATCAGCAAAGGAATTATCAGCAACATCAGAACTGCCAGAGGGAAGGGCAAGCAAGGTCAGAAGGTCAGTTTGGAACTGTCCTTCTGCCATTCCTTCATATCTGCTACCAGGAGGTGCCGCTCACAGTTGGGGTGCAGCTTCCCACATCAGTTAAGGCTCTCTGGACAATTCTTCACAGAAGGCTCTCTACCAAGGTGATTCTAACTTGTGGCAAGTAAGTTCCTATGAAAACCAAGCATGAAATCAGCTTCCTTCTTTGGCCCTGAAGACAAATCAGAGAATCAAAAAACAGCCATCTTGTTTAGCAGAAAACACAGTAAGGATGCCCTGAAAATTATAAAACTGAATTTCAGCACCCTTAGGTTCATAGTCTCTCATTCTCTGCGAGCCTATTTTACTTAACAAATTTTATAGACTTGCTAAGGACTTTCTTCATGTTACCTGGTTAAGTATACAATGGGCCAAGTTTCTCTTCAAAAACAATATATTTGCTCTTTGTATAGATTCTAGAAAACTGAGAACCTTCCACAACCAAAAATACAATGGCAGTCATAACAGTTCAACACAGTGGGTGCCCCGAAGGCCTCTCATGCTCCAGACTGTGAGAATTCCTGGGATCAAAATGGAACACTGGACCGTGTTCCTCCCAAAAAACCTGTTCAACAGTTTTAGAAATGCTTCTAAATTAGAGTCAATGCCTAAAACAAATTTGGGGTGATGATAGTTCAGTAGGAGGGGAAATGAGCCTGACCTATGACCTGTTCTCAAGTTACTATGTCTTATGTCTTGTCCCAAATTACATTTACATCTCACAATATTGTTAAGTGTAACCATTTGCTCTCATTTGGACCTGGATTTTCTGACAGTACATAGATTTCCTCTTCCAGAAGCCAGTGCTTGTTCCCAGAACTGCTGACTACACTGCTCAGACATCTAACCTATTTTGAGAAGTATTTCTCTTTGTCTTCTTCCCTTTCACTCGCAAAGGTTGATAGTCACATCTTTATGTTGGAAAATGGGGAAACTAAGGCTTAACTCCTGGGTTTGCCATTAAAAATGATTTATGTGCTTACTTTGTGAGTGTGTGTTTCTGTGACTTGGTAGTGTATATCTGTATGAGTGTGGGTGTCTGTGTATCTGTGTTGAGTGTATGCCTAAATGTGTGTGGATGAATGCCCCTGGCTATACCTGTAGATATCAGAGAGGAAGAGGATATCAGATGACTGTCTCTATGACTCTATATGTTTTCATTTAAATCAGGGTTTTTTCCTTGGACCTAAGCCTTTCATTGTTTCTTCTGGGTCAAAAGCCAGCAAGTCCCTGAGATTCTCCTTCTCTGTTCTGAGTAGGGTTACAGTTGTGATTTGATACTACCCTTTATTGATGGAGCTGTGGGCTGCATTTCTGCTGCCCGGCTCCCGGCCTCCTGGCTAGCTTATGCCCCGAAATAACAACACACAAACTGTATTCATATAAACACTGCTTGGCCCATTTCTATTAATGTGTGTAGCAACATGAGGTGGTGACTTACCAGAGAGATTCAAGCCTACGTCCATCTTGGGTCAGAGCTTCATTGCATCTGCCTCAGAGAGCAGAGCTATGGTGTCTGAGCGCGCTTCCTCTTCCTCCCAGCATTCTGTTCTGTTTACTCCGCCTACCTAATTTTCTGTCCTATCAGGGCCAAGGCAGCTTATTTATTTAACCAATGACCTTCCTCCATCAACCCTTGTATTCAAACTCCAGTCATCACAATTGCCCAGCAAGCACTTCGAGGGACCGCTGTAGCCTTGCTGGGTTCACGTTTATAAAAGGCTGTAGAAGACTATGTAATTTACAAGTCATCATGTTAAGTTTTCTTTATGTTCTTAATGGATACGCTCAGTTGTTACTAATGTGGGTATATGGAGTTTCCGTTGTTGTTTACAAGTTAATAGTTTAGTGATCATATTACCAGTACTGATTTAATATCACTGCTTCTGCTCGAAATGGCCTTCTCATTGCTGACTGATATCAGTCATGCTGGTTTTCCTAGTCTCTACTTTCTCCCAGGATGACACAGCTGTGCTCTAGTGGCAGATGTGTTGCTTCAGGGGCGGCATTAGTTACAAATGGCTTGGCCCCTGGCCTTTCATGCTATTATTTACCCATCTATCATTTGGCCCAGGTTCTGATTTTCTGTAATCTCAAATTCTAATTGCTAACTAACTGAGGAAAGGATCTTCCTGACAGTTTATCACATCTCAAATTAGGCCAACACTGCTTTTAAAGAGGTAACTTTTGTCTGCTTGTCATTTCCAAATGGAATGAACTCCGTAGTCATGGAGCATGTCAGGAATCTCCCCAAATAACAGAGCGCACACCGTGAAGTTGTCCTTGGAGCACACATCTTCCATAAGTAATGGGGTTGCAGCAATCATGTGGCTGGCCACTGCATTTCATTTGTTCCCACAATAGGTTTTGAGTTCTGACATAGAAGGGACTCAGATTTCTTTGGTTATCAATACAATGTTAGTTCAAAAAAGATTTTTTTTGTCTAAATTTGAGTCCAAGACAAAAATGGTTTACATCCCCATTTACTATTTGTCTATGTTTATATTAAGCTAATACATACTTCCAATTATGATATATGAGATTTTATAAATTATATTTCATTTGACAAACATAAATTGACAAACTGTAGTATGACATCCAAATATGACCTATCACCTACTTCCATACAGGTTGAGGGCTAGGAATGAGTTTTATGTTTTTGATGTTTGAATAAAGATAGAAAGAAAAGACCAAGGTTAACATCTACAATGAAGCATATTGATTCTAGGTGCTGTTGGTATGGAGCTTTACAAACAGCACCCCACTCTGTGGTTTCATGTAAAATGCCTGATCCCCACATATTCTGTACTTCACTGTTTTTTTTTTCATGATAATCTAAATCTCAAGAAATTTTAAAAATAAAGAGAAGGACAGGGACTGGTGTTATGATGCAGGAAACCAAGTGTCCACTGAAGGCTGAAAAAGCCTTCAACAAAATACAACATCCCTTTATGATAAAGGTCTTGGAGAGAGCAGGGATACAAGGAACATACCTAAACATAGTAAAGGCAATATACAACAAGCCAACAGCCAATAACAAACTAAATGGAGAGAAACTCCCAGCAATCCCACTGGAATGAGGAACAAGACAAGCTTGTCCACTCTTTCCATATCTATTCAATATAGTATCTGAGGTTCTAACTAGAGCAATAAGACAACAAAAAAGATCAAGAGGATACAAATCAGAAAAGAAGAAGTCAAACTACTTGCTGATGACATGATAGTTTACATAAATGACCCCAAAAATTCTACCGAGGAACTTCTACAACTCATAAATGCCTTAAATAATATAGCAGGATACAACAAAAGTATATGCTCTACTATGTTCATAGCAGCATTGTTTGTAATAGCCAGAACCTCGAAACAACCTAGATGCCCTTCAATGGAAGAATGGACAAAGAGAGTATGGAATATATACATATTAGAGTACTAATCAGCAGTAAAAAACAAGGACTTCTTGAATTTTGCATACAAATGGATGGAAATAGAAAACACTATACTGAGTGAGGTAAGCCAGACCCAAAAAGAGGAACATGGGATGTACTCACTAATATTTGGTTTCTAGCCATAAATAAAGGACATTGAGCATATAATTAGTGATCCTAGAGAAGCTAAATAAGGAGAACCCAAAGAAAAACATATAGGCATCCTCCGGAATATTAACCTTCATCAGGCGATGAAAGGAGACAGAAACAGAG